>NW_006399827.1:6926664-6964179 GCF_000299155.1 Elephantulus edwardii
GCGGAGCAGGGAGGGTCGGCGGAGCGGAGCGCCGGCCCAGGCGGGCGCGGGCACTAATCCCTGCCTCTCTCTCTGTCTCCCGGTGTCTTTGCTCCGCCCCTGCCCCCCGGACGCAGGAGGAGAACGACCCCAGCGCGGAGCGGCCACCCGGTGACCATGCCCCGGTGAGGGGGTCGGACTTCGAGGGCAAGTCGGCGCGGACTACTGGGGGCATAGCCGGCGAGCGGCCGGGGGCCCGGAACTGCACGGCGAGGCCCGGCGGGGGGCTGTCGTCTATGTCTTCTTGGGGCGCACGGAGGATCGGGGTCTCACTTGTGCCGGAAGAGCCCAGCGCCGGTGGCTTCAGGTGGCTGCCGCCGCCGCCGCTGCTGGTGCTGTTCCCAGCGCTCGGGAGAAGAGCCGAGACGGGCGAGCGGGGAGACCTCCAGGGCGGCGAGGCATCGGACATGTGTCAGCACATCTGGGGCGCACAGCCGTCCAGCCCGAGGGGAGATTTGCCGGAACAATTCAAACTGCGCTATTGATCTTGGGGGTGACTGTCCCCGGCCGCCGGCTGTCGGGTGGGCGTGCGAGTGTGCGCTCGGGAGTGTGTGTATGTGTGTGCCGTGTGGGGCTCCCCCCTTCCCCCCTGTTTTCCCGTCGAGTGATGCACTTGGAATGAGAATCAGAGGATGGAAATAGTCTGGGAGGTGCTTTTTCTTCTTCAAGCCAATTTCATCGTCTGCATATCAGGTATGGGACGCTCTGGAGTCGCGGGCGGGTGTGGGTTGTACTGGGTTGTTTGCGGTGTATGAGGCTTTATCGTGTGTAGACAGTGGAGTATCCTCGTGGGGCGGGAGGGGAGGGGAGGTGGTAGAGACCTTTTCAGCTCTGCGGGTTTGCCGCCTTTAGAATGAAAGATAGGGTGTGTGGGGGGTGTGTGTGTGTGAGTGAGAGAGAGAGAGTGAGTGTGTGTGTGTTTGGGGAGGTAGGATTTGCGTGGAGTTCAGTGGGGAGAAGGGCTGGGGATGAGAAAGAAGAGGCAGATGGGTGTTGATTTTCAACTGCTTTCCTGGCTGAGAACTCTGGCGCCGAAATATGAGCCTTGGCAACCCCACCCCACCCCCATCTCCTGGCTTTCAAAGTTCCCAAACTCGGTGGTGGTTCCTGGCTGGCAAAATGGACGCAGAGCCGTGCCCTGATATCTAGGCACTTGGCTGGAGACTGCGGGAGGATGCGGGATTGAGAGTTCCAGCAATCAGGCACCAGGGTGATGTAGTCCATCCACGCTTGTGATGGTCTGCAACCTGGTAGCACAGCCCCTTGGCCCACAATAAAAGAACTACCCATCTGAAACGACGGTGCTGTAAAGATCATTCCAGATCCTGGTCTGTCTGAATTCCCAGTGACAAGGGTTTCCAGGCTCTCTGGTCTTGAACTTTTGTGCCAGGCTGTGGTGGTTGTAGGGAACAAATGGGACCTCAAGGTATTGAAATGAAGACAGAGATGGTGTCATCTATGTGTTGGGGGTGAGTTTCTCATTTCAGAGCAGTGTCTTTGTCGGTTTGGGACGGTGGTTGGGGCCAAGGACCAGTGAGGGGAAGCCTAGGACCAGCAGTATCCCCGCCTTCACTTCAGGGACTCCGCCCATTAACATTGCCCACCCCACTTCCCTTCACACCTGCCATTTAAGCATGGAGGGTAAAGCCCATTTGCGGTGTTCCCTGTCTGCATTCTCTCTGCAGAACTGTGGATTCAGCCAACTTCCCATGAAGTCACTGTAAGGGCAGAACAGAGACAGTGCCCCTTGGAGCAGACACATTGGAACAGCCCTGTCAATTCCCACCCCTTAACCCAGCCCTAATTCAAGGTAGTCTTAACTTGGTTGGACCTAGTCCAAATCCCACTTAGATTTCAGCCTTCTCCTCTTTGGACGGGAATGGGGAACTGGTCACCCTCGTAAGATGTTTACATCTTGCAATAAAGTGAGCTATATTATGTACCCCAGCTCTTCAAGAGGGACTACTTTTCCTGAATTAATGAGGGAAAATTCCCTGGTGGTTTAAGATTAATATTAGCTACATGGTCAACAGTATACTGGGTAACATCTCATTTGTTTCATTTCTACGTTTTTCTCTTCTCTATGTATTTCAAATTCTCTTATTCTAGAATGTATTTGGTTAGAAAATAGACTTCCTCTACCTTTCTCCATCGTCATAATTTATAAAAACAACAACAACAACAAAAAAACCCAAACAAATGCCAGACGCAGCCATCTGAACCCTTTTAAAATTTGCAGCATGTTAGCTTTAATTGAGGCTCTGGATTCCTCCCTCCTTTCCTAACTACCCCCAGCCCCAGCATCTTCTGCGACCTACCCTGAATTCTTTTCATGCAGTCACACAGGAACCAGCTGAGAGGAGATCTTGTTCTTAGCCTCCAAAAGAGGTATTCATGGGATACCTGCCACTGCTGTATTTTGATTTGGTGTATCAGCAACTAAATTATTTATATGGAAGCATTAGGAGGGGGCTGTCTCCAACCCAGGAGGGGTACTCGGGAGTGCATGGCCTTTTGCATGCATTTAGTAAATAATCATCCTTGCTATGTAATGAGGAGGATGAAAGTGCAAGCAGAATTGCTAGCTGTTTGCTAAACACAGAAAACTGGGTTAGCGTTCCAAATGCCTAGTTAAGAGCTGCATTAATTTGCACTTTATGAAGACATTTAGGCAGAGATGCAGCACTAGGCACTCTGTATTTACACAACCCATGGATTTAACTTCAAAAGGCCATTTTCCCTTCCTGGCCAAGGTGCCCTCCTCCCTCCATAGGCACAGCTACTCACTCAGTGATGCCAAAGGACGTCAGGACGATGATTAGTAATATAATTATGACTCAAAATTGCCGTGGATTGGGGGACACAGGATCCTCCTTATTCCTCTGTGACAGCTTATGAGCTGGGCATGTGAGGCGCTAAGGCTGAGGAAGTATGGCTCAGGGAGAGTTTAGTGGGGCTTTCATTTCTGTAGTTCCCATGATTTGCAGTTTTAATTTACTCACGCCTGAGCTTTACCATGAGGAGCATAACCTTGCGTTCACAGACCCTACTAAATCTTTTTTAAAAATAAAAAATTTAAAACAAAACACCTCTCTGCCATCCTAGGTGGAAGCACTCTACACACCCAGTAAATGAGTGCTGCTGTGTCCTGGGTCACCAGGTATCAGTGATGCATGCTTCAGTAGGATTGGCTTCATTTCTGAGGAAGACCGAGCTAAAAGAGGCCAGCAGGAGCCTGTCGTGTAAACATATTGTAGAAGGAAAATGTTGGAAGTTGAATTGGTTTCTGGAAGGTATATCAGCATTTTCATTCAGAAGCACTCTAGTGCTTTGTAGCTTGGTGTTTATTAGCCAGAGGTTCCTCCCCATACCACAACCCTCCTGCCCTGAATCAAAATAATACCCAAAGAGTTCTCCCTCTGGACCTGTTTGAATATATTGCCTAAAAACTGAGACCTAGCCTTGGTGTATTTGGTGAGTGCACTCATTATTTGGTTCTGGTGGGGCTGGAGGACTGTGTAGCCAGGCTTAGTTTGCTGCTGGGTTGAGGACTATGTGTCTTCCATTTGAAAGATGACATCAATTTGGGCTACTTAATGGTAGCAGGGCTCAGCTAAAGAGGGAAGGCTGGGACCTGGGATTTCCTTTTGGCTCCCATTAAACTCAGATCTCATTTTACTGAAAGTGTTTGGTACCTAGGATCTGTGAAGGGCCCAGAGAAAGAGGGAGAGAGAGACAGAGAGAGCAAGCCCGTCAGGCTGATTTTTCTCTGTGCCAGCAAGAACACCATTCTCTTGCTACAAAAGCAGTACAGATCAGCGAGAATGGATGCCTCACAGCTCAGGGAGAGAATTTTCCTGGTCAAAAGACATCTGCCTGATTCCTTTTACAGGATCCATCCTACTTCCCCCTTATGTAACTTTTCTTCTTTGTCAGTTTATTCATGCTAACAGCAGCAGCTCTGACAATCTGAATTCTGTGGTACTTTCATATTTTGTACATATTTTGAGTCATTTCTTTGGAGAATTTGTGGGGTGATTTTATAAATGAGACAATCCAAATTTAGATGTTCCCCCTGAAAGAAACACACCCAGGTTTAAGTGAGTCAAAAATCCAGTGTGCCTTTTTTGTTCTCAAGATTCCTTTCAGGTGCTTTTCTTTCTTTTTGACTTAGAGTTTAGTATTTTCAAATGAGAGAGCACATTTGTGCAAGTCTCAGAGGGTTCGAGGAGTGGGAATTCAAGGTGATGATAGTTGGAAGCTTGAACTAAGGTAGTCTTTGGCACCTCGAGGACTCTGTCCATCACAAAGATGGGAGGAGTATTGAGGTTCCCTCCCAGTGTCCTGTGATCAGCAGTCCCCACAGCCACAGAATATTACCTGCATTCTTTTTCTTGTCTGAAGAGGAACATTTTTTTTCTCTCCATTGCTTAATGAAACCAGCAGAGTTGTGCGCACCCTGTGTTTGTAACAGAGGTTAAAGGAGATGATGAGTGTGATGTGCTTCACTTTAGCACACTGTCTGGCACAGAGCTCCCCTACACGTCTGAATGTAGGTTTTTGATTCCGTGGCAGGGCAGAGCTCTTGAGCTGAATGGAAATCCAAAGTCTCTGTAAACTTTCACTAAAATTAATTAATAAAAAATTATAATTAAAAAAACCAGCAAAATTAACACAAACTAACCTTGGCTCCATGGTCAACACTCTTGACACCAGTAGCCAGGAAATCAAAAAACGTATTGCCATGGCAAAGTCTGCTGTTAGGAAACTCTCCAGGGTACTGAAGAGCAATAGTGTCACTCTGGAGACTAAGGTGCATCTCATACAGGCTATGGTCTTAGCAATCACTTGTTATGTATCAGAGAGTTGGACAATGACTAGGGAGGATAGAAGGAGAATTGATGCCTTTGAGCTGTGAGGCTGGAGAAGAGTATTGAATGAACCCTGGACTGCCAAGAAAACAAACAGATTCATCCTGGAGAGGGTTAAACCAGGCTGCTCCTTGGAGGCAAGTATTCTGGGGCTTCATCTGACATACTTTGGACATGTTGTAAGGAGGGAGAGGTCCTTGGAGAGGGACATCATGCTTGGAAGGGTGGACGGACAGCACAGGAGAGGAAGACCCTCTATGAGGTGGATTGATTCAGTGACTAGGGTAATTGGGATGGGTGTATCAGAGACAGTGCAAATGGCACAGGATAGAGCAGGGTTTAGGGCTATTGTACATAGGGTCGCTATGAGTCGCAAGCAACTCGACGGCACATAACAACAACAGCAACATCCATCATTGGCGACATTTTTAACACCATTGAGCACGTGCCTCGCTGCCCGAGTGGCCTAGGTTGAACAATGTTGAAAGTGCCTCTTCATTTTCCTTCTCACGCAAACAAGACAGGTGGTGTGGGCTCCAGTGCAGTTGTGAGTCTAACCCACTTTATCCCTGAGATCTTACTATTGGAATGGGGCTGGGAAAGTGGAACAAATCATCTGGAAACAAGCTAGGACTTGCCACCCCGAGATCAATAGAATTTCTTTCCTTCTGCTTATATGTCACAACTCATGTAGGCTTGTCCTTAAAATGTTTCCAAAATGACAAGCTGTGTATATTGTCAGTATGGCTTGAAATGAGACGCTGCCTTGAATGAAAGTGTCCTCAACAACAAAGAACACTTCTCTGATTTGCTCATAGGAAAATGACTTGTTTGAATCCAGTTTCCCACACTTTGTCATCGCTCTTGGTTTCTGACTAATATCATCATCATCATTCTTAGCAGTCAAACAAGAGAGTCTTCTGAATAATATAAAACCCCAAGAGAGAAAGAAATGCCAGTGTGTAGAAGTCCTCTCTTGGGTAGGGAGAGATGTTGTGATGGTGATTGTAGGCATTCTGTTCCTTTTATCTGACCTTTTTATCTTAATTATGCATTATACAATTGACCTTGGGTTTTGAGTCACGAAGAGTTGTAGGAACCAAAAAATATGTCTGGTAATAGGCCATTTTAGACAAAATATGACAAATGAAAGACTCACCTACAGTCTAACCCTAAGTATGTAAGTGAAACTAGTAAATTCTCTTAGCCTCTTATAGTCTCAATTCCTAATCTGTTAAATGGAAATTAGAGACTTCATTGCCTAGTTCAGTCAGAAAGTGATCATGAACGTTCCTAATGCTATGTAAATGTGACATGACTCTGTCTTTGTTGTATCCTGGACTCATTCATGCATAAGAAAGAGTTAATGAAAGCAAAATTGAGACATAGGTACCTAATGTCAAGTGATAAAAAAAAAATGAACAATGCTGGTTAGGATGTAGTTATTGAAGTACAGTTGTGATATGTAAAATGGAGAGTATTATAAAGCAAGAAGAGTAATACTTTATTGATTGACAACTGATAGTTGTTGTTGTTGTTGTTATGTGCCATCGAGTTGCTTGCGACTCATAGCGACCCTATGTACAACAGCCCCAAACTCCACTCTGTCCTGTGCCAATTGCACCATCTCTGATACACCCATCCCAATTGCCCCAATTACTGAATCAATCCACCTCATAGAGGGCCTTCCTCTCCTGCGCCATCCCTCCACCCTCCCAAGCATGATGTCCTTCTCCAATGACCGGTCCCTCCTTACAACATGTCCAAAGTATGTTAGACGGAGCCTCAGAATCCTTGCCTCCAAGGAGCCGCTCGGTTTGACCCTTTCCAGGGTGAATCTGTTTGATTTCCTAGAAGAATTGATGCCTTTGAGCTGTGGTGCTGGTGAAGAGTATAGAGGGTACCATGGACTGCTAGGAAAACAGTCAGACAAGTGATAGAGTGAAAGGAAATCTAGACTTGAAGAAAGACTGGGATATTCTGTTTTAGAGGCTGGGATAGAAGAGATGGAAATGACCGTGTTAGCAAATGAGAGAAGGAGGTATGATTTAGAGGGATCTTCCCAACTGGAGTAGAAGGTTCTGTTGAAGAGATACTTGGAGATTGACTTGAGTTCACAAAGAGAGGTGATGAATTGAGAGAATACAGAATGACCCAGTACGTTAAAGGGAACTCTGGTGGCCTAGTCCACAGGGAGTTGTTCTGCTGAAAGATGGCGTCTCTCTGGCAGTTCCGATCTCCGAGGCCTTTATAGCCTCTGAAAACTCACCGGTAGGTTGGTTATCTGTGAGATGATTCCGACAGGCAGCAATGAATTTGAGGGTTTTTTTCTTTTGACTATGTTTAATCTATTGACAGTTTTTCTTATTTTGGATCGTTGCGTTGGTTCAGTGGACTGATCTTGCTGGGGGTGGACTAAAGCTTTTTGGAAATTCTCTTTTTCTGAATTTTAAATTTAAATGGCATTATCTCCAGCAACTGCTGTACTTGGCATAGCTTGTAGCATGTCCGGGATTGTATTTGGTTGATATTGGAGGGAGGATGACTGTCTCTTTCTTACCTAGAAATGGAGATGATACTTGCTTCCTGATGGTGTTGATCCTACAAGGTAGCTGGGAGGCTAACTAAACACTGTGCTGCTGGCGTGATCTGAAACACAGTAAACATCTCCTCACTCGCGCCATGGAGTTGACTCCACTCATAGCCACCTCGTCAGGTTTCTGAGGCTCTAAATATCACCAGTGAGGTCCTACTCGTCTCTCTCATGGAGCTGCTGGTGATGGATTTGAATCATCAGAAACTTGGAGCTTAATTCTGGACTATGCCACCAGAAACCTTTACAGTAACCAAGTGATACGTACTGTATGAAAGTCATCATAGGCTTTGAACTGAAAACCAACGTTTATGTAACCTTATAGGCCAGCTGATACTATGTGAGAGTAATTATAGACTTTGGAACCAAAAGAGGCTTACAGGAGACCTCTACCTTCAGTGTTCATTCTCTGCATGATCTTGGAAAGATTCCTTAAGTTTTTGAAGCCTCTGTTTCCTTGTTGCTGAATGACTTGGAGAAAATGCACAAACTATCATCACGTATTGCCTGGCATGCAGTAGTTGCTCAGTAAATGGGGGCTCTAGCCATGAAATCTTCTTCATTCTCATCAGTGAGAATTGCTGAAGTCAATTTTTTGGTTAACAAATAAAAATTTTGATTTGTAAATTTGATCTGTGTCAATTGTTTTGTCATCTCTTTTTAACAGAAGTAAGGTATTGATGTTTTACTGTGTGTCTCATACAATGGAATTACAGAAAATGAACACACCTTTAATATTTGCAGGATGGCACTTGCCGCGTGATGGGGGTGTAGACAGTATACTATAGAAAAGCATTTAACTCTATTTGACTTGAGATTTTTTAAAGAGAAAGAGATTTGAACTAGGATAATCTATTAAAACTGTATGCTGATAAAATGGTGAATCTGGACTTTGTGAAGAGGAATGTGGCATTAAGATCAGATGAAAACTCATCAGTAACCTCTGTTATGCAGATGACATAACCTTGCTTGCTGAAAGTGAGGTAGTCTTGGAAGACTTGCTATAGAAAATCAAGAACTTCAACCTTCAGTATGGATTGCATCTCAATGTCAAGAAAACAAAGTTTTGACCATGGTGCCAATAGACAACATCATGGTAGATGGTGAAAGGATTGAAGTTGTCAGTGAGCTCATCTTACGTAGATCAACAGTTAACAAACACCCTTGTTACCAGCTGTCAGGAAATCAGGAGATATAATGAATTGGGCAAATCTACTGTCAGAGACCTCTACAAAATACACAAGAGCAATGATGTCAGCTTGAGAACTAAGGTTTTCCTGATTCAAGCCATGGTCTTTTCAATCACCTGCTATGCATACAGTTACTAGGGATAGTAGAAGATGAATTGATACCTTTGAGTTGTGGTGCTGGGTGAGAGTGCTGAATATCGCATGGACTGCCAAAAGAACAAACACGTCTTAGAAATAGTGCAGCCAGAGTGCTCCTTGAAGGCAAAGAGAATGAAACTCTGTCTCATATTTTGGACATGTTGCTAGTAGAGGCTGCTCCTTGGAAAGGGATATAATGGAGAGTTGGCGAAAGAGAGGAAGACCCTTAAGGATTGACGTAGTGACCGCAGCAATGGACTTGAGTGTGTCAGAGATGACGAGGATGGTGCAGGAGAGGCCGTTGTTCGTATAGGGTCACCATGAGTCGTACTTGACTCAAAGGTACCTAACAACAATGATAACAAGAATACATGATACCTCTGCAAGAGAAAAGAGAAAAATAAAGAATGTGAACACAATGAAGAATGAATGTTATATTCAGAGACAAAAGGACTGGAATTAAATGTATCAGAAATAGGTTTAATGAGTATATGAGACATAGGGGTTGGAATAAGTAACTGGAGTCTGTCTTTCTGTCCCTTTTTCTTCCTCTTCCTGTTCTCTCTTTTCTCGCTTCCTCCTTCTCTCCCTCCCTCTGTCATTGCCGTCAAGTCAGAATTGGCTTGTAACTGACTCTCCATTGGTTTTCTGATGCTATAAATCGCACATACTCTTGGTAACAGCAGCCAAGAAATCAGGAGACTAATTGCATTGGGAAAGTCAGCTGTGAGGGACCTCTCAAGAGTACTTAAGAGCAACGACATCAGGCTAGAGACTAAGGTGTGCCGGGCACAGGCTATAGTCTTTGCAGTTACATGCTATGCATCGGAGAGTTGGGCAGTGAATAGGGATAGTAGAAAGAGAATTGATGCCTTTGAGCTGTGGTGCTGGAGAAGAGTGTTGAATATACCATGGACTGCTAGGGGGAAACAAACAGGTTTGTCCTGGAGAGAGTGAAGCTGGAGTGCTCCTTGGAGTCAAGGATTCTGAAGCTTCATCTGACATACTTTGGGCATGTTGCGAAGAGGTACCAGTCCTTGGAAAGTGACATCATGTTTGGGAGAGTGGAGGGATGGTGCAAGAGAGGAAGACCCTCAATGAGATACATCGATTCTGTGAGTGGAGTGGTGGGAATGAGTGCGTTTGAGACAGCGAGGCTGGCACAGGATAGAACGGCATTTAGGCCTCTTGTACATAGAGTCGCTATGAGTCGATGGCACATAACAACAACAACAACAACAACAACAACAAATCACACTAGAGGAGATTTCCCCCAAGGAGCCACTGGCAGATTTGAAATTGCCAAAGGGTGTTTGGTCTTTGGCTTAGCAGCACATACAAAGTATGTCACCAGAGCCCTTAACAGGAAACCTAGTTAGGAGAAGAATCTGGTGGCCAAGGTGAAGAGTCTTGCAGAGCAAGTTTAGATTGTGTCTTTTCGTTTTGTGAGTCAAGGAAAATGAATAATCAGGTTTGTGTGGAACGTCATTAAGATGGTTGGTGGTTTTATTTTAGTAAGCAGTAATTTTAAAGACTTACTTTTTTGCCTTCAGTGCTTGCGAACCTTTATTCTTACTGCATGAAGTGCTTCTAAAAAACCCTGCCTTTGTAGTTCAGATAGGCCATTATGGAACATTCACAGTGAAAGACTGAAAAAAAAAAATTGGACAATTGTTCTAGATAGTGTAGCCCTGACTTACTTTGATTTTTGAGATTGTGTATTTTCTTGTTAACAAATGCAAATGTCTTCAATTTCGTATTGAATAATAGTAATAATTCTTTAGCATTATATGAAGACAAGAAATTAATCCCCTATACATACTTACCTGTCATGAAGATTAATTTTGTGGCAAGCAATAGATGCTCTTTTCTGACATGAAACAGATGCGTCAAGCACTGCAAAGCATTTTGTAGCAATTCTACCTTGTTACACTCTGCACAATTCCTCCCTGCAAGAAATTGCATGCGCACTTGGAAGAGTACGTCATTGGTCTATTAAATGATCGGGTTTACGCTGCTGGTGGTCCATTTACCAGAGTGTGAGTTTACAGACCTGAATGAAATATCATCCATTGTCCATTTAGCTACTTTGGGCATGTCCATTGAGCTATCCAACATTTATTGAAGATATACTCTTCATCAAGTACTAGTTATCCAGCAAGGATGGGTAAGGCACCAACTCTGTCCCCTGGGAACCCAGTCTTGTAAGGGACTAATTTTAAAAAACAACCAAGAAAACCCCAAAACAACAGCAACAACTAAAACACAACAAAACCACCAAACCGCCAATGGATACAGTAGAATGTGTGTTATCAGTAATGAGAGACACTGAATGTATCCAAGAGAAGGGACTTCTGGCATACTCGGAAGGTGAGAGGGACAGGAGAGGTAGTGTTTGGTAGAGGATGCTTGAACTGAGTCTTGAAGGATGCTAGAAAGCTTGGAGAAATGTGGCTTGATTGGTGGGGTGTGATGGGGGAGCATTGATCACAGGAGTAGCACTTTTGAAAAGTAGATTAGAGAGGCTGTGGCCTCTGCTGGAGACTATCAACAACAACTCAGATGTGGAGGAGGGTGGATGAAATACAAATATAAGAATGTTGAGAGGGAAAAAGATTTCAATAACATCTTGCATGCAAGAACTAAAACAATACAAAACCAAAATCAAGCTCACTGTCAAGAGAGTTAACCCTGACTCATAGTAACCTTCCACTGAGCTTCTGAAGCTGTAAATCTTAATGGCAGGAGACTGCCCATCTCTCTCCTGCAGGGCGTCTGGTGTGTTCAGAAGACTGGAAATGTGCAGGTTGTAAGTTAGCATTTGAACATGCTACGGACTGTTCCACAAAACGACCCTCTGTGCAGGAAATGCAGTCTTTACAGGCTGGAAGGGATAGTTCAGATCTGTGGCCCTGTTTTCAGCTAGAGCAGGCCGGTTGTGCTTAAAGCTTTGGGCTCTAGGCCAGCTAAGCTGCATTTGGCCCAGTTTGCTAGTCATTTTCCACTGTTGGTTCCATTGCTGGTAGCTTCCTGGAAGCTTTTGAGGGACCCAGGTGTAGAGACCAGAGTTTATCACCTTGTTCGGTTTTATGTGTTTACACTGGAGGGGGAAAAAAAAGCCATACTGACTGATCCTGGATTTTACAGCACTCCCATTACCATCCTGTGTTCTTGGATTATTAATCTTCCCTCTACGTTTTTGTATTTTTCTTCTCCTGTAACCCTAGACAAGACTTTAAAGGATTTCCTGCACACAGGGGTGGTAAGCAGTGGTCTGGGATTGCCTTTAGAACAAAGCGGTAATTGCTCATTATTAATGAGATTGGGCTGGGAACGGGGGTGCCTGTTGTGGGCTTGATTACATTTGCATTTTGATGCCATCTTGGTGACAGGGTAACAGTTGTCAGTGGTGGGGAAGGAGACAGCCTACAAATGTCTTTCCCTCCTGATCTGGGAGAGGTGGTACCTTTGTCACAGTAAATGTAGAATTAATCTTTTACTCTGTCCAATAATTCATGCCCAGTGGCTGAAGGGGCTGGCGGGAGGAAAAGAAGCCTGTGACTTTCAGTTGAGACTTCTAGAGCCCAGACCTGCTGGCTTCAGGATGCATTTGACAGTGATGCCCAAGCTGGAATTAACACATGTAAAAGATGTTGTTGTTGTTTGCTGCTGTTGAGTACCTTCAAGTTGGAACTGACCCATCAGGTGGGTTTTCAGAGACAGTAACTCATCTGGGAGATTGTCCATCCTTCTCCCACAGAGGAGCTAGTGGATTTGAACTGCATGCCTTTGGGATTGTAACACAGTTTCTTACCACTAGAATGCCCCACTAGGTGAGAGTTTACCACTAGGTGCAATCGGTGAGCACAAGATACTTATACACAAGTCTAAGTGCGGCTGATGCTAAGGTTGCGAGCGTGAACCTCACCTGCAGCGTTGTTGTTGATAGGGTCTGTCAAGTTGGCTTCACCATATACTGATCCTGTTTTCAGCAAAAGTAGACTCTGAGGGGAGCTCTGGTGGCCTAGTGGCAAGAAGCTGCACTGCAATCCCAGAGATATGTGGTTCGAATCCACCAGAAGCTCTGCCTGAGAAGGAGGGGCCATCTCCTCCTGTACCAGTCAGATCTGATTTGACGGTACACACACAGAAAATAATAAAATGTAAAAAAAAAAAAAAATTTTAAAAAAGTAGACTCTGTCCAATCCTTCATGACCCGTACAACCCCTCCTTGGCTTAAACTTAATTTTTGTAGTCTCTGTACTAATCAGTATCATTGAGAGACTTCCTCAATGTTTTTGTTGACCTTCAACCAAGGGTGGATGTCCTTCTTCAGGGATCGGCTCGTAGGAGTTTTGAAATGAAAAATAGGTAAATATCTCTAGCAGTTGTTTCTGATTTTGATCTCCTCTCCCCTCCTTCCCCCCTCCCCTGTGTTTGTTATGTTTGCTCATTCATGCTACAAAAGCTAACAAACAGATGCCTCCTGGAGCTAGCCCTGGCTGGACTAGGCTAGAGGTGAAATACAGCAAAGACGACAGAGATGGACAGTGATCTTTGCTCTTGCAGAATGTATACATAGTGATCTGTGTATCATTTTTTCCTATTGCCCAGCCTGGGAGTTGGCGGTTTAGGAGATGCTCAGTAATGAATGACTGAATTAGTACAGAAATGAGTAATCAGTAGCAATCTAGCATGGCTTTCCTTCCTCCACAAGAGAGGGGTTGCCATCTTACTTAGCCTGGGAAGGTGGGTGGGTGAAGAGCATCCTGTTGGCTCTCTTGCTTCTGCCTGTGGATAGGTCAGCGTGGAGCCAGAACCAGAACCAGCCCAGGGAGCAGTGCATCTGACAGCTTTCAGACTCAGCTCGGTTTTAAAAAAACAGCTCTTCACTTTGCTTACGTGGAGTTGTTTCTCCCTCCTCTTTTGGTGCTGTATGATCTTATACAACACAAGCAGTCACTTGCATTAAGACGATTAACGATCGATGGACGCGTTGCTCCTTTTTCCAAACTGGTTCTGTTCTTATTAGAGGAGAAATCTCACGACTTGGTGCTTGTCATTGGACGCTAGCCCTGGAAAAGCCAGCACTGTAGCAAGCTCCCTGCCTGCCATTCAGTCAGCGTTGAGATAGAGTGCTGGAGGGAAACAGCCTACCCTGCCTTGTAGTCTTGTTGAAAAACACAGAAAATTTCTCTGGTCTGTGGTGGTTTCAGTCAGTGTCTGAAAAAACACCAACAACACACCAACCATGATATTTCCCCTCTGGGCTTTTGTAACAGAGCTGTGGCAGAGCTGACCCCTCTGTAACCAGGGAGGAGTGCCAGGTACCTAGGAGTTACAGACGCAGGGGATTTGCTGGCCTTGGCTGTGAGTTCTGCCTGTAATCTCCAAGTTGATCTCTATGGCTGTAGCTTGTTGTTTCCTGGGTATTTTAGTCATGGAGCGGGGGTGGGGTAGGGTGGATGGAGTAGACACTGCATAGAAAAGGATCCCACTGCGAGCCTCTCATTCAGTGTGTGGAGATTATCCTGACAGAAAGGGAAGCATGCAAGGACAACCCATTTCTGCTCTGTGACCTGGATATGACCAGCAATCTACCCCTTGATGCCTAAGCCTTGTTATCCTATCAGCTTGAAGTCCTCATGACTCGGATCCTGTAGCATGGACTCTGCGTGGGCAGTGCTGTTTCTCGTGTCGGTCACAGGCTTCACGCCTGTTTTCCACTGTGGTGGAGAGCTGCCTAGTGCCGTGCTGCGCTGGAGTGGCTGAATGAAAGCTACGTGCACTTTCAAGTGCGGAAGTTGGTGCGGCCTGTTTCCCCTCTTGCTTTTAGAGCTCCTGAAAGTGAGAGCCTCACTGAGTTAGAAGAAGCCTTACCAAGTGCCACCTCTAATGGCAAAACATGTTGAGCAAATTAATGAGACCTGTGTTTACTTTCTCTTTTGTTAATGTAGTATGTTCAAGAGAGATGCTTTTCCTCTATCAGAGCCCCTGGAAGGCCAAGGAGAGGGTATGCAAGTGTTTCAGTTACAGACACATAGGATATGATTCATTCTGTTTATTGTTATGTCAGATAGGATGCACCAATTGTAGTAAAGATGTTAAAAAAATCCATCTTAATATTTGCTATAATAAACACCTTATGTGTTTGTCATGTTGCTTCTTGGTTAGTTCAGGAAAACTTGAACTCTGATAAACCTTACAATCTCAGGAACATAACAGTGATTTTGATATTAATTGTCCCGTCGGTGCAGTGGGTGTGCAGGGAGGTGATAAGGAAAGAGAGGAAACACATCCTTTATTATGACTCAGGAGTCTCCTTGCTGATAGAGGCTCTGCTGTCTTCCTGGCATGATTTCCAAAGTCAGGCTAAGCATATGGAGGGGAAGAGGTATGGACCATGCTGGGCGGGGCTCTGATGGGCCACACAGGAAACCTGGATGTATCCATCACTTCTTAGACACACGGCTCCATATTATAAATAGTTTGGGAATTACAGGCTAGCTTTCTGCCCAGGGTCAAGGTGAATATGGTTTGATGAGCAACTCTCTAGGGTCTGCTACTTTAATGTTCATGATTTTCAGTGTTAGAAGTTCCATAACAATCTGTTGCTCTAAAAATATTGTTTATATTTACCTTTCTCCCTATTTTGAACATTTATGTTGTCTTCAGTTTTCACTCTTTTGCCATGGATTTCATAGCTATAAATATTTCTTTCCATTGAAGTATTTCCTAAACATATCCTAGTATTGTGATAATATGATAAACAGTGTGAGATTTTTTAAAATGGCTTTACCCCATTCTGTCCGTAAATAATACCTTGTTATTATTAGGTGTTACTGAGGCATCTTCACTTCACAGTGATATTGTAAATATTGCCCAGTCCTGTGCCATATTCAGGATTGTTGGTGTTTTTGAGTTCTTTATTGCAACTGTGTGTCACTGCATCACATTGAGGGTTTTCTTCATTTCTGCTGACTCTGTACTTACCAAGTGTGAAGGGTTTCTGGGAAAGTGTGTCTAAAATAACAAGCCAAGACTTCTTCACTTCTGAGGAACGCTCTGATTATGTCTCTTCCAAAACTTACTTGTCCGTTCTTCTGGCAGAATATGGTCTGTGCAGTCTTTTTCACCAAGTCCTGAAGAGCAATAATGTTAGTTGAAAGACTAAGGTGTACCTGATTCAAGCCATAGTTTTCCACTCTTTTTTTTTTAATGCATCTGAGAGCTGGAAAAGTGAGTTAGGAAGACAGGCGAAGAATTGATGCCTTTGAGTTGTGGTGTTGGAGAGAGTGCTCATATCTCAAGGGCTGCCAAAAGAACAAACTGCTAGGTCTTGGAACCAGAGTGCTCCTTGGAGGCAAGGGTGACAAGACTTCATCTCACATACTTCGGGCATGTTTTTAGGAGACACTGTTCTTTGGAGGCAAAGATGACAAAGCTTCATCCCACATACATAATAACTCTGGGTGTGTTCCAGGGAGAGGCTAGTCCTTGGAGAGGGACTTCATTCTGGGAAGGGTCAAGGATCAAGGAAAGAGGAAGACCCTCAGTGAGATGGATTGACATGGTGACTACAGCAAAGATGATGAGGATGACACCGGATAGGACATGGTTCAGATCTGTTGTTCATATGGTCACTCTGAGTCTTTCTCAACTCGATGATGCCTAATAACAACAGCAGCAACATTCCTTGGAGATGGACATCATGCTTGGAAAGGTGGAGAGTCAGCAAAAGAAAGGAAGGCCCTTGACAAGATGGATTGATAGAGTGTCTGTAGCAATGAGCTGAAGTCAGGAATGGCACAGGATAGGACAGACTTCAGATCTGTTGTCAGAGGGCTGTTCTGAGTCTTACTGGACTCCAGGGCACTTAACAACAACAAACAATAGTTCAAATGCATTCGTCCTTTTCTGTCTTCCTTTTTCATTGTTCCACTTTCATGTACACATGTTTTTGTTGTTAAGTGCCATCGAGTGGTAGACAATTCATATAAGGTAATTTAAAAGATAGCTTGGCTCGGGCAAACTTTAGGTCCTCAAAATGAAATCTTTGCTTTTTAACACTTGGAAAAGAGATTTTTGCAGCTTCTTTTCCCAGTGCACTTATGCCATTTTATTTTTTTGATCGCTTCCATAGATGTTGATTATTGATCCAAGTAGAATGAAATCCCTAACAACTTCAATTTATTCTTCATTAATCATATTGTTTATTGATCCATTTGTGAAGAGATTTGCTTTCTAAATGCTTCCAAAAATAAACCTTGAATTCTTCAAGGGAGTAAACAAATAGATGGAAGGGTAATTATACTTTGACAAGTCTTCGCAACAAGGGTTTACCCCTCAAACTAATGAAAACTAATAATCATAGGATTCAAGATCTTATTTTCAGAGACGAGAAACAGTGTTTAAGGTCAAGCAATTCTTTTTATAATTCTAAACTTTTGGCACTTCTTGTTTGCATATTTTCTGTTAGAATAGTGGAAGAGAAAATGAGATAGTTTTCAGGAAAGATTCCTGGAATGGAAGTTAGAACATACTTGGTTTCCAAGGAAGGTGTTTTGTAACTCTGGGCTTTTGCCTTTTAAACAGGAATTTTGATTAATTTCTAGCTCTCTTTCCAGATTGAAAGTGTTATGCTTTTAAGAGTATTTTACATGCAATTATCCAAGTTTGCAGTTGAAATTACACTTTTCTAATTTTTTAAATGTGGAGGCAGCAAAATTAAGCTGTAAGAAGATCTTTCAAAACCACGTGAACAGAAAATGGCACATAATTTTCTAATGGGCACGTGTAAGATGAGGCTTTATGAGAGACTGGCCTAAACCATGTTTATACATTGATGATAAAGCTCTACAGTAGGACCCTGGGAAAGAGTCTAGAGGTTCGCTTCAACTCCTCCCTGGAGCATCAGTTGAAAACTTGGTTGCTTATACCATTGCTTTCTGTAGTGGAGTTGCTCTGTGACTTACAGTGACTTTTCTATAGCTCCTGTGCCAGCCCCATGAATGGTTGCAGATCTGATCTTTATGACCCATCGGGTTTCATGGGCTGATTTTTAGAAGTAGATTGCCAGGCCTTTCTTCCTGATCTTAGTCCATCGGTTCTGCTGAAACTTGTTCAGCATGATGCTGTTTTTGTTGGTAGGAGCTGGTGAGTCCAGCAAGTTGATTGCAACTCTTAGCAACCCTATGATCAGCACATCTGAACCCTGTGCTGTCCTCTGCCAACATGTTCAGCGTGATAAGAACACACAAGTCTCCTACGCCAGGCAGATAGTAGCTCTACATGAGATACATTGGCTGAGAATTGCACCCACATCTCTTTCATGAGAGGTGAGAGCCACTGAACGCAAGTGTCCCCATGTCCTCCATATTTGTCGTGGTGTGCCATTGAGTCAGGGCCAGTTCATAGCTGGCCTTCTAATGGTTTTTCAGTGCCAGTATATCACGTGGGAGGAGACTTCCCGTCCTCCTCCTGGGGAGCTACTGGTGGATTCAATCCATGTACCTTCGAGTTGGTAGTGCAACTCATTACCATTAAACCACCAGATTAGAGCCTGACAACTTACTCTCAACTCACTGTTGCTACTTCTGTGACCTTGAGAATCTCCTTAAGATTGCCAGGTTTCACTTGGACTTAACAGTAGACATGAGCATGGAGATTATAAGGGCAGCACAAGATAGGGCAGAGCTTCATTTTCTTGTTCCCAGAGTTTCCACGAGTCATATTCAACTTGATGGCACCTTATAACAACAACTAAGTCTCAGTCTCTTCTTGTAAAATAAGGATCATAGTAACTAACATCTGTCCTTGTAATTAAAGAGGATTGAGATTTTAACAGTGATATCACATTGGTTAAGTGCCCAGCTGTTAACGGAAAGGTGGCAGTTTGAGCCTTCTAGCTGCTCCGAGGGAGAAAGATGTGGCAATATATTTCTATCAAGATGGTAACCTTGGAAACCCTCCGAGGCAGGTCTCATCTGTCCTGCAGGGTCGACAGGTGTCAGAACCAACTCAGTGGCAGTGGGTTTAGTTTTGGTTTGAAGCGTAGCGCTTGGCCTGTAAAATGCACTTGGTGGTGGTTCCTGCTGTTGTTATGGTTGAAGCAAAAAGAACAAAAGGTACGCTGGGCAAAATGAGGAAGAGATTTGACAGTATCATGTAAAACATGGGGATTAAATGAGCCAATACATGTGAAAGGGTTTAGCAGAGTGGCTGCACATCGCATATAATCAGTTGAAGTTGGTTGAACCTGAGTCACAAGGGAAAACTAAGCTGTTTGGGAATATTTTACAGGTAATAAGGAGGAAGGCAGTCATGTGTTTTCATTAAACGATCTTCAGAGACAAGTACCACGGTCTGGCTCAGATTTTTCCTTAGCCTATTTTTTATTTTATTTAAACAAATGTATTGTGATTTAATTAAAGTTTACAGAAAAGTTAGATTTTTTCATTCTTTCATTCATTTGTTCATTCATTCATTTCTTTACCTTTTCTCCCTCCTCTCCCTTCCCCAGTTCACTTTTTTTTTTTAATATTAATTTGTTCGGGTCTCATAAGGACAAATGCTACATAAGACTATTAATGTAAAAATAGAAGGATAACTGGCAAAACATATGTGGGGATGCCAGGGGGGTAGGGGTGGGAGCAGAGGGGTGAGGATGGGTAGGGGTGAAACTATAGGGTTGCACAGGTCATTGGGTGGAGGGAGGGAGAGGGTGAAACAAATCAGAAGGATCCAGCAGGGATCTGAAAAGATTGAGAATGATGGGTAAGGTCCAATGGTGATTGATTTTATGCATAAGAATGATTGTATGAAACACAGTAGGAATGAAGAATAGTGTGGAAAAACAATGTATATGAATTTTTTTAAAATTCTTAGTGCCCATGCTTGGATCTTACAGCTCACAGCAAGCTGTCAGCATATATATATAAACACACACATATGTGCATACAGTCATGCAAATAAACATAACACATACATTCACATATGTAAATAAATACTCAGAGATATACTTGTATATTTTCATATGAGCCCCAATGGGATGATAGATTTATTGGGCTGCTAACCAAAAAAGTCAACGTGTTCAAATCCACTAGATGCCCATTTGGAGGAAGATGTAGAGATTTACAGCCTCAGAAATGTGATGGAGGAAGGGTCACTATCAATTTGCCAGCAGTAGTTCTGATAGAAAAACATCGAAGCATAGTCCATAGCAAGTTGTAGCACAGACCCAAAGGTTGGACCTCGCTGGTGATCCACATATACCAGTGGCTCGTTGGAAGAAAGGTGAGCAGATTCTCGTGTGAAATATGAGGAACCCACTGGAAAGTCCCCTTTGAGTTGGTTCTCGCTCGATGGCACTGAGTGAGTGAATGAGCCGCACATGAAACAAACACAAATTGAGAAACATGCTGCTTTCAAGCAGATTTGACTCAAAAAGACCCCATGCATGTAGAACTATACACCAGAGGGTTTACAGTGCCTGATTCTTTCCTGCAGATCTCCAGGTGTGCTGGTGTTTGTTTTGGTGTTTTTTTTTTCATGAGGTGTCTCTGTGTGAACTCAGAACTCTGACCCTTTGCCTAGTTTGTTGTCAGGTACCATCGAGTTGACCGTGAGCCGTTGAGATCCTTTGGACAGCAGATCAGAAGCTTGCTGTACCCTGTACGATAATCACAGTCTCCCCCAATGCTCCGGCCCATTGTTACAGACACTGTATTCAGTAGTGTAATGTTTTAACTCCTTCACCCCCCTCGGGCTCTGCCGAGTTAGGGATCTGATCTGTTTTCACAGGATTAGCATGAACAGAACCTTACTTCAGGAATTTGCTCCTTGTTTTCTTGCTGGATACATTAGTAAATGTTGGGTCATTGACCAGAGCAAGTAAAAAACAAGGTATTACGTCTCAACCTATTCATGATAAATAAAAGGCATACTCATGTTTATTCTGCATGCGCTGAAGACTGTCATTTTTAACTAATTCTTACTGGAATTTTGTTACTCGGTTTTCTCTGATTGTTCCATTTTTGGAGCTTCCCAAAGGCACCAGTTTTGCACATGGTAACCTGATCTGTGTTTTCTCAACTGATTTGCAACATGAAAAGCTAGTTTTGATTTATGTTTCACATTCACTTGAGAGAATGATTTTTTTAAATGATAATTAAGTGCTGGGCTGCTCCTCGGATTGTGACACGGTTCCTTTTCAAACATATCTGATCTGAGAAGTTCAGCAAAGGGCATAAAAGAAAAACCAACAAGAAATAGGACAGATGATAAATGCCGGATTGATGTTAAGTAAAGACAAGCAAGCCGGTGACCTGACTGAGCTGGCCTCCAGGGAGCCGGCTCTGGAGCGCCTTGGAGTGTGTGGGTTTTCTGGGGGATTTTCCTCCCCAATCATGTTCGAGAAGGCTGGATTACAATTGAGAATGCAGAGATTAATGGCCTGTTGTGGCTAATCCACTAAACCCCTACTCCTGTTTCTCTGAAATTGATTAATCTAAAAGATACAGAAGATAGGCCTGCACGAGCTAGCCTGATATTAGATCGCAGTGAATTAATGAGATCTAGTAGTTTTATGTACATGTAACAGAGAATCAAGGAACCTTCTCTGAACATAGCCTGTTTTATCCAAGGTTCCCTAGAGAAACGGAAGTATAGATATAGATATGTTGTTGTTGTTATGTGTCATTCAGTTGCTTGCAACTCATAGGGACCCTGTGTACAGTAGCCCTAAACCCTGCCCCATCCTGTGCCAATCTTATTGTCTCCGACACACCTATCCTCATTACCCCAGTCTCTGAATCAATCCATCTCGTTGAGGGTCTTCCTCTCCTGCGCTGTCCCACCACTCTCCCAACCTTGATATCCTTCTCCAAGGACTAATCCCTCCTTGCAGCATGTTCAAAGTATATCAGAAGAAGCCTCAGAATACTTGCCTGAGCAGCCTGGCCTCACCCTCTCTAGGACGAACCTGTTTGTTCTCCTAGCAGTCCATGGTATGTTTAATACTCTTCTCCAGCACCACAGGTCAAAGGCATCTCTCCTTCTATCATCCCTAGTCATTGTCCAACTCTCTGATGCATAACAAGTGATTGCAAAGATTATGGCATAGATATAGATATAGAGATAGAGATATAGATAGATAGATAGATAGATAGATAGATAGATAGATAGATGATAGATAGATAGATAGATAGATAACGATATATTTTAGGGAGCTCTGGTGGCCTAATTGAGTAGTTGCACTGCCAACCCAAAGGCGTGTAGTTTGAATCTACCAGCTTGTCCTCCTGAGAAAGATAAGCAGTCCTATATCTGAATATTTGCAGGTTGGTTGACTAGATGAATGAAGAATGCAAGAAGTTGTTTCTTTATTGTCTGGAAGTGACTGTGCTCCAAGGAAAACTACTATTTTTTTTTAAAAGCCTTTAACTGATTATATAAGGCCCACCCACCTTATGGTGGACAATGTATTTTGTCTATAGCCAGCTGATTCACTCACATACGATACTTCAACAGCATGTAGACTAAGTTTACCAACCTCTAGCATAACATGAGGAGGGTTTTTTTTACTCAACACTCTACAATGGTCATTTCTGCAGCATCCTCACAAGAAGTGTCTCCTGATAGGTATTTTCTTTCCTTTTCCTTCACTTGAAGCCCTTTCTGATGATACTACAACTACGACTTAGGCAGAGTTACATCTGGCTTGCTGCCTAGGTTTGTAAATAAAGTTTTATTGGAACACATTCATGGTCATTCACTTGTTTAGTGCTTATGGAGCTCTGATGGGCTAGTGGGAAGGAGCTGCAATGCCAAAGCGCATGGTTCGAATCAACCAGCTGCTGTATGGGAGAAGGATGAGCTGACCCCTCCCGGGACCATTTATTGCCTCCGAAAACCCACTGGAGGGTCAGCTGTGACTCAGTTCTGACTAGTCAATACCAGTTACAATGGCTGCTTTGAGGAGCTCTGTGTCACAGTGAGTTAAGTGTTGGGCTGACAACCAGCAGGTCATTAATTTGCAGTCATCAACTTCTCCAAGGAGGAAAGATGATGCAGTCAGCTCACGTAAAGATTTACAGCATTCGAAAGTCTACAGGGTCCTACCGGGTCCCTGCAAGTGTGAATTCACTTGACATCAGTGAGTTCTGTGCTTTGGGTTTTTTATTCACTTACATATTTTTTAATGACTGCTTACACAACCACAGCCGAAGTTGTATTACCTTGTCAAGTCAAAAATACTCTCTTGGCTTTACAGAAAAAGTCTCCAAGCTCTGACTCAGAGGTTTGATTTCTATGCTTCCAGGTAGAAGAATAAAAGAAGTCCCAGGATGATCTATCCCCCCCCCCAAATAAATAGTGAGGCTTTGGAGGAAATAACTCAGAAAATTTAGGAACCTCAGAACTGTCTGGACTTTTGTGGACAATCTTGGCAGCTTTTACCATCCCAAGGGGACTCCCGAGCATCTCCCACTGTCAGAAAGCACCAGAGAGGAAATCTCAGTTTGTGCTGCTGGGCTTTGTAGAGCTGCCTGTGCTGAGAGTAGCTCTGGCTCTGCCCAGGCAAATGTTCTGGGAGAAGCCACCCTCCCCTAAGAGATGCTGTGTGCTGGGGATGGCAGCTTGGCAGAGAAAAAGAAGCAAGCTTTCTGGGAATACTGTTCCACTGCCAGCCCTTTGAAAAAAAAAATACACCTCCTCTTTTGGGAAAGTGAAGGTCAGACCACATTCAGAAATAAGAACATCATCTGGAGAGACAAGCAATTTTAAGAATGACAACCTGAGAAATAAGACCTTTCCCTCAGATGATTGAGACAAGGTAGACATCTAACCCGAGTGGTGATCGGTTTCTGAGTCTGGGCAGAGAATTTTCTACCAAATAACAAGCTGAGTGAGCTTTGTGGGGCTCTGGGAAATGGGAGGTAGATGTCCTGCCTGAACAGATGGGGACATCAAGCAGTATTGGCTTAGACCAGCACAGGGAGAGTGGGTTCTGGCAAGGACCTGCCTGGACTTGAGGGAGCTGGATGCCTACACCTCTTAGACAAGGCATTTGCCCTAAGAAACCCCCAAAGAAGATTTCACTTGCTGCTTGATGGAGGCTTCTTGAAGCTCTAGTTGATCTAGATCTAGTTGATCTGTGATCAACACCTTTGGTACCAGCAGCTAGGAGATCAAGAGATGTATTGCTTTGAGCAAGTCCACTGTTAGGGACTTCTCCAAAATACTGAAGAGCAATGATGTCAGTTTGAAGACTAAGGTACACCTGGTTCTTTTCAGTCACTTAAGTAAGGATGACTGAAGAATTGATGCCTTTGAATTCTGGTGTTGAAGAAGAGTGCTGAATATTCCATGGACTTCCAAAAGAACAATCAGGCATGCCTTGGAAAAGGTCCAGCCAGAGTGTTCCCTGGACACAAGAATGCTAAAGCTTCATCTCTCATACTTTGGACATGTTGCTAGGAGAGGCTATTTCTTCGAAAAGGATGCCATGCTTGGAAGGGTGGAGGGTCAGTGAAAGAGAAGAAGACCCACGTCTTGATAGATTGACAAAGTGACTACCACAGTGGGCACAAATATGTCAGAGATGGTGAGGATGACACAGGGTAGGATAGGTTTTGGGTTGTTTGTAGGGCTGCTGTGATTAATACTGGACTCGATGGCACCTACAAACAACAACAACAATAATGGAACTGGACCCAGCAAACAGAAGCCTACACACCAGGTCTCGCCCACTGACTGCTTATTCTTTTAAAATTGTGATCTGTGTGGACATGTACAAAGGAGACTGCTTTTTCATTCAACCATTAATACAAATTTTGTTTTACTACCAACAATGCCATCACACTTTTCTCACTCCTCCCTGCAATTGTCATTTCCTTCTGTCCCACCCTTTCCTACCTTGAAGGCTTTATCCTTGAGCTTCAGCACATGAGGTTCTTTTGTTCTTAAATCCTTGCTTATTCTAAGGAAAGTCTCCCTGGTGTTCCGAGTCACCTGTTGTTTGACTGAATGTGGAGCCACAGGGTGAGTTTTGTTCTGCATGAGAAGGGTGATTAAGGGCCAAAGTCTCTGGTTCATCAGTTTCTACCAGGAAACCTGGCTCTTTTTATGTTACTAGGTTTTGTTCCACATTTTCTCCCACTTTGCTTCCTATTTTTAAAAATATTTTTATTATTAATTTCAATGAAAATTTACAGAGACTTTGGATTTCCATTCATTCATTGTTGCACTTTTCTCTCCTCCCAGCTGGCTCCCTCCCCAGTACACTCCCTTCTTGAAAAAGTAAAAGAAAATGTCTTTCATTGTTTTACAATCCCTACCCCCAGGTCCAGTCCACTGTGCAGCCTTCGCTCTGGACTCCGATCATGACAAAAATACCTAATCACATATCCCTTTTAAACAGTTTTCTCCCTCATCTGTTTCAGTGCAGTATATATTATTGAACCCATCAGTCCCCACAACCCCAATATCAGTCCTGTTTTACAACAGTGGCACCATGCAGTATTTGTCCTTTTGTGACTGAGATATTTCACTCGGTGTAATGTCCTCCAGTGTCACCCATTTTGAATACTATTGCATGAGTTCCTTATTTTTCAATGAAATGTAGTATTCCGTTGTGTGAATATACCACAGCCTCTCTATCCATTCATTTGTTGATGGGCACTTAGGTTGTTTCCAACTCCTTGCAATTGTGAACAAAGCCATGATAAACATGAGTGTGCATATATCTGCTTTGATGTCAGTTATGGTCTCTTTGGGGTATATTCCCAGTAGTGGAATTGCTGGATCAAATGGTATCTCTATTTGCAACTTTTTGAGAAAGCACCATACTGCCTTCCACAGTGGTTGCACCATTTTACACTCCCACCAACAGTGAATAAGGGTTCCAGTTTCTCCACAACCTCGCTAGCATTTGTTGCTTGCTGTTCTATTAAATTTAGCTGTTCTTACTGGGGTGAAATGATACCTCATAGTTGTTTTGATTTGCATCTCTCTTAGAGCTAGGGATTTTGAACATTTCTTCATGTGCTTGTTAGCCATCTGAATGTCTTCTTTGGTGAAATGTCTGTTCATATCCTGTGCCCATTTTTCAATTGGATTTTTTCCTTTTGTTGTAGTTCTGCTTCCTATTTTTTAAGGTGTGTAGCTGCCTGGTGCTGTCATAAAACTCCTTTGTATTTAAAACAAACAAGCAAAACAACAAACTTGGTGGCTGTTAAATCAGACCTGACTCAAAGCTGGCACTCCAGTGGTGTTTGGAGCCACCAGATGATATGAACCATCAGAGAGATACCACCTTTGGGTTGACAGCACACCTCATTATAAGCTACACCATCAAAATGAAAAAGACTCTCTTTCCTGGAGTAGGTGTCAGCGCATTGATTTCCACTCCTAGTCCCTTTGTGTACAGAAGAACAAAACACTCCTCAGTTCTGTACCATCCTTAGACTCATAGCTGTCCTTGAACCCATGGCTGCAGCCACTATCCCAGTGAGGGTCTTCCTCTTTCACAATGACCATCTTCCTTAACAAGCACGATGTTCTTCTCTAGGTCCCTTTTAGTAATATGACTAAAGTAAATAAGAACTCATTGTCATCTTCTGAGGAGCTTTCTGGATTGATTTCCTCCAAGACAGATTTGTACATTCTGTCACTATATTACGTATTCCTCACCAGTGCTGTCGTTCAGATGCACCAGTTCTTAAGTTCTCTCATTCTTTTAAGGTTTAAGGAACTAGGAATGGTACTGGGCTTTCCCCACCCCACTTTTTTTCCACCCCACTTTTTTTTCTCACCCCACTTTTTTAAAACTGGATGAAAACAGGAAGAAGGATAATTCATAGTGTGAAAATGTACAACATTCAAATTTATTTTCATAAATAAAGTTGTATTGGAACACAGCCTCATGCATTTGTTTACATGTTATCTTTAGCTATGATTGCTTTTGTGCTATAATTTCAAATTTGAATAATTATGATAGAAATTATGTTGTTATTGTTGGGGGATCTTTTCACCATTCAAAAAACAATGCTAACCCTTTCCAAAGTCTAGCCTCTCCTAGCATGTGTCCAAAGTATGAGAGACAAAGCTTTGCCAATCTTGCCTCCAAGGAGCACTCTGGCTGAACCTTTTCCGAGACATACTTACTCATTCTTTTGGTAGTTCATGGATATTCAGCACTCTTCTCCAACACCACAACACAAAGGCATCAATTCATCTTCTGTCATCCTATTCATTACACAGCTCTCAGAACAACAGAAGTGATGATAAAGACTACAGCCTGAACAAGGTGTACATTAGTCTCCAAACAGATGTTACTGCTTTTCAGTATTTTGTAGTGGTCCCTGACAGCAGATTTGCCCAAAACAATGCATCTCCTGATCTCCTAATTGTTGGGATCAAGTGCATTGATTGCGGATCCAAGTAAAAGGAAATAACTGACAGTTTAAAACTTTCAGTCATCTATTATAATGTTGCCTATTAGCCCAGTGGCAAAGACCTTTGTTTTCTTGATGTTTAGATGTAATTAGATATTGAAAGCTATAATCTTCGACCTGGAGCAAGTGTTTCAGGTCCTCCTAACTTGCAGCAAGCAAGGTTATATATCTGCATAATACAGCTTGTTGAAGAGTCTTTCTCTGATCTAATACCACTTTCTTCTTTTAGAGTCTGGCTTTATGAACTGTTTGCTTAGTATACAGATTGAATAGATACAAAAGAAGGATATACCTGTGACGTACAGTCTTCCTGATTTTATAGTCATGCAGTGTTGCCTGTTCCATTCAGGCAACAGCTTTTTGTTCCAAGTACAGATTTGTATGAGACTTTAGGGCCAGCAAAACCTGCAGTATTTGTTAGCATTTTACTACTGACAAAGAGTAATTGGTTTTAATCCGCCATCCACCTGCAACAAAAACATGTGAAAAAAACATGTGATTGCTTCCATAAACATTTAGAGCTTTGGAAATCCTGTTGTTTTATAATGTTGATAGGACAGAGTTCATAAGGTTGTTATAAATTGCACTCAACTCAATGGCCCCTAACAGTAACAACGACGTAAGGTGGAAATAAGTGAGTTTGGTTTTTTGGTTTCACCTTTTAGAGAGAAAGCTTGTCAACTCCTAAAGTAAGGGTGATACAGTTATTGAAAATAGAAACTTATTTGAATGAAGAATCATAGAAATACAATAAAGTGTACCCATTTGAAGTGTACTGTGTGATGGTTTTGTTAAATAAATACATGTAGCCACCATCATCGTTGAGACAGAGCGTGTTTCCATCACCCCTAAAATTCCCTAGTGTTCCTTTGTAGTCAATCCTCCTTTCATCTTTGACTTGAGACAACCCTGAATCTGATCTTTGTCAGTAGTTAGTTGTGATTGAGTTGGCTCTGACTTAGACCATAGTATGCAAAATGCTGCTTGGTTCTACACTACTCATGAGCCTTGGCGTGCTTTGGATGGTAATCGGTGATGTTATTACGTACCAACAATAATAGCAAGCTTTATATAGTCTATGTTGGATGACTAGAGGCTTTGTGTAGGGAGGGAGGGTGGTAGAGTTGTATAAACTGCCCATGAAGTTGATTTCATGTTCTTTGATAATTCCTTAAATCACTCCAAAAACCTAGTCAGCTTTTCATATTACTTGTATATAGTCGAAAAAGTGGTCATTCCAAAAGGTCAAGGGCTATTGCATTGTTTAATAACGGGTAACGTGTGTGAGGGCAGTATAATTTTGCCGTATTTATTCATTTGTATGCTGAACAAGAGAAGCTGGACTATGTAAGTAAGAATGAAGTCTCTGCATTGGAGGAAGACTCTAACAACTTGTGATGTGCAGATGACACAACTTTGCTCGCTGAAAAAGAAATGACACACTTACTGCTAGAGAGCAGAGACTACAATTTCTTATATGAATTGTGGTTGTGTACCGTAGAGTCGGAATCGACTCATAGCTGACCCATGAGTTTTCAGAGGCAGTTAATGGCAGGGGTAGAGATTGTCCATCCTTCTCCCCCAAAGCAGCTGTTGGCCTCCAACCCTGTGCCTTTGGGATTGCAGTGCAGCTTCTTGCCACTAGGTCACCAGAGCTCCCAAATATGAATTACATGTGACAAAACAGAACAGAAATTCTTCCCACTAATGGACCAATAAGCAACATCATGGCAAAGAGGGGGGAAAGGCCGTTAGGGAAAACATGGTCCACAGTGATTATGCATAGAAACTGCAGTCACAAAGTCAAAAGACACATTGTCCTGCTGCAAGAGACTTCTTGACCATGGTCAAGAACAAAGATGTCACTTTGAAGACTAAGATAGGACTTTACAGGCATAATTATATTAATAATTGTGTGGTGTGGAGATATCTTGGATTATCTTCATGAGCCCAGTGTAATGACAAAAAATCCAAAACAAACTCCATTGCTGTTGTGTGGTTGTGTAGATTCCAATTCATAGCAACTTTGGGAAGATCATAATAGACATGCCCAAGATAGCAGAGGTAGGAATGATTTGCTTTGAAGATGGGATACGGGCTTAGGAATGAAGAAAGCAGACGATCTTTTAGACGCTAGAAAAGGCATGGTTGGAGATTCCACCCTAAAGCTTCAGAAGTCTTGCAGGCTTGCTAGCACTTTTCCCCTACTGTAAGGCTCGTTTCAGACTTCGGATCATCAGAACAGTAAGGCAATCAATAGTTTTAAGCTTGTTATAGCAGCCATTTGAAACTCATAGCAGAGATGTTCGGAAGTTAAAAAGTAGCCCAAAAGCATAAGAAATTTTCAGAACAGGAGCAAAAACTGTCATAACCAGCTCACAGGTTTATGTCTCCACACCAGTCGAGGCCTTTGTGATAAGAGTTCTGAAGATGGGTTGAGTTAACATCGAGTAAAATCGTTTGTATTATTCTGCTTGTTCAGCCACTTTATTCCTTCTGAGATTCAGTCAACACATGCCCTATTCATGAAATAAATATTTACCACAGTTAAGTGCCAAATACTGTGAAAGAGACTTACGTATGATTTCCATGAATAAGAAGAGAGTGAGGCATAAGTGATTGAGATCTATCAATAACCGATTGAGAAAGACATAGATACCAGGCTTAAATGAATCTGACTTCCAGTTGGCTCTCCAGACGAAACCCAGCCAAAATTCAGCATCACTGTGCTTCTGAAATAAAAGGTATTTGCAATGAATAAATCATTGGATGTGCAGAACTCTATCATTCTATCTCCAGCCTCATTTCTCTCACCGAACCCGTATTTTGCAGCTACTGAACCTTCTTCTCTGTTCTCAACTTTTGCGTTCCAGTTGCCCATTATTATCAATGTATCTTGATTGCATGTTTGATAAACTTCTGACTGCAAAAGTTTGTAGAAATCTTCTATTTCCTCCTCTTTGGCTCTAGTTGTTGGTGCATATATTTGAATGATAGTGGTATTCACTGGACTTGTATGCATATGGATATTATCCTATCGCTCACCACATTGTATTTCAGAATGAATCTAGAAATAACTTTTTGTTTGTTTGTTTTGTGTTTTTTTTTCCTTCTTTTTTATTTTCTTTTTTGAATTTTTTTGTTTTGTGGTTTAGAAATGACTTTTTTAATTATGAAACCAACCCCATTCTTTCTCACTTTTTCATCCCCAGCATAGTAAATCATATAATCATCTGATTCAAACTGTCCCATGCCAAGCCATCTCGTTTCATCTATGGTGATGAAAAAGGAAGTTCAAATTGCTCTGAAGGAATTGGCAAAAAACAACGCTCCAGGAGTTGACGGCATACCAATTGACATATTTCAACAAACAGACACTGCTCTGGATGTGCTCACTAAGTTGTGCCAAGAAATCTTGAGAACAGCCAGCTGGCCCACTGACTAGAAAAGATTGATATTTGTTCCCATTCCAAAGAAAGGTGACCCAACAGAGTGTGGAAATTATCGAACAATATCATTGATATCACATACAAGCAAGATTCTGCTGAAAATTATCCAAACACGTTTGGAACAATAAGTCAACAGAGAACTGCCAGATGTGCAGGCTTTATTTAGAAGAGGTTGTGGAAATAGGGATATTATTGCTAATGTTAGATGGATCTTAGCAGAAAGCAAAGAGTACCAGAAGAATGTCTATCTGTGCTTCATTGACTATGCAAAGGCTTTTGACTGTGTGGATCACAACAAGCTGTGGCTGACTCTGAGAAGAATGGGAATCCCAGAACATTTGATTGTGCTAATGCAAAACCTATACTTGGACCAAGAGGCAGTCGTCAGAACAGAGCAAGGAGACACTATATGGTTCAAAATCAAGAATGGGGTTCGTCAGGGATGTATTCTGTCTCCATACCTTTTCAATCTGTATGCAGAACAGGTCATCCGAGATGCTGGGCTCTATGAAGAGGAATGTGGCATTAGGATTGGTGGAAGAATCATCAACAACCTGCGTTATGCGGATGACACAACCCTGCTTGCTGAAACTGAAGAGGACCTGAAGCGCTTGCTGCAGAAGATCAAGGACTGAAACCTCCTATATGGACTGACACTCAACATCAAGAAAACAAAGAATCTAACCACTGGGCCAATTGGCAGCATCAGGATGGATGGTGAAGAGATTGAGACAGTTAACAGTTTTAATTTACTTGGCTCCACAGTCAACACTCTTGGTAACAGCAGCCAGGAAATCAAGAGATGAATTGCGTTGGGAAAGTCGGCTGTGAGGGACCTCTCTAGAGTACTGAAGAGCAACGATGTCAGACTGGAGACTAAGGTGCGCCTGATCCAGGCTTTATTTTTCGCAATTAAGTGCTATGCATCAGAGAGTTGGACAGTGAATAGGGTTGATAGAGAATTGATGCCTTTGAGCTGTGGTGCTGGAGAAGAGTGTTGAATATACCATGGACTGCTGGAGAACAAATAGGTTTGTCCTGGAGAAGGTGAAGCCAGAATGTTCCTGGAGTCAAGGATTCTGAAGCTTCGTCTGACATACTCTGGGCATGTTGCAAGGAGGGACTGGTCCTTGGAGAGGGACATCATGTTTGGCAGAGTGGAGGGGCAGCAAAGGAGAAGAAGACCTTTGATTAGATGGATTGATTCTGTGACTGGAGAGGTGGGAATAAGTGCGTTTGAGATGGGTAGGATAGAAGAGCATATAGAGCTCTTGTACATAGGGTCACTATGAGTCACAAGTGACTCGATGGCACATAACAACAACAACAACAAACATGCTTCTGAAGAATGGCTCTGATGCCAGAGCGGCCTCAACATAATATGCAGGAAAGACTAATGTGAATGAGATTTAAGAAATATTATCTTTTCATCTTATTTATCTCGAGGTGTTGTAAAAGAGTTACCATAAGTAAATGGCTTTAGTAAACAATAATGTATTTATTCATAGTTTAGGAGAAGTTCAACTGCAGAATTTGTGCCCTAAATAAAGGAAGGCATCCTTTCTGTGTGGCCTCTTAAGGAGATCTCTCTTTTCAGCTTCTTTTCTTTAGTTTCTTGGGGATCTCATGCCACATGTTTCCATCTTTTCCCTCAATGTTTTCTTAGTCTGGTTTTTTTTAATCCCTCAGAAGAGATTGATTTAAAATACCATAAACTGCTACTGATCAGTTAACATGCCAGGAATAGTCATTCTCCAATGAGCTTAGAATTTAGTACATGTATGGACGTTAGAGTTTGGAACACATTAGCTGGGAGAACACAAATTCGTAAACACTTATCATTTATTGAGTGCTTTCTGTTTGTTAGGAGTCCCTGAGTAGTACAGCAGCTAAGCCATTGACTACCAGACAGAAGGCTGCAAGTTTGAATCTATGCAAAGGTGCCTTGGATGAAAGACTTAGCAGTCTCTTGGAACACTATGTAAATAAAATTAACACCACCAACAAAACAAAGGCATTGCCATTATGTCCGAACCAACTTGTAGCTGACCTTCCAGTGGGTTTTCCGAGGCTGTTAACCCCAAGGGGGGAGACTGCCCATCTCTCTCCTAGAGAATCATTGGTGAATTCAGACCTCCAGGAAGGCACCACTTTGGGGTTAGCAGCGCAGCCCGTCACTTCATGGCTGTGCCACCAGAACATTGGGAGGCCAGAGACACCGAAGATCTTACGGAGCGACACTCCGCTGTGAAACACATGCTCACTGTTAGTCATCGTTAGAATCCATTTGATGGCAACTCTGGTGGCCTAGCGGCAAGTAAGCTGCACTGCAATCCCAAAGGCACACAGTTCCAGGCCACCAGCTACTTGTTGAGAGAAGGATGAGCAATCTCCTCCCATGCGATTAACTGCCTCTGAAAACCTGCTGGAGGGTCAGTCAGCTATGTGTCGGTTCTGACTCTCTGGTACACAACAACGACAACAATAGTTTGGAGTCTGGTTTTCCTTTATATTACAGATCGTTGTTTATGTGCCGTCAGGTCGCATGGTACAGCAGCTGTGAACCTCTCCCTGTCCTGAGCCAGTCTCACTAATTCTTATACACCAACCTCCACTGTATCAGTCCATGTCATCTGGGGTCTCACTCTCCTGTGCTGTCCGTCCACCCTTCCAAGCATGATGTCCTTCTCCAGGACCAGTCTCTCCTGGTGACGTGCCCAAAGTAAGTGAGGTGGAGCTTCAAAATCTTAGCCTCCGAGGTAGGACTTGGCTTCACCCTTTCCAGGACAGGCATATTAAAGATAGTACTAAGTATTTTACTATTAAGATGTATTTTATCTGCCTTATTTCATTTAAAGGAGCCCTGGTGATTTAGAGGTTTAGAAGTTAGGCTGCTAACCAGAAGATCAACAAATCTAGATACAGCAGTTGTTCTCGGGGATATAGATGAAGTGATCTGCTTCCCAGAAAACTGTTAATCATAGACACCTCATGAGAAAAAGTCTATTTGGTCCCAGGCTATTATGAATTTGGATTGGCAATGAGTTTGTATTTTTGCTTTATCCTGACTATTTAGTATCCCCAGCACTTAGCGTACAAGCTGGGAAGGTGACCTCCGTCATGTTTCCTAGGCCTCACTTTCCTTGTCCGTAATATGAGGATACTCATAGTTCAAAGTCACATTACTACTAGTTAAGAGCAGAATTGGAATTTGAACTTCAGGTCATTTGATTGCTGGAGACACGTGGGTTTTTTGGGGGTTTGGTTTTGGGATTTTTTTCTGCCCTGTTGGTTCGCACATTGGGTTCCAGCCTAGGAGAGCTGGGATTTCTTATGTGTATGAGGAAAAAAATTGCTGTCTCAATGACCCTTAACATTTAGTAGGTAAGGTGAGCTATGGGAAGCCAGAATAAAATCAAACCAGTTTCCCAGGTGGCAGGTATTTTTTTGGTTTATTTTGCATGATATATTTTTTTATTATTTATATTTTTTTCTATTAATTTCAGTGAACATCTAAGTGCAACAGGTGACGGTTTTTTAAAGAAGACTCTTACTTGTTTTGTTATGTGCTGTTGAGTTGGAAATGACTCTTTAGCTGTCCTCCCAGTGAATTTTCAGAGACCGTAAATTGCACAGGAGGAAATTGCCCATCTTTTTTGGTTGGAGCAGCTGGTGGATTGGAACCAGCTGCCTTTGGGTTGGCAGCACAACTCCTTAACCACTATGACACCAGAGTTCCCCTCTCATTTGCATCTAGATCTGTCCATTTGGTAACAGATCATATTATCTTACTAGAGTAGGATGACAGCTCCTGTGTTGCCTTGACTAAGTCAGTGCATTATCCTAGATCATTTCTACTTTAAAAATCATCTTCTGTAAGGGCTCTAAACTAGTCACACTCTCCCTTCTCCTTTCCTCCTTCTCTTTGTTCATAATTTTATGAGTATTTTGGCTAATGGTGGTGTTGACATGACTACCCCTTGCCAGAAAATATAAAGGTCAGGGAGGAGACAAAGGCAGCCTTCCTAGACCTGGCTCTAATCTGGGAGCCACCCTTCAGCAAAGGCTCACCAAACACTCACACGTTTAAGACTGAGCCTGCGCTGGGCTGTAAACTGTGTCACACAAGCACTACCAACTTGAGTGTTTCTAGGGTGTGAGAGGTTCTTCGATGGCTGTGTCAGGGATAAATGGTAGGTGCCCAAGCGTTCTGCTTCCTGGGTTGGGAGGTGCTATTTGCTGAGTAACTGCTTGGCAGTACTGTTGACAGATGGTGCGCTTTGCTCATTAAATCAGCATCCTCCCCACTCCCGAGGGCCCTGGGCATGTTCGGAGACAGACCTGGTGGTGTTTTCTAGTGCTGAATGGTCTGCAGCTCAAGAGCGTGAAGATAAATATTCTACTTCATCGTGCATCCACTGACTTAAGCCTTGCTGGGTGTATTCCCTTCACTTTGACAGGGCACATTTAGAAAAGTGAAGTGAAGTGCTTTTAGGCATCCAGTTCCTCCATCCATCACTTTCCCGTGTATGGTGCTAGCCTGGCCCTTTTCTCAGAGACTCGTCTTCTTCACATTGTGTTTTATTGCAATTAAATACACTATCCTGAGCCAAAGAGAGACCTTCATAGCCCAGAGGGAAAGACACAGCCTGTATGAAGATGGAGACCACTATAGCTCCAGCACTGGCATGAGCACGAAAGGTAGAGGGTCAGCAAAGGAGAGAGACTCTATACCAGGTGGATTAACCCAGTGGCTATAACGGTGGGCTTGAGTTTATCAGAATTTGTGAGAGTGGGGTCGTGATGAGTTATAGTCGACCCAGAAGCACCTAACACAACCATATTAAAAGGTCTTCATCCTAAGAGCTCTGGGATGTCCTAACCTGGTAGTATCATGTGCTCACATGTGAGTTTTAAGAAGACCCTCTGCCTGTGAACGGAGAGGTGTTGGTGTAAGAACATGAGGGAGACATGCGATCTTGAGAGAATTGATCGGGGGCTCTGGCAGCAATCTGGGTGAGAGATGGAGAGAGCTTAGTGAAGATAGTGACAGATGTGGACAGAAATGGACAGCATCAGGAGCTGTGCAGGACATGGATCAGCAGATCCTGGTGAACTGCATATTGCAGGGGTGAGGGAGCCAGAGCCTTAGAAGAAGGCTGAGGCTTCTGGGTCCTGAACTTGGTAGGGAATGGAGCTGGGACAGAGAGGGAGAAGACCCTCAGGCATCACAGGCAAGCTGCACTGAGTCACAGAAAGGATTGCAAGACACGGGTTTGTTTGGGGGTGTTTTCCCCCCACAAACAGTCATTTGAGTAAAAACTTACAGAGGAAATTGGTTTTTGCATCTAAGTATTTATATATCTTTTGTCTTATAACATTGATTCCAATACTCAATGTAACCACACTCTTCCCATTTCCTTCCTGTCATTCTCGTTTCCATCCACCCTGTCTTACCCCTTTCTGCCTTCTCAGAGAGTTATCCCTCGGTAGATGCTGCCCATTTGGTTTTGTATGGCTGGTAGTTTGAAGGCGTGATCATCCTCTATGGTGTTTCTGTTCACTTGCTAGGTCTATTATAAACTTACTATTACTACTGCTTTCATAATGATACCACCTTTAATACTAGCTCTTTTGGCCTAGTGGTAAGGAATTGCACTGTCAACTCAAAGGCACATGGTTCAAATCCACCAACAGCTCTGCAGGAGAAAGATGAGCAGTCTCCTACTGCAGTTAACTGCCCCTGAAAGCCCACAGGAGGGTGGTCAGCTGTGTGTTGGTCCTGACTTGAAGGTATACAACGATAATAGCTGTTGATTACTCAGAGTATGTCTAACTCAACAAAAGCCCTTGATCCTTGAAAAACCCATTTGGATGGGTATTATTTGCCACCCTGTGTAGCAGAAGCAGGAGTGGCATCCACTTCCTCAACAACGTCATGCTTCTGGAAACTTTATGAACTTGATAAATGATGATAGTTATAGAAAGGTTTCAGGCCTTCTTTTCATAGGGTCGCTATGAGTTGTGCTCGACTTGACAACAATCAACAACTGTGTAGTGAAAAGAGACTGAGTTTGTGTATCCCACCAGAGTGTATTCAGGGGACTGAAAAGATCATGACTTGGTCCAGATACACCGTAGTCATCAAAATGATGTCCTTGATTTTTGACACTTTAAGGAGATCTTTCATAGTAGTTTTGCCCCATGCAAAAATACATCATCTGATTTCTTGATTGTTGCTTCAATAGATGTGACCTATTGATCCAGATACATTGAAATTGTTGACAATTTCAGTTTCTTCTTCACTTGTTGACATCATTTATTGGTCTAGTTGTAAGGATTTTTGTTTCCTTCACATTCAGGTATAACCCATACTGTCTTCACCTTCATCTTTTCTTCTCAGTGATCAAGCTTGTATCTTTTGCCTATAATGTGTGTGCCATGTTCGTCATAGAGTCTACCTTGGATTATTTGGATTTTAGATGTTGAATAGATAATATAAATGTAAGCTCTACCACCTACCTTTCCCAATTTTTAACCAAGTGCAGATTAGAATGGTGTAAAGAAAGTGCTTGGATAAGACAGTCTGATGGGAGGATATTTTAGGAACATTCCTTGAGGGGCCGCGATCAGCTCTTTTGGAAGGAGGCTTTGTGCTCGGTCATGGTGTTCATTTATGTTGTTGTTGTTAGGTGCTGTCGAGTCGTTTCCGACTCATAGCGACCCTATGCACAACAGCCCTAAGCCCTGCTCTATCCTGCGCCAACCGCACCGCCTCTG
>NW_006399827.1:6965944-6977533 GCF_000299155.1 Elephantulus edwardii
CTTGTGCTTTGGCTTCTCTACGCTCCAGTGCAATCTTCAGAGTTTCTTCTGACATCCATATTGGTCTTTTCTTCCTCTTCTGTCTTTGTAATGACTGTTTACACTCTTCCTGAATGATATCTTTGACATCCTCCCACAACTCATCTGGTGTTCATTTATAGTGGTGTTCATTTATAGTGGGAATCAAATAAGATGACCGTGTGTGAAGAGGACATTGAGGGTGTGGGCTTGGAGGGGTTTCTGGAACCCTTGTTCTTTTTTGACTATACCAGCTTGCTTAGTGTGTCATGCTTGAGCCTCACCACAGGCTTAACTATCTTCCTAGATCATCACTCCCCTCTGTGGACCCCGTGCTTCCACTGTAGAAGATCTCTCATTGCTCTCTTCCTCAGTCTTTTATTCCTTCCTTTTCTCTCTCTTTTCTTCCCACCCTTCTATTATCTTTGTACATTATTTACTCGCTTAATGATTTAATGATCACCTATAATATGCTCTGGAGACAAAAGATGAGTGTCCTTGAGGAGACTGATCATGGGTTAGTATAATATGAATACTCTTAATGCCACTCTGGTGGCCTGGTGGCAAGAAGCTGTGCTGCAATCTTGAAGGCACGCAGTTCGAGGCCACCAGCTGCTCTGCAGGAAGACAGGCAGTCTTCTACCATGTGATCAGCTGCCTCTGAAAATCTGCTGGAGAGTCAGCTATGGGTCATTTCTTACTCCATGGTGTACAACACAATGCACACAGTAATTAAGGGCCGTGCTCCCATCCCAAAGGCACACAGTTCAAATCCACCAGCTACTCTATGAGAGAAAGATGAGAAGTCTCCTCCTGTGTCATTAAACTGCCTCTAAAATCCCTGAAATGTCAGCAGTGGGTCAATTCTGACTCAATGGCACACCATCACCAACACCACAGCAAGAGTTACAAACACTAAACCATATCACATCAAGTTACAGAGACCAGAAGAGGGTGTGGGTTTGTCATGGAAGTAGAAATTTGAACTGGGTTTAAAAATAAGTCCCTGAGTGCTAGCTTCAGCAGCACATATACTAAAATTGGAACAATACAGAGAAGATTATCATGGCCCCTGCGCAAGGATGACACGCAAATTCGTGAAGCGTTCCATATTTTTTTAGGGTTGTTCTATCAGTGATAGCTGACTCAATGGCACTTAACAACAATAGTAACAACAACAATAACAGCTTACTAGAGGTCAAGTTGAGTACAACTCATACAAATTCTCCATCAGATCCCCAAGACTGCAGATCTTAATGGGATCAAATTGCTCATCTTTCTCTTGTGGAGCAACTGGTGGACTTGAACCTCTGTGCCTTTCATTGTCTCTTTTATTCAATCTCATCAGTATACTTGTTGTCATATTTTTGTTCTTTCCACCAATGTTCCTATATTTCTTCCCTTCTCCTTCTTGCCCAAAAATAAATTAATAAAAGGAAGGAAAGCATAGGGAGACTTACCTTTAAAAAAAAAAAAAATAAGTCCCTGAATAAAGCAAAGAGTTAACACATTCAGCCACTCACTGAAATGCTGTAGGTTCGAGACTACCCAAGAGGCCCCGCAGAAGAAATACGTGCTGATCTCCTTGTGAAAACTCAGCCAGTGGAAATTCCATGGAGCAATTTTACTCTGACACACACGGGATTGCTATGCATTTAAATCAGCTCCATAGCAACTTTTTGTTGTTTTGAGAATGAGCAGGGATGTGTCAGATGTACAGAGGAGTCAGGTTTTAGAAGCAGAGGAAATAACATGTGCCTGAAAAAAGCAGCAGGCGCTTGGAGAATGGAAAATAGAGTTCTGTAACGTTGACGTGAATGGTTTCTGAGATATGACAGCGCTTTCCCCAGCCCCCGGTAAGTGCATTCTGTTTCTCTTCCCCAATCCTCTTGGCCTGTCTTCCTTTTTCTATTTCCTTTGGCCTCTTTGCTGACTCTCTGGATTAAACTCTTCATTGTGGATCTCTGACAATTTCTCTCCTCCTTTGCTAACCACTTTAAAAAATAGACATTAAAAGCCTTCTGTGGGTTTCCCGCTATGTTATGGCTCCCGTGCTGTGTGGATCGACGCTCCCTGTCCGAGAGGATGGTGCCCCACCGCTGTGGCCCTGCACTTCAGGAGAGGTTTGCACCGTGGGCTGTGCTGTGCTGACTGACAGCTGGCCTTCCGCTCCCTGGGCTCTGTCACCTGCCGTGTGCCTGCCTTCGGCAAAGGCCACGGCACCAGGTTGCCTGCTCCCTGACTGGGTGAGGCTGGGCAGGAGTTCCACAAAACCAGGACCAGGTCCAACCTGGCCATTTGTACTTTCTCCCCCCTCGGGTCATCTGCTCCTCACCTATCTTGTCAGCCTGCTCGTGAAGGTGGGGTCGATTCAAGGTGCTGCATCCCATGCACCAGATTACTGCCTCACTGGGCTGAAACAGCTTAGAGTTCCACCAGTGCTGGGGCCCAGCTCCCCAGGGTGTGCCCCAGTCCTGATGAGAAGCCTCTCTTGCTGTGCTTTAATACCTACATTTCTGTTGTGCTAACCTGTACAGTGGGAACTATGGCGGTGTAGACTGTGGGGAGTTGTGCCCTTCACCCAAAGGAGGTGCCCCTCTGGCTGTTCAAATCCACTGTTGGTAGCTTGGGAGAGAGATGAGCAATCTCTTGTACAATTTATAGCTTCGGAAACCCAGTGGAGGGTCAGACACGAGGCAGTTCTGACTCAACAGCAGTGAGAGAGAGCCTGTCCCGGAGGTTTCTGGGTGACGCAGACGGCCAGCTTACTCAGCTGCTCACCAGAGGGCCTGGCGAGCTACTTACAAAACATCTCATTAAAAACTGCAGTGTTTAGTTCTTCTCTGCCACACGTGGGGCACGAGGAACCAGCACTGACTCAGCACCGCCAGGGTTGGAGCCCAGCATCCTCCCCTAGATTCCCTGTTACCTGTGGGCTGAACTCCCTCAAGCTGCTGGGGTCCTGGCAAGAAGACGCTTAGTTCTTGAGTGTTTTCCTTCTCCGTCACTGTCCCTTGACTCAGCCAGTGATCCTCGCCCTAATCATTATGAGTGATAGTCATTATCACTAAGCGTGCACATACTCCACCGTTTACAGTGCCAAGAATGTTAGAAGAATTCGCTCCAAAGCATCCCCACATGGCAGAGATGCTCAGGGCCCTGAAAGCCACCTCAATGCTTTGCTCGAAAGCCCCCCCCTTTTTCCCCCTTAACCCCATCGGCTTTACTGTCTGTCTTGACTGTGTCATCCTCTTGTTAGGACCAATGTTTTTCCATTCAAACCAACTCTGGCCGTGTCTTCCCCTGACTCCACTGTTGCTTCTGTTGCTCTTGTGGGCAAATCTTGTTCCAATCCACCCCATCCTCCAGTGTTGACCCACCCATAGTGACCCTGTGTACAACATCTCTAAAACCCTGCTCTGCCTTGAGCCAATTTCATTGTTTCTGACACACCTACCTGCATTATCCGAGTCACTGAGTCAATCCATCTCATCTAAGGTCTTCCTCTCTTGCACTATCCCTCCACCCTTACAAGCATGATGTCCCTTCTTTTCCAAAGACTGGTCCCTCCTTGCAGCATGCCTACAGTATGTCAAATGGAGCTTCAGAATTCTTTCCTCCAAGAAGCAGCCTGTTTTATTTTCTTCTCCAGGGTGGACTTGTTTGTTCTCTTAACAGTCCTGGTATATGTAATACACTTCTCCAGCACCACAGCTCTAAGGCATTGATCCTTTATCTGTCATCCTTAGTCATTATCCAGCTCTCTGATTAAGACCTTGTACCTGGTGCATTGAAGTCATGAGATGATTATGGAGTAGAGTGAAGGATACTGAAAGGACAGCTGTTGTTGTTAGGGGCTGTTGAGTTGAGTACAAACCATAGTGACCGTATGAACAGCAGATCTGAACTCTGTCCTGTGCTGTGCCATCTTTAAACTTTCTTCCATATTTTTGAGCCCATTGCAGCAGTCACTATGTCAGTCCATTTGGCTGAGGGTCTTCCTTTCCTTTGCCGACCCTTCACCTTTCCAAGCATGATGCCCCCCTCCAAGGACTAGCTTCTCCTAGCCACACGCCTGAAGTATGTGGGATGAAGCTTTATCATCTTTGTCTCCAAGGAGCCCTCTGGCTGCACTTCCATGACCACTAGTATCAAAGCATATATACCAAGCAACCAATGAGCACTTATTGTAGAGTAGCTATGTTAGAGTTCTTCTCAGCATCATAAAGTTTATACAGAAAGAAGAGATATGAAAATGGGTGAAGCACACAAGCTTCCCAAATCTGAATATCCACCTTACTACGGAAACAAAAAAATCCACTGCCATATTGACTCCAGCTCTTGGTGAGATTCCTCTGCATCTCTGAGGCTGTAAATCTTTATGGGAAGAGACTGCCCATCTTTCTCCCACAAAGAAGCTGATGGATTGACATTGAAAACCATCATGTTACACCTTACATCACCAGGTCTCCTCCACCACATATGAGCCCTACCATTCAGGAAGTCATTTCTGTTGTGTCTTAGTTTTTTCATCTGTAAAGTGAGGATCATAATAGCACCTACCTTATAGGGTTGCTGTGAAGATTAAGTGAATTCATCACTGTGACTCATTATTGCACATATTACATGTTAAGAATTTGTTGTGGTGGTGATGATGATGTTATTAGATGCCAGTGAGTCAAGTGCAACTCATAGCAACCTCATGAACAACCAGTCTGAACCTTGTCTATCCTGTACACTGGAGCCCATTGCTGCAGACACTGTGTCCATTTATCTGTCCCTCCACTTTCCCAAGCGTGGATGAGATGAAGCTTCACCACCCTTGTCTCCAAGGAGCACTCTGGCGTCACCTTCTCCAAGACTTATCTTTTTGTTCTTTTGACAGTCTATAGGATATTTGTTACCCTTCTCCAACACCACAACTCAAAGACATCATTTTTTTTTTCTTACTCTGTCATCCTTATTCATTGTCCAGCTCTCAGAAGCCTAGCAATGGTTGGAAAAACCATGGTCTGAATCAGGTGCATCTTAGTCCTCAAACTAACATCATTGTCCTCAATAATTTGGAAAAGCCCCTGACTTCAGACCTTCCCAGTGCAATATGTTTCCTGAGCTCCTGACTGCTGGTAGTGATGATGTTGATGAAGAAAGAGGAGAGCATGGATATATAGTCCTGGCCCAAGATGCTTTTAATCTAATAAAAGAGATAATAAAACATGAAATGATGAGATTATATATAATTAAATGTTAGATTGAGTCATGAATATTGAGGGTTTAGTAAGAATATTAAAAAACAAGATTCCAAAAACAAGCTTCCAGATAAATATTGGAGGGAAACTGAGGATGGAAGTGTAGAGGAGGGACTTGACTGTAACTTCAAGAATAGACAGTTCTTTCTTTCATCTATTCCAATGCAATAGTCATTACCAATTCACTCTTAACTCTATTCTCCTTCTGACCCCAATGACAATAACAGTGGTGCTAAAAGGAATATGTGATTAGGCATATTATGTACGACAACAACCCACAGTAAAAAGTATATAATAGCAAAGAGGACTGTGGGGTGGAGAGGGAGGTAGTTGTGCAACGGTGAGTGAATATATATAACAAACAAGTGAACTGGGGGAAGGGAAAAGGAGGGGGCGTAAAATGTGCAACAATGAATGAATGATAATCTAACTTCTCTTTAAAAATGTGTTAAAATCATAATTAAAATAAAATTTTACTTAATAAAAAAACCAGTAAGTAAGAGGGAGCGAAGTAGAGAGGCAAGTGGTGCTTGTCTTCCTGATGCTGGGATGACTCCAGTCAGCACAGCATTGGTACTTTTGTCATGGTGTTTTTCCTTGCCTGGTATTCAGATTCTGTCCAAACCACAGGCCAGGATTCTGGGACTAAGCTTAAGTCTTATTTGAGGGTCTCATTTGGGTCATCAGAGTCGGCTTCTTCACTGAGCAATGGAATGTGGATTGAAAGTTGGTTCAAGAGATGACATCCATGGATAGATCGTGCACAGAAGCCAGGTAGCTGAACCAGACTTCCACTCAGCTGCTGGAGTGGGAGGCAGGGTAAAAGTAAGGATGTAGGACTTCATGTGAAGGCAGGTTAATTCAAACTAAGGCATCTGATTAATTAGCTCAGGGGAAGGCATCAATTCCAGCATCAACATCCTAGCATAATGGCCATGAGACAAATGGTTCTTAATAGTTAAAGTGGAATATAAAGTGATCCATGTCTAGAGGTTATGATTTAGAAATTAGGCCCAGGAGAATGAATGTTTAGTGGGTGACCCATGAAGGCCATTATCAGATTCAAGTTAAAATCACTTGGTGATCTTAAATTGCATAGGAGAAATTTTCCGAAGTTGAATGACAAATATGTCTTTCTTTCAATATATATTCCTTGAGTTTCTACAGTGGGTGACATATTTTCTGAAGCTCTCGTGGAGACAGAAGTGACTCAGCCATGCATCTTGCCTTGGAGATGCTAACAGTCTAAAAGATAAGATAAATCCTATTCACAACTAACTAATACACATACATGGTGGAAAGCAGTGCCTGATACGGGGAAGGCAGAGATAAAGCACCTTTGGAGGGTGGAGTGATTGCTGGCAGTGGGGCATGATGGCATGCAGCAACATGGCCTGCATTAGAATCACCCTGCCTAGGCCCAGGTTTCTTCTCTGCTACCTAGTAGAAAAGGTTACCTTGAGTAGGTTAATGCAGCCTGTCATAATCATCATCTATCAAATAGGATCAAAGTAGAATCCATCTCATACACTTATTTTGAGGATTAACTGGGATAGTGTGTGCCAAGCATGTATCTTTTTAATAAATGTTAAAACCCCAAAATGGATTCTGACTCAGTGATCCTAGAAAATTAATAAATGATAAAATAAAAAAAAATATTTCTTACAGTGATCCTATAAGAAAAGTAGAACTGCTGTGTAGGATTTCTCAGGCTGTAGGTCATTTATGAAAGCAGACTCCTAAGTAGTGGCTGGTGGATTTGAACTGCCAGCCTCTTGGTTAACAGCTTAATGCATTAACCCCACTATGACTGGAGCTCTCTAGAGACTCCTAACTAGAGGGGATTTGTTGATGAAAATGTACACTGATGTCTCTTGTAGAAAACAAATCTTCAGGGCCCATTAGAACATTGAAATGAGGAGAAACCAGGGAAGCTTTTGTCACCAACTATTCTTGAGCCGTACCCATGCATGCGCATTAAGAACCATACACAAGCTGTTCAGTGTAGCACGGAGACCTGGAAAAACAAACATCCATCCATGGTGGATAGAGAAGACGAACGATGGTGATCCCACATGATAAGACACGAGGGTGCGATGGTGGCTCAGGGGTAGAATTTCCATGTGGGGCACCTGAACAGGGTTCCCAGACAGCGTGTCTTATGTTGGGCACTGTGGTGGCGATCTGCAGGGAATTGCACCGCTAACCCAAGACCGCACCTTTCTGATGGTTCAAACCTACCAGCAGGTTCTAGGAAGAAAGATGTTCAATTTATAACCTCAGAAGCCCAATGAAATATCAACTATGGTGATGAGTATGTCAGACTCAATGGCAACAAGATAATGAATCTTATGTGCACCAACCACCTGTCTGCCAGTGGACAGGTTGCAGCAGAGCTTTCATACTGAGAGTGGGAAGAAAGATCTGGTCTACTTAGAAAGGTCAACCATTAAAAGCTGTGGGTTAGAGTAAATGTGATCCAGCTGTGTGTGAACTGCCATGAGTTAGGACAGCTAATAACAGTGTTGCAGAGGTAAAGGAAGTAGAATTCTGTTTAGCTAAGTCTTCAGTATATATGGTAAGAAATTAACTCTTTGGATACTATGTGTGGTTACTCGCCACTGATTCAGAACTGACTCACAGCGGATCCTCCACTCGTTTTATTGAGGCTGTAAATCACAGGTGAGGAGACTGCCCATCTTTCTTCCTCAGAGCCACTGGTGGGCTTGAACTGCTTGTCTTTGAGTTGACAGCACATCATCTTCCCATTAGCCCACCAGAGCCCTTCCATATACAGCATATTATTGTATTTAAACATATACACGTGCACACACACATAAATAATGAGAGTCCCTGGATGGTGCTGTCGGTTAAGGCTTCACTACTATCTGAAAGTTTGTAGTTCCAACTCAGAGTCAACCAACATTAGTCCAAACTGTGAGAGACAGGATTGGATAAGACTGTCATGTTTTTTTCAGATCTCACGCATTTCCCAACTTTGACAGAGTACAGTTTCACCCCTTGTCTGTTGTTCATTTCAGCAGAAAATATTTTAGATTTTTTTTTCCTCTGGCAGGTTTCTGCCTTACTCAGGGTCTGGCTTTCACAGGTTTTACCACAGAATGAAGCCTGTGAGGACCACAACTTGATGACACAGCTTTGGTTTTCACGTCTTGGAAATTTCCCATCTTTAGCAGAATGTAAATGTAGTCACCATTTTTCTGTCACTTTCTCTTTAAAGGAATATACTCGAGATCTTTTTTTCTGACAGTTTCTACCTAATACAAATTCCAACATTTTCAGGCTTCACAATATTAAAAAGTCTAGAACCATCAACACCACATATTTTAGTTGTTGTTGTTATGGGCCATTGAGTTGACTACAACTCATAGCAATCCTATGAACAATAGCTCTGAACCCTGACATATCCTGAGCCAATCTCCCTGTCTCTGGCATACCTACCCCCATTGCCACAGAAACTACAATCAGTCCTTCCCATCCAAGTCTTCCTTTCTTGCTCTGACCTTCCATCCTTCCAAGCATGATGCCCTTCTTCAAGGATTGGTCCTCCTGGCAACATGACCAAAGTAAGTGAGACAGAGCTCACAATCCTTGCCTCTAAGGAGCAACCTGGTTTCACCCTCTCCAGGGCAAACCTGTTTGCTCTCTTGACCATCCATGGAATGTTCAAAACTCTTCTCCAGCATTACAACTCAAAGGCATCAATTCTTCTTCTGTCATCCTTAGTCATTGTCCAGTTCTCAGATGCATAGCAAGTAATAAAGAAGACTGTGGCTTGGAGACTAAGACATACCTTAATCCCTAGACTGATATCATTGTTCCTTAGCACTTTGGAGAGGTTCCTGACAGCAGACTTTGGCAAAACGACTTGTCTTTTGATTTCCAGATTGCTGGTGCTCAGAGTGTTGATTGTAGATCTGAGCAAGATGTAATTGTTAACAATCTCAATCTCTTTTGCATCTATCATGATGCTGCCAATTGGCCCAGTGGTGAGGACTACAGTCCTTGACCTGCTGCAGCAAACACTTCAAGTCATCCTCAGTTCAGTGAACAGAGTTGTGTCATCTGCATTATGCAGGTTGTTGATGAGTTTTCCTCCAGTCCTGACTCTATATTCTTCTTCATAGAGTCCAGCCTCTTGAATGATCTATTCCACATATAGATTGAAAAAGTATGGAAAAGGACACATCCCTGATGCATTCCTTCTTAATTTTGCAGTGGATACCATATGGTGTTTCCTTGCTTTGTTTATATGACTGCTTCCTGGTCTAGAGATTTTGCATGAGCACAATCAAGTGTTATGGGATTCCCACACCATAATGGTAACATTTAATTACCTCATGAATAAGGCAGGGTTTACAGAGAGAAGAGAGGAGAGGAATGGGAACTTTCGGATATAGAGGTAGTGTTTAAATTATCATGAGGATGTATTCACATATTATAAAGAGATAGACATATAACTAAAATGTGTTGTTAGTTTAAGTACTCTTGAGTTGAAACCAACCCATAGGTAACCGTCCAACAGATTATTAGAGGCAGTGAATCGGGTGAGAGGAGAGTACCCGTCTTTTTTTTTTCCATGGACCAGCTGGTTGATCCAAACCAGGTGTCTTTGGGTTTACAGTACAACGTCTTACCACTAAGCCGCCATCATTCCCTTAATTGGGATGAGTAGATCTTAAATGTTCATATCTGTCTGCTATATCCTTATGTTGATCAGAGGTACCACTCAGATGGTAGCTATCAAGTGATTCCTGTAGCAAATGCAAAATAGAAAAATGATGGCTTAGTTTATGTTCATGAAGTGACCTTTATAAACTAGTAAAATGCAATGTTTCTGTTTTTGTAACATTCTGAATACAGTTGAAAAGATGCAATCTGGTTTAGTTTGGTTCCTAAGTTTCATAGGGAAGGGTTTAATATTCTCCTGTAGCCTTGCCCCATAGAATTGCTGATATGCATGTATGTCCTAAATAAAGAGTGAACTGCATGGAAATTTATAAATAACATTTATTTAAGATGGACAGCCCTGGTTCCTGAAACGGGCATCACCATGCCCATTTTAAATTTACATTTAGACAGGAAAATCACCATTATTGCAATTTTATAAGAAAAATAATAAACCTAGCAGTGGAAGCTTTCAAGTGTCTGGCAGTAAACTCATGACACTCCCAGCTGTGTCAACACATTAGCCACTCAGATGAACACTGGGGCTGTCAATCAGGCATTTTGCTCATTTGTAGATATGTAAGTGCCTGATACCACATTGTCTCATATACTTTGGAAATATTGCTAAGAGAGGTTGTTCTTTGGAGCGGGACATCATGCTTGGAAAGGTGGAGGGTCAGTGAAGGAGAGGAAGACTCTTCATGCAGTAGGTTGACACAGTGACTACATCAGTGGTCTCAAGTACATCAGAGATTGTGAGAATGTCACAGGCTTCAGATTTGCTGTTCATAGGATTGCTCCAAGTCATACTCTGTGGCACCTGGCTAAAGAACAGAAAATAAGATATTGAGGCACAGAGCCATGAGTGTCTCTCTGAAAAGGCCAGAGGGAGTAAGAATAGCACAGCCCCTCAATGCCCCAGAGCAGAAAGAAGAGAAAGAGCCCATAGCCCAGCCCCATGATACCTTTAGAACCACACCAACAAGAGGTTCGTTTCTTTGTTGCTGACTCACACAATCCCAGTTGTGTACTAAGAATGAGGTTTATTAGGGAAGTAAGTTGGAGAGTGGAGGAGGCAAAGAATATCTCACGTAGAAGTCCAAGTTTTAGCCCAACAATTCTAAATCTCAACTCCTCAATTATTCCTTCCTCTGGTTTCAGTTTAACAAGCAGCTCTTCCTTCCAATATCAAAGGTAAGAATAGCAAAACCTTTAACTTATGGCCAACACAAATGTAAGAAGCTTCAGGTTGTACCCTGCCACAGTTTCTCCAAAGCAATACCACAGTCTCTCCACCACCATCAAGAGGGTCTCAGCACAAAGTTCTTGCTCTAGTCTCCCTCAAGTCTTGTTTGCCTCAAATCTTGCTGCCTAGTCTGAGAAACACTCTTTCTCTTATCCTAGTCCCACAGCTCTTGGTGATTTGAAAGTCCATACTGATTTGCAAGACCATGTGCCTGCAGTTAAGGTAGCTGGAGACCAGAAGAGCCTAACTGTAAAGGCTAAAAAAAAAAAAAAGCCAACGTTTAAGTTAACACCACAAAACCTAACAAGAAGAAAAAGAAGATACACACACACACACACACACACACACACACACACACGGGCAGAATATTAAATGATCCAGGAAGTA
>NW_006399827.1:6979373-6987965 GCF_000299155.1 Elephantulus edwardii
ATGTTTTGGCTCTTAGGGTGAATAGTGCTATATTATATCAAAATTAATATCATGGGAATAGAGAGAGCTACATTGGCCTAGTGGACAGAAAGTTATGCTGCCAAGCCCAAGGTGGGTGATTTTAATCTGCAGCCCTCAGGCCTGGTTCAAATTGGTTTTTTGTAAAACATTCTTCTTGGTGGTGTATTACTGCTCTGTGCATTGCAACATAGAGGTAACTACGGGTTGCTGTCATGCTAAACATCGTGAAACTGATGTACTGAATGTGATAATGGCTACCCATGGTGGATAGTGTTTGGTGGAGCTTCCCAATTAAAACAAGCCTGTAAGTAGGTGTGGCATCCACTTCCGAAATGGCTTGCCTCTGGAAACTCTATGAACAGTGCTCAGGCCTTTCGTTCATAGGGTCACTATCTACAACTCAATGACACCTAACAACAACAACATACTGGATATATTTTAATAATGCTTTCATTGTCTTGGTACCTAAGCCTTAAAACAACTCTGCTTATTATTTATAAAAAATACAACTAGTACCACTTTACAGATAATGATACTGTATTTTAGAGAGGTTAAATAGATTTTCTCAGGAGAGCATTGCAATATCAAAAGCATGTTTTCCCTCATAGAATTTTTCTCTCCAGTATGGATTACCTTTTAAAATCAATAAAACAGAAATCCTCACCACTGGACCAATAGGCAACATCATGATAGATGGAGAAAACATTGAAGTTGTCACCAGTTTCATCTTACTTGGCTCCACAATCAATACCTTTGATACTAGCAGTCAAGGAATCAAATGACATATTGCACTGAGGGAAGTCTGCATTTAAGGACCCCTCCAAGATGCTTAAGAGCAACGATGTCATTTAAAGACTAAGATACACCTCATTCAAGACATGGTCTTTTTACTGACTGTCTATGCATGTGAAAGTTGGACAAAGAATAAAGATTACAGAAGAAGAATCAATGCCTTTGTGTTGAGGTGTTGGAGAAGAGTACGGAACATCCCATGGACGACCAAAGAACAACTATGTCATGGAGAAAGTGCAGACAAGGTGTTTCTTAGGGGCAAGGATGGTGCAACTTGGTCCCACGTACTTTGAACATACTTTGAACGTGTTGTTACTAGAGGACAATCCTTGGAAAAGGACACGACACTTGGAAAGATAAAGAGTCAGAGAAGGAGAGGAAGACCTCAACAAGATGACACAGTGGCTGTAGCAACGGGCTCAAGTATATCAGAAATGATAAGGTTGGCACAGGATAGGGGCAGGTTCAGCTCCATTGTTCTAGGGTTGCTGTGAATCACAGTGGACTAAACAGCATCTAACAACAACTCATTGTTATTATGCTATCACATTTATTGCTTGATTTTATTTTGGTGTCTCCCTTACTAGAAAAAAAAAATCTTCAAATGGCAAGTACTTTGCTTGTTCTCTGCATTACCTAGAATAGTATCGACCACACAAATAGAAAGGGCTCCACTAATCACTATGGAGTGTGATATTGATTACAAAAGATGAATATGATTGGCCATTGAACTCTACATACAAAAGTATTGAGCTGCAATTTTATTTTGTATTGTTTGGTTTTACCATAATAAAACCTGCATATCTCTATCTCTCTATCTCTATCTCTATCTCATCATCTCTCTCTCTCTCTCTATCTCTATCTCATCATCTATCTCTATCTCTATCTCTATATTATCTATCTCTATCTCTATATTATCTATCTCTATCTCTATCTCTATCTCTATCTCTATCTCTATCTCTATCTCTGTCTCTATCTGTTGGGCTGCTAACTGCAGGGCTGGCAGTTGGAATCCACCAGGCTACTGCAGGAGAAGAAGAGAGAAAATTCTCCTATTAAGTTTCCAGCCTTGAAAACTTAGTGATGGAAGGTTTCCAAGAGTTGGAATCAACACACTAGCAGTAGGTTTGGCTTATTTGCTAAATAAAAGCATGCCTTCGTGAATGAATGAATGAATGAATGGGACCTGGTCTGAGATGGCTTTTAGTTAAAGATTCTTTTCACTAAACTTTTGATGGCAAAGGTGATAAAGGTGAGGCCGAATCTCCAGGAATAAATAGCAAGCAGATCTGTTTGTTCACTTTCTCTGTCAGCTCCTCTGCTGGAGAAGGATGGGCAGTCTTCTCCTGTGAGATTCACTGCCTCTGAAAACCCACTAGAGGGTTGGCTAAGGGTCGGTTCCAACCCGAAGGTACACAAAAACAGCAACAACAGTGAATGCATCAGAGGAAGGGAAATCAGGGAGAGCTTGGGAAAGCTAGTCACTGAGTACCTATCAGTGAGACACTGGTGAGAAGGGAGTTGGGGGGCAGGGAGGAATGGCACCAGCCTTGACTCCACTCTGTTGTCTTCCCTGAAGAAAGTGACACCTATTGAAAATGTGAGTTGTAACTTTCCTAGTTAAAGAGGCGAAAGGGGCAAAGGAACCTGAAAGTTTCAAAGGTAAGGAAAAAAGGTAGTGCTGTGTGTGTGTGTGTGTGAAAATAAAGTTTTTCACTATATCGGAGAATAGAATAAATGTATGAGCAGTGGAAAGAAATATGACTGACAATGTAAGCAAGAGCCCAATCATAAAAAGTCTCACTCAGCACATAGAAAGTTCTGGACTTTATTCTTATGAGTTATGGAAAGCTATCGAAGTAAGAGTGTTAGTTTCATAAGTCAAGCTTAAACAGCCTCTTGTAGCAATTTGCAGGGTAAATGGGGTGGGAGGGCTGTTGCAGAAGAAATGGCATTTGCAAAGGTGAGGGACATGGCTTTCCATCAACATGTCTGGGGCACGGTGCAGATAAATGGCCAGTAGTGAAGCCACGTAAGCCAAATTTGAAGATCTTAAATATCAATGCGAGAGAATTAGGATTTTATTTCATAGGCACAGCAATATGTGGAGTTCTCCTCTATCTTCTGAAACTTCTCACATTATTTGCTAAGCCTCTTCCTGGAGTGGACTTAAACTGACTCCATGCTATACATCAGGCTGAGGTCCTTGATGGTGTAACAGAGTCCTGTTCACATCTGAAGGTGGTGGGGAAGTGTTTACCTTGGAGAAAGGAGATGCCATGATGTGGGGGTTTTTTACCCCCCCCCCTTCCTACCCTAGCCCAGGAGATCTCGTGCTGAATTGTGAATCTGTTGCTTACTGAGACCTGTGACTAAAGCACCTAACTTCTCTACCCTCAATTTTTCCATCCATAGAATGGGAGTAAGGCTACTTCTTGCTTTGCCTACATTGCAGGATCACTGTGATGACCAGCTAAAATAGGGCATAGGGCATAAGGAATTTTTCATACCGCATCAAACTGCATGTGAGGTTGAAAAGAAAAAAGAAGGTAAATGCTGAAATAAGAGAAGAAAACAAGAGTGACAGAGAGCAAGTCGGAGCAGCATGGAGCTCCAGAGATAAAGTGAAGAAAGTCTAAGAGGAGGTGGCCGGGAAAGTGCACCATTAGGAGGCTGGAGAGCCCAGGAGGCACAAATACCAGAGGCAGAAATAAGTGAAATCAGTGAAATAGACCACTGGTTTGTTAGCCAATAGATGTGGTGAACAGAGGTACTCCATATAACAGCTCTTACTGAGTCTTCCTGACATGATACATTTTTCAAGGCTCTGCTTCCATTGAATGCCTTTATCTGGTTTGAACTTGTACTTCTCCAACTCTGAAGGCTTTTCAAGTGCACTCACATGTCAAATCAGTGAGGATGAAATAAGGAATGCAATCATTCCCTCACTTATCTAATTAATGTTTACCGAGGCAGCTCTAAGAACTCTCCCCTGTAGAGCATCTGTGTGGTCTTTACACAGATTTGACTTTGCGGCTCCTGGTCTCCTGTGTGCAGCAGTGTCTGAATTTCTTACTTGAGCAAGTCTGGTGGCCTAGTGAAGGATTTGCACTGCCACCTCAAAGGCAGACAGTTCAAATCCCCCAGCTGCTCCACACTCAGTCTCCTCCCATACGGTTTTCAGCCTCTGAAAACCTCCTGAAGGGTCAGCTATGAGTCAGTTCCACTTTGATACCCTGTAGTGCCACCACCACAATTCCCCCTCCATGTACATGCTTGTTGTGGTTGTTGAGATTGAATTATGTTTCAAAGACTTAACTCTTGTACAGTAAAGACATTGTAAAGCGAATGGGTGGAAAAGATTTCGGTTTGCTCTTCCCAGTGTTTGGCTAGCAATTGTTAAATTCCAAGAGAAGGAAGGAGAAGTGGAGGCAGATTGACTAGGTCAAGGCTCTTAACGATCAGCTTCTTGCCTGCAGGATTCTGGGGGCTCCAGATGTGAGACAGCACAGGTGTGTGGCAGAGCCAGCACTGTTGTCTGGGAGATAAGCTTTCTTTTCTTAATAGACCCCTTGCTGTTTTATCTACACTGGGCCTTATTCTCCTGGACCAGAGTCCTTCTCAGTGGTGATTGGAAATTAACACCCAGCAGTTTGTTTTTACTTTTTTCTTTTCTTTTTCATGGAGCTGGCCAAAGGTGTTCTTAATTTTTCCTCCCTCTTTTACGTGATTGCTGGAAGATATCTAACAGGAAGTCTTTTCTATTGAGGTCTCCTCATGGCATTCTTTTTTCACCGCTTAGGCTCACAAACCCGCTACCCTGAGCTTTGCTGAGCGACTTGGGAAGAGCTGACCAGCAACTCCAGCCCTGTTGGTAGCACATCCCGAGCATGAGGGTGACATTCGTGTGTTAAACACAGTCCTGTTGTGATAGCTCTGTCCCGTTTTAACGTTGGTCAGAGGTTTGCGAATGTTGCAGACCGAGGGTAAAGTATTTTTTAAAATATTAATAATGAGACAGAACACCAAGAACGTAGGAGAAGAACAGAGGTAAAGCAGGAGGCGAACAATTCTTGAACAACTGAAGCGAACTGACTCGAGCTTCCCTGTCTTAGAGAGTAAATCGCAAAGAGAATCCAGTGCAGGTGAAGCTAAGCTTTTTCTATTGAAAACCTTCTGCTTGACTCTGGAGGGAGGGGTCAGCAAATATAATGCAAGAGTCCTGTAAACGTTTAAGGATTGCCTTAGTGCTTCAGGATTAATTCCAGCTGATACCAGCCTCCCTCATAACCTGAAGTAGCATTCTATTGATTACAAATATAAAATTTGGCTTCCCATACACCAAGCACAGCTGTATCAGTGCTTTTAGGAAAAGAACCCACCTCTCCGCTCTTACGGTTCATTAATGACAGCAGGATCAGGAGGTGTTTTCAGGAGAGGAACTTTTGACCATCTTTTTCTTATTTTACTAAACCAGCTAACCAGGAAGTGATGCTGAATGGTTGGCTCTTTGGCGAACCTGTGGAAGAAACTTTGTATTTGCCACAAGGCCTGCATGGAAGTAGGTGATTCAGTCTTCGGGGGTTGGGGGGCTTGCTTCTGTAAGGAGAATTCCTACAGTTGTTGGGTGGTATAGATACCAGGCTAGTTAAAAAAAAAAAAAAAACGAAGGCGTGGACAGCCGTCAGATTCCTGGAAGCAGAGATGCTGTTTGGAGAAGGTCTTAACAGGACAATATGCCCTGGTAGGCATGTACTCATCATTCAGTTGGTACTGGCAGAGATGAGATCCCATCACTTGAGAGAGACCCACGTAGTCTGGTAAGCAAAGGCTGGGCCCAGTTCTTTTTTTTTTCTTCCTGCTTTCAATTTTTTATTATTTTAATGAAAATTTACAGAGACTTGTACTTTTCTCCCTGCCACCCACCCACCCCTCCGCCAGCTCACTCTTCTCTTTGAAAAGTAAAATTCTTTCATTGTTTTACAGTCCCTCTCTCCAGGTCCACTCCACTATGCAGCCTTCATTCTGGACTCCTGTCATGACAATAATACCTAATCACATATCCTTTTTAAACAGTTCTATCCCTCATCTATTTCAATGCAGCATACATCTTTCTCATCGCATCTTTCTCAATCTCCTCCCAACCCCGATGTCTGTCCTGTTTTACAACAGTGGCACTATGCAGTATTTGTCCTTTTGTGACTGAGATATTTCACTCAGCATAATGTCCTCCAGGGTCACCCATTTTGAATAATATTGCATGCATTCCTTGTTTTTTAATGCAGCGTAGTATTCCACTGTGTGAATATACCACAGCTTCTTTTAATGATTCACATGAAGGCAACACAGAGGGTCCTCAGTCACATAAAAGCTGGAGCGCTGTGGAGCTAAGACCTGACAGGTAGGTTACAGGAAATCACTAAGGTGAAAATTCCATTGCTGAAACCAGGGTTTGGGTAAGATACATGCAGGACCAGAATCAAGATGAACTCTACTCCTCCAACAGGGTAGAACCATTGTGGATGCCAGAGAAGGAGAACAAACTTCCTTGATTCTTGGTGGAGTATGTGACTAGAGAAATACGGCCACTGAGTAAGGCAGCTTACACTGATGGGGTGCTTAGCTTACTGTGTGCCAGGGATGGTCCTAAATGCCCCCCATGTGTCAGCTAAGTTGACCCTCATCTTGGCACTGTGAGTTTTTACTGTTGCCTTTGTTGCATGTAGATGGCAATACTGAGGTGAGAAAATAACTTCCTCAAGATCATCATGACAGACTTGGGATCTGAACCCGGGAAGGTTGCTTTTGAAGTGACTTTCTTCACCCCCGGGCTGTGGGCTTACACAGACGGTGATCACTTAATCATTGAAAATGGCAAGTCCAGTGATCTGAAAAGGATAGAAATTTGAGAGTATGTTTTAACTTGATTTTGGGGAGATATCTGAGAATAAACACTCGTCCTGAACATCTTAGAAGTAAGAATCCCCATAATAAATTGGTGAATGTGACAGAGAAGCTTCATTGAGGAGATTCAGTCAGGGTGTTTTAAGCTTGGTCTTTCTAGAACATTCTAGAATTCATCCTCTTCTGCTCACTGAACTGATGCCCTGGAGGCTGGATTCTTTTCTTTGTGTCGCTGGTGTTTGGACCCCACTGCATTCCTGTGATTTGGCTGTGGGAAGGAGTACTCTTCTCTCTACTTCGCCAAGAGTTTTGCATCTTGACTTTCAGCTACATTCTTTCATCCAGTCTAAACATTTCCTCCAACATAATTAACACTGAAGTTGTTAGGAAACAGTGTTCAATTCTTGAATAACGCACATTGTTAGCCTGAGAAGCTAGTTAATTAATGGCTATGTTGAAGTAAAGCACCTTAAATTACTCACTTGAAATATAAATACATATTTAACTTTGGCATTTTATCTTCCTTTAGTAGGAAGAAGTAGGAGGGCTATTTTCTTCACATATTCACCTGTCATGAGGATCTTAACTCCCCTGAAATTTCTAGAATGCTAACTCTCTGCAGGAAACACTTAGCAACTAATTACTTACTACAAGGTAGTATCCTTTGTTGTCTTGGGCTGCCATTGGACTCATTAATTTCTACTTAACTTTTCTTGGGCCTGTCTTGACTTCCCAAGCGGATGACTAACTCCTGAGGATGGGGAATTTTCTGCCCATGCTTTCTCTGTGACACTAAGGGCAGAGTGGAGTGTGTATGGAGATCAGGATCAACTTTTTTACTCAGAACACTGACCTTTCATTATTAAACACTTGTCAGAATAAGAAAGGGGGAGAGAATGAGAGGAAAGGAGTTATATAGCCACCTACCTGTGTTTCTGTGAAAAGTGAGTTATTCACAACTGGCACTGATCTGACCTTCAGCTCACATTCCTACCTGAGACCCACTGTTTGTTGAGCTCAGTTCACATACAGGCCTTCTAAGAGGTTCAGAGTTGCTGTTTTAAACCACAGGCCCTGTGTCATACCATATCTCCAGATCCACTAATTGATTTTTTTTTTTTAGTGAGAAAGCACTATTAGTAGAAAAAACAAGCCTGTTATTTTATCAGAGTTGTTGGAGTGGCCACTGAACATTTCAATAGGAGGCTGAGGGAGTGGGGGGGGGTGGAGATCTTGGCAGGAACTTTTGAGGGCTGTTGCCTTCCAGGAATAAAGGCAGGAAAAGGAAAAGAAAAAGATTTTTCCCATCTGCATTGTGGCTGTGGAATACTGAGAAAGTGATCTGTTTGCATTCACAGCTTTGTCAGAAAGGCGTTCCACATTCATCCGAGGAAAATGGCAGAGAGGTGTCTAAATGGTTCTTTTGGCAGAGAATCCAGTGAGATACGTGGGGCGAGGGAGGAGAGCGGTTTCATGCAGTTTATGACAATAATTGATAACCATTAGATGGGCTAGACATTATTATTTCAGGCACTTTGACTATTTGAGCTCTATCTTTGTATGAACGTTTTGTGTTAGGTAGTATTAGTTTTCCTCACAGTGATAACAGTGAAGAATTGTCTCAAGGTAGCACTACTGATTATGGTTATCACAGGAGTCCAGAATTAAGGTTGCATAGTGGAGTGTACTCAGGGCGGGGCGGGGGGAGGTTTCAGGGGGATTATATACCAATGAGAGAATTTTTCTTTACGTTTTCAAAGAGAGAAGTGATCTGGTCGGGGAGGGCTGGGCAGGGAGAAAAGTGCAACAATGAATGAATGGAAATCCAAAATCCCTGTAAATATTCATTAAAATTAATAATTTTTTTTAAAAAAG
>NW_006399827.1:6988065-7013296 GCF_000299155.1 Elephantulus edwardii
AGTGCAACAATGAATGAATGGAAATCCAAAATCCCTGTAAATATTCATTAAAATTAATAATTTTTTTTAAAAAAGAGATAGAGCTAGTTAATCTCAGAGTTTGGCTCTAGGGCAGAGTCAGCAAACAGTTCTCTGTAAAGCATCAGGCAGTAAGTCTTTTCTGTTTGGCAAACTGGGTGATTTCAGGCCTACCAATTCAGTTATACCCTTGTATCACAAAAGAAACCATGTTGTTGTTGTTGTTGTTGTTACGTGCTGTTGAGTCACCTAAACCCTGCCCTATCCTGTGTCAATCTCACTGTCTCTGACACACCTACCCCCATTACCTTATTCACTGAATCAATGCATCCAATCGAGGGTCTTCCTCTCCTGTGCTGTCCCTCCACCCTCCCAAGCATGATGTCCTTCTCCATGGACTGGTCCTGCCTTACAGTATGTCCAAAGTACGTCAGACAGAGCTTCAGAATCCTTGCCTCCAAGGAGCAGCCTGGCCTCACCCTCTCCAAGACAAACCTGTTCTTTATCTTAGCAGTCCGTAGTATATTCAATACTCTTCTCCAACACCACAGCTTAAAGGCATCAATTACCTTTCTATCATCCCTAGTTAACTGTCACAATAAACTTAATTTACAGTAATTGGCATGGTTCATGCCTGCATGAGCCATAGTCTGCAATTCCCTGCTTTGGAGCTCAACTGTTTGCCTTTCTAAAGTCAGAGCATGCAGCCAGAGTGCTCCTGAGAAGCAAGGATGAGGAGACTTGGTCTCACATGGTTAGGGTATGTTGTTAGAATGGGCCAATCCTTGGACAAGGACATCACGTTTGGAAAGGCGACGGTGGTGGTTGTTAAGTGCCTTTGAGTTGAGTAAAATTCCTAGTGACCCTGTGAACGACAGATCTGAACCCTGTCCTGTCCTGTGCCATCCTCATCATCTCTGACACACTTGAACCCATTGTTGCGGTCACTGTGCCAGTTCACCCCGTTAAGGATCTTCTTCACTTTCGCTGACCTCTCCAAGCATGATGTCCCTCTCCAAGGAATAGCTTCTCCTAGCAACTTGCCCAAAGTCTGTGAGATGAAGTTTGGTCATCTTTGCCATCAAGAATCTGGCTGCACTTTCTTCACAATATATCTATTTGTTCTTTTAGCAGTCCTTAGGCCATCCAGTACTCTTCTACAACACTATGGCTCTAAGAAATAAATGCTTATTAACTTCCCACATTTCAGATGCATAAGAAGTGTTAGAGAAAACCAGGAACTGAATTAGGTGCACCTTAGTCCTCAAACTGACATCGTTGCTCCTCAGTGATTTGGAATGATCTCTGTCAGCAGACTTGCCCAGTGCAATATATATTCTATATTCTAATCTACTGACTTCTGGTACAAGGTTTGTTGATTATGGATTCAAATACAGTGAAATTGTTGACAATTTCAATCTTTTCTCCATCTGTTGCTTATCTAACTAGTGGTGAGGATTTTTGTTTTCTTGATGTTGAGATGCACGCCATATTGAAAGTTCCAGTCCTAGATTTTTAGTAGCAAGTATTTCAAGTCCTCCTCACATTCAGCAAACAAGGTTTTGTCATGTGCCTAATGTAGGCTGATAATGAGTTTTCCTCCAATTCTGATGCCACGTTGTTCTTCATAGAGTCCACCTTCTCAAATAATTTGCTCAGGGTACAGATTGATTAGGAATGGAGAAAGAATACAACCCTGATACACACCTTTCCTGATTTTTAAATCGTTCAGTGTTCCTTTGCTCTGTTTGGACAACAGCTTCTTGGTCTAGGTATAGATTTAATATAGGGATAGAGCCTAATTGTTTTGGGGTTCTCATTCTTCTCAATGTTGGAGGGTCAGCAGAAGAGAAGAATACTTTCACAAAGGTGGATTGACACAAAGATTGTAGGTGTAGGCTCCAGTGTCTCAGGGACCGTGAAGATGGCACAGGGCAGGGCAAGCTTCAGAGCCGTTGTTCATAGGGTCGCTGAGTCATTGTCAACTTGATGGCACAGAACAAAAACAACAGCAATAAAAACACTGAGTTCACCTGCAAGAGATTTATTACTTTGTAGATTATCACTGTTGTTGTTGATTGCCTTCAAATGGAGCATGACTCATAGTGACCCTATGAACAAAAGTCCTGAAGCCCCTCTACAACTATCGACATTTATCGAAGCTCATCGAATTTCTGGAGGCATGTTGTTTAGGAAGTGGATGCCACGCCTGCTTCCAAACCTGTCTTAAACTGGGAGCTCCACCAAACTCTGTCCATCATGGGTAACCATTATGGCATTTGACACCCCAGAGGTTCAAGGTTCAGCATCATAGCAACCCCAGCTTACCTCAGTACAGCCTATTGACATTATCAATATCTTTATCAAATAGTGGACTCCCCGGCCCCTTTCAAATAATTTTTGGTTCAAATAAAACTAAAATGAATTCAGGTGAAGGAGAGCAGCAAATACACTTGTTTCACATACATGAAATTTCCCAGACTTGAAGATGAGTTGTCAGGCATTTATTTTCTTGCCCTCTTGGTGGTGACAGTGGTATTCAGGGTCCCTTTCTCCTTTTATGTAATCTCCAGATGCAAATAGAATACTCCTTAGAAACAAGGATGGAAACAAAGTCTTTTGACCTATTTACTTTGGGCATATTTTCAGGAAGAGCCAGTCCTTGGAGAGAGGCATCATTCTGGGAAGGGTAGAGGGTCCGTGAAAGAGAGGAAGACCCTCAGTGAGCTGGGTTAGCACAATAACTTCCACAGTGGACCTGCGTCAGTCAGAAACCCTGGGGATGGTTCAGGCAAGAGCAAGGTTCACCTCTCTTGTTCTTACGATCGCTGTGTGTCCTAATCATCAGAGTTGACTTGATAGCGACTAACTACAGCAAAAAAGAGAGTAGGGAACTCTAGTGGCATAATCCAGAGGGAGTCGCACTGCTAACCCGAAGGCCTTGCAGGGCGTCTCTGACAGCTCAAATCCACTGGTGAATCAGTGAGAGCAAGATGCATGATCTCCTCCTGTGCCGGTGACAGCCTTGGGAACACAGTGGAGGTTCAGCTATGAGGTGGTTCCAACTTGATAACAATGAGAGAGAGAAGCAAGGGGATGAAAATGTAGGAAAAGAGTTGCTCATTTAGCCTCATGAGTTATTTTGGGGTTGCTTTTTTTAAAGTAGTTTATTTACAAAATTCTAATACAAATTTGAATAAATTCTTTCAATTTCCCTCACCCCCCCTTCAAATTGTGCAATCCAATGATTAATCCCTCCCCCCCCCCGCAAATCCACATCCCTCTGCTTCCAGCCTCTCCCACCCCTCCTGGATCTTTATCCTCATTCTGCAATAACGATTTTATACAATATTTATCCTTGTGGGACTGAGTTCACTCAGCATAATTCTCTCCAGTCCCTCCCAAGTTATGTAATAATTTACAAAGTTATTGCTCTTGCATGCTGCATCATATTCCATGTGGGAATGTACCATAATTTCTCAATCCTTTCGTTTGTGGTTGGACATTGAGGCTGTTTTCATGTACTTGTGATGGTGAGTAATGCTGCTATGAACATTGGTGTACAAATCTCAGTTTGTGCCTCAGTTCTCATAATCTCCAAGTAGTGGAATAGCTGGGTCATAAGGAATTTCTATGTTCAGTTATCATGAACCTATCATGAGTTGTTCTTATCTTTTCCCTGATGTCTAGAATAGAAGAAAGTCCCTGAAAGAGACTAAACAGAAGAATATATGAAGTTATAGAATATAGAGTTTGAGGAACACTGATCCTATGGTGTTGGTCTACAAATTAGTGTCAATAATAATATTTGACTTTGATGAAACACCTTCCAATCTTAACTGCTTCCTTTCCCTCACTTTTCCTGAGGACCAGCCCAGTTGTCTGCTCTCCCTTCTGGATGCCTTGGGATTTGTCCCAGTGGTGTTCCAGTGTGTGCTAGCCTCTGATACAGTCTAACCTGGGCAGGTACCGAGACCCAAGCACATTATTTAATTCATACGGCAGCTGACGGAGATGGATACCCAGGTGTGACATCAGTAGTTCCAGAGGTAATGCCTTCACATCTCCTATCGCCGTAAATCTGGGTCCTTGTCTGTCAAGGAGAAGAAAATGTACACTCTTCAAAAGTGCATCTGTCACTTACGTGCTTGGAAACATGTCACAGTGAGTGGCGAAACATTATTAATTCTTTCTGTCTTCGAAGAATAATTCATGCACTTACAAGTATAATCTGCATCACAATGAAATATTTGGATGTACGTGCGTAGGTGTAATTAATGCCAGAGAATCTTTGAAACAGGGGAAGCAGGGAAACGTAGAGTTAAATCAGCATCAGACTTAATCAGTGTGCCAAGATATTTAGGGCTGTGTTACCACCATGTGTTGCCTTGGAAAGTCTGAGAACCCACGGATGGGGAAGATATGAAAGTTGCCTCTAGAGTTCATGGGCCTGTGGAAGGGACCTGAACTGCTCATGCTGGTTTCATGTGCGCTCGTGATTTGGGTCCATTAATTTGATTCCGTTTGATAGCTAGTAATTGAAATATAACCAGCTCAGATCAAGGCATGGGGTGATACAGATAGAATAATACTGCAATAGATACTCTTGGTGCCCTGCCCAGATTCCCCTTGTCTGATTGCTGTGTTGGCTGCTATGAGCTCACAGCTACCCCCTTCCCTAGAAATTGCTCTCACCCAGATTGGAGCAGCCTGGCTAGTGAGGACATGTCTTTGTTGGGGATCACCTAAAGTCAAAGGCTGGTTTGGAAAGAGGTTACAAAAAAAAAAAAGAACTATTACCAGTTGTGAGTTGCTGTGGAGCGGAGCCATCTCCTATTCAGGGTGAAGCCGGGTCTCTTAGAGTAGAAGTACAGGATTTCTAGTGGCTGATTTATTTGGAAGTAAATGACCAAGACTTTCATCCAAAATGCCTCCACAGGGACTCAAACATCCAACCTTGTTAGGTGTCATTGTGTCAACTGTGACTCATAGTGACCCTATGAGCAACAGATTGAAACCTTACCCTAACCCGTGCCATTTTGATTTGGGGAATCTCTACCACACTTCAACCCATGGTTGCAGTCACTATTAATCATACCAATAATATCACCACTCAGGACTACTCTAGTTTGTCTACCTTTGTGGCTCACTCTAGCATCTTTAGAATGACTTGCATGTTCTTCTTAGAAAATCCATTAGAGCAAGATTCTAAATATCAGGAAATAGCCCAGCCAGGGGAAGCACTTATTAGCTGCGTGATTCGGTCTTTGTAGACAAGGTACATAATCTCCTCAGACGTCTCTACAAAATAGGCCTAATGATGTTCTTTTCACAAACACCCCCATCCCCAGTCTTGCTTTACAGAGCAAATGTAACAGCATTTGAAACTGCTTGGAAGGCTGAAGGGCGAATTCAGTGTAAGGAAGTTACGCGTTTTCTTTTTAGTCCTGAAACTTGATGAGTTTTCATTGCTCATGATTTTCTGTTGACTCCTGTGGCATTTTCTGCTTGTCTCCCAACAGAAAAAGCTCTTCCCCCAGAAATGCCCTGCTCTGACTTTCTTCAAGGTGTTTGCCATTTGTTTCCTGGATGGAGGATTCTTCTGTGGTCACCTTGGCTGAGCGGATGGCTCCTCTGATCTGGGATCAGGGGCGGGGGCATGCAGTGTCAACTCGGGGCTGCTGAATGCCTTGCAGGTCCGCCTGGTGAAGGGAAGCCGCACTGCCTCCTGACACTGTTTTTATTTCTATAATCTGAGGCAGCTGTTGCCCTTGACGTGTGTGGCCTCACCCTTTCACTTGTTCAGAACTTAAAAACAGGCCATCATGCAATATTATTCAAAATGGGTGACCCTGGAGGACATTATGCTGAGTGAGGTATCTCAGTCACAAAGGGACAAATGCTATATGGTGCCACTGTTGTAGAATGAGGCTGGCATTGGGGTGGGGGTAAGACTGAGAAAAACTGGATGAAATATGTTTACGGCACTGAAGTCTATGGGGGAGAGAATAGTCTAAAAGTATTATATTTTAGGGCATTATTTTTATCGTAGGAGTACACAATGAGGGTTGGTTGCAGAGTGGATTATATTTGGGGGTAGGGGGTGGGGTTTGGGAAGGTGCAGGGGGATTGTGTACCAATGAGGGAGTTTTTCTTTTGCTTTTCAAGGAGAGGAGCAAAGGGGGGGGAGGGGTTTGTGCAGGGAGATGGGTGCAACAATGAATGAATGGAATTCCAAAATCTCTGTAGATGTTCATTGAAATGAAAAATAAACAAACTAAATTAATAAAAAAAAAAACCAAACAGGCCATCAGTCTGCATCTAGAAAGATTCTGCTCTTAGAGCTTTTACTCCTCCTTTGCCTGTTTTTCTATCCAATGCTAGGATTTATTCCAGTTTCTCAGTTACAGGTATGAGTGGCAAGGTAAGGGTTAAAACCTAAAGGATTCTAGAGACTTGTCATAGAAAAGGAGAATGGAAGGGCTTCGGTGGAAAGTATTATGAGGCTTTCTTCCTGTTATTTATACATGCTCAACCCTTCTGCGATCTTAGTTACTAGCTGTCAGAGTACAAAGGATTTAAAGGGACTCCACCCTTGTTGACTTGATGCTGTTGTTAGGTGCCATCCAGTCGACTACACCTCACATCAAACATACGAACAGCACATCGGAACTTTGCCCTACCCCTTGCTGTCCTCACAATCTTCTTCATGCTCTAGTCTGTTGTTGTGGTCAGTGGACCAGTCCATTATTCTGAGTGTCTTCCTCTCTCTTGTGGCTCATCTACTTTTCCAGGCGTTAGTATCTTTATTTTCCTCTAAAGCCTGGTATCTCCTGACACAGTGCTCGTATGTGTGAGATGAAGTTTGACCATCTTAATCCGAGGAGCTTGCTGATTGCATGAAGAGGAATTTGGACCAAACTCTAGAGCATCTGGCTCCTACCGCACCTTGAGAGAACTGAAAAGAGGCCCATGTCTGTCCTGCCTTCTCCTTTTACAAGTTTCTGGCTGTGTTTCTGCATACATCACAAATATATGAAACCAAAAAGCAGACATTTTGTAGTTTAATATAGATCCCTCTCTCTCTACCTTACTAACAGGTGACCTTTAAAATATGTTAGAGTTTAAAAGCACAGTGGCTGTCTAAAAATAGCTGTCCTTTTTTTTTTTTTTTTTGCAGGACCTGGCCAAAAACAGGTACGTCGTGCAGTTTAGGGCCAGTAGAGGGCGCTCAAGTTAATGTAATATTTTCCAGCCATTTGGACTTTGAATTAATGCATGGATATGAATAAATAAACTGGAGAACCAACTTAGTCTAAATATTTTAAAGCAAACCCTTTACTCAATATCTTCTGAATGGAAGAAAGCACATTCTGCTTTATAGACTGTAGACGTCCACCAAGGGATATTAGAGACTTACATCGTGCAGCTTGTAATGGTTCATTAATGAAGTCTCAGAAATCCAGGCAGCTTGCTCTTCCATCATTGTCAGGCTGACATGGTCATCAGGTAGAAGATGGGCCTGGGACTTGTCTTGTGATTGTATAGCGTTCATAGAATTTTCATATTAGCACAACACAAAACTCTGTCCCCTGGCAGAGTGAAAGGTCTGCCTATCAGATGTGATGGGGAGTAGCTCTTAATTCATTCCCCAGCCCTCCCTCTCCCTCCCTATTCAATTTTCAAGGACTCAGCGATAAACAAATCTGCGGTGGAGGATTCCACCTCCCTAACTCACTCCACAAGCAGCATAAATCAGCTCTGCTCTTGATTAGAGCCGTGGGCAGGTTTGCAACGTTTGGAAACAGAATGAATGGCCCTGTGGTCAGGGGGATTTTTCACAGGCTTGGGACATGAGTAACATCAGGGTGGGCAGTGCAGACAAGTACAGATCTCCTCATCAGACTGTGGTTCTCACTCAGGACACTCGCTCAGTGAGTCCCTGGTGTGTGTCGGCTGCTCTGTCAGAAGCCGGAGGAACAAATTCAGTGAAGACATTTGGTATTAGTTAAGGAGCCTATTCGGGCCATCTTCTTGGACAATAGAGGCAAAAGAATTAAGGAAATCAGCAGGACTGGGAAGGGGTTTGTTTTTCTGTTGTACCCAGGGTCGCTATGAGTCAGCCCCAGTCTGATGTCACATAGAAACACCACTGTGATATGTAGTGCTATAAACAGCTGATATTATTGAATATTTATTATGCCACAGACCACTGGGAAACACTATATTGCCTGATTTCATTTAGTTCTCTTGGTGTTCTTATTCTGTCGGTATTTACTTTCTAGGTAAGGAATATGATGCATGGGGAGACCATATGACGGAGCCCTAGGTTGTATAGGTAGCTGAAGACCAGGGACTGTGTCGTGTGAATGTAGTGTCCATGTGTGAATGTATTTGCCCAGGAACCCAAATCCATGGACATTCAAATAGTTATATGCTCTATTAGAAGCAGAGAATTTGGTAGCTTGGATTAACTGGGGGGCGCCTTGGGAGACAGACCTGGAGATGTGCCTTGAAAGTCCTCTGGAGCAATTCTGCTGTGCACCCATGAGTTCACTGAGAATCAGGGGTGACTTACCAGCAGCTAAGAACGTTCCCCATTTGCCTCACAGAGACTCATGGGTTGCTGAGGTTCTTGGGGTAGTTTTCAAAATCTCCCCAAGCCCTTCTGATGATCACATGGGGTTAAGCCTTGCAATAGAAACTTAAAGATCAGACAGCAAAGTTCAAAGAGTATGTGCTGTCAAGTTGACTGTGTCCCCTTGTGACCATAGGAGCAATAGACGGAAGACGTGTACCATCTACACAATCGCCGTGCTGTTCAAGCCCATTTTTGCAATCACAATGCCAGTCCATCACGTTTCACTGACCCTGTACTTTGCCCAGCGTGATGTCTTTCCCACAGGACTGGCATCTCTTGACAAGCACATGTGAAGTGTGTGTGACAAAAAGTTACCATGCTTCCCTCTAAAGTGGGAGCCCCTGGCTGTTCTTGCTACAGGACAGATTTATCTGTTCTTTTGACAGTGCTCATCTGAGAAAGAGGAGAAAAGGAGGCTTGCTATCCTTCTCCCACAGAGCAGCTGCTGGATTTGAACTGTGTGCCTTTGGGATTGCAGTACAGTTTCTTACCATTAACTCAGCAGAGCACTCTGAGTTGCGTTTGTTGTATGCCATTGAGTCACAGATCTGACGCTCCAGATTGAACGAGTAGAGAATGCTCATCCTTCTTCCATGGAGCAACTGGTGGACTCGAACCCCTGCCTTCTGGAGTGTAGCACAGCTTCTTACCACTAGGCCACAAGAGCTCCCTGAAGACCCCCTGGTACTTACATTTATGTCAAGAGAAATTGCTTTTCTAGAGGTTGGAGGATGAGTGTATATCTGTTACCATATACTTTTTAGACCCTGTTTGAAGCTAAATGATTAAAAATGATCATTCTTAAATATGTACGAAGTTGAAAAAAATTGTATTTGTTGATATTCCTCTTGAGAACACAATATTTGAGAGAAATGCTTAGTAACGTCACTTAATAATGAGATAGGGGAGGTGGAGACCTCAGGGGTCCGAGCAGGTAACTGAGGATGCTCCAGAGCCTTGTAAGGAAGGTGGCTTCTGTTTCCTCAGAGACCCAGTGTTTCCCCCAAGAATCTGCATGTTTGGTGTTGCAAATCAAGAGCTGAGAGCATGCTGTATTGAGAAGCAGACTAGCTAAACAAGTAATTTGTAATCTCACAAAGAAAGGAACTAGGTCCAGGAAAAGAGAGCTGCAGGTGGCAGTTTGGCTGGGGAGGACTTTTGGAGAAGAGAAACGTTGGCGGATTTAAAGAAATCTGCTCTGCAAGCTCAAGTGTGAGCCACAGAGCCATCACTACTTTTAGTAAGTTGTTATGTGCCATTGACTTGGAACCGACTCGGAGGCTGTAAATTGTGGGAGAGGAGATTGCCCATATTTTTGTTTTTCTCCCATGACTTTTCTTATAGACTACCCTCCTCTCCCTCCAAAAAGAGAGGGAAAAGAAGGTAAAAAAGATGGAAGGGAGGAAGAAAGGAGAAAATGAAGAGAAGAAGGGAGAAACAAATTTGAGTGTGTATAATTTATACTATTTCTTTACAAACCCTGTTATCTGTGTGTAGGTTAACTTTTGGCCTAGTAGTAAGGCGCTGTGCTGCCTTCCGAAAGGCAGATGGTTCAAATCTACCAGCTGCTCCATGAGAGAAAGATGGACAATCTTCTGCCATGTGATTAAACTGCCTCTGAAAAACTGCAAGAGAGTCAGTTATGCATTGGTTCCGAGTGAATGGTATACAGCAACAACAAGGAACCACTACCACTACCACTTGTCCTGGTAAATCATGAACACTCCAGAGCATAGTATTCAGAAGACACTACTTGGACAAGTTCCTAGGAGAGCCTGTTCCTTGGAAAAGGAGATCCTGCTTGAAAAGGTGGAGGAGGGTCAATGAAAGGGAAGACCTGTCAAGAGAGATTGACACAGTGACTGCAGCAATGGGCTGGAGTGTATCAGAGATGGAGAGGACGGCGCAGGATAGGACAGGATTCAGATCCGTTACTCATAGACTTGTTATGAGTCGTACTTGACTAGAAGGCAGCTAGCATCTACATGCAAGAGGCCACATACCAATGGCAGTCAGGACAGCTGACTTTCTATATCTAAATCCATACTTTGAGATTTGGTTGATTAGCATAATAGGTGTTAGAAGCAAGCTTTGTTGGTGGTATTCTACATGAGGATTGGGATATGACAGGCGATCTGACAAGTCCTAACACCCTGCCTTTCTGTACAGTGGTTCTCCCGGTCAGGGCCGCGGCTGTGCCCTGCATCGCAGCTTCGGGCTGAAATCTGCTGCTGGCATAGGTCTCATTTTCCTCAGGTGTTTTTCATACAGGTTTGTTGTGAGATTATCTTCGGAGATAGAGAAATGGTGTCTCACCACCTTACAAGACACTTTGTTGGACATTTTGTGCACATTCTCAGAAGAAATGTTTTTAATGGCGTGAGGGCATAACCGGTCGGGAGTTGCACTGCTCACCCTAACGCAGTCCCTTTCTGACACTTTGAATTCACCAATGGCTACTCTTGAGAATGATAGGTAATCTCTTCCTGTGGGATTTATTGTTGTTGTTTTTAGGAGCTTTCAAGTTGAGTATAACCCATAGTGATCCTATCAATAACAGATCTGAACCCTGTCCTGTCCTGTGCCATCCTCACATTTCCTGACACACTAGAGCCCATTGTGGCAATCACTGTGTCAGTCCACCACGTTGAAGGTCGTCCTTTCCTTTTCCGGCCTTTCACCTTTCCAAACATCATGTCCCTCTCCAAGGAATAGCCTCTCCAAGCAACATGATCAAAGTATGTGAGGTGAAGCTTTATCATCTTTGCCTCCAAAGAGCACTCTGGCTTCACTTTCTTCAAGACATATTTTGTTTGTTCTTTTGACAGACCATGGGCTGTTTGGTCCTTTTCTCCAGTATCACAATCCGAAGGCATCAGTTCTTCTGTCATCTTTATTGACTGTACAGTTCTCAGACGGATAGCAAGTGATTAGGAAGACCATGGCCTGATTCAGACGCACCTTAGTCCTCAAACTGCTATCATTGCTACTCAATAATTTCTAGAGCTCCCTGACTGCAGACTTTCCCAGTGCAATATGTCTCCTGATATCCTGACTACTGGTACCAGGGGTGTTGATTGTGGATCCAAGTAAGATGAAATTATTGACAGTTTTAGTCTCTTCTCCATATATCATGATGTTGCCTATCAGTCCACTGGTAAGAATTTTTGTTTTCTTGATGTTGATATGCAGTCTGTATCAAAGGCTATATTCTTTAATCTTCTACAAGTGCTTGAAGTCCTCCTTACTTTCAGATAGCAAGGTTGTGTAATCTGTTTAGTGCAGGTTATTATTGGATCTTCCTCTAATCTTGATGTCACATTCTCTTCATAGGGTCCCACTTTTTTAATAACTTGCTTAGCATACAGATTAAATAGATACACAAAGAGAATATAACTCTGACCCTCCCGTCTTAATTTTAATCCATGTAGTGCTTCCTTTACTCTGTTTGCACTCTAGGTCTAGGTTTCGAATGAGCACAGTTAAGTGCTCTGGAATTCCCATTCTTCTCAGTGTTAGCCGTAATTTACTATGATCCACACAGTCAATGCCTTTGCATAGTCAGTAAAGCATAGACATTCTTCTGGTATTATTTTCAGCCAGGATCCATCCGACACCCCAGTGATGTCCCTGGTGCCATGGCCTCTCCAATTCTGCTTGAACTTCTGGCAGCTCCCTATCTATGTACTGTTTTAGCCTTTGTTGAATGATCTTCAGCAGTAATTTACTTGCACAGAATATTAATGATATTGTTTGATAGTTTCTCATTCCTTTGGATACCTTTCATGAAAATGCTTCCAGTCTGTTGGCCAGACAGCTTTCCTCCAGATTTCCTGGCATAGACTTGTTAGCACATCAAGGGCTACATGGATTAATTGAAACAAGTCAATTGGGAATCACATGGATTCCTGGGGCCTTATTTTTTACCAATGCCTTCAGTGCAGCTTCTACCTCCTCCTTCATTACCATTGGCTCCTGCACATTTGGTACTTCCTGAAATCTTCCAGTGTTAGTCAATTTCCACCTCCATCTTCTTTTGATGCTTCCTGGGTCATTCAACATATACCCATAGCATCTTTCAGGATTGGAACTCAAGGCTTAAATTTGGGGTTCCCCCCCCCAGTTCTCTTAGCTTGAGAAATGCGGAGTGAGTTCTTCCCTTTTTATTCTCCAATTCCAGCACTTTGCACACACATTCCATTATAATACTTTGCTTAGTCTTCCCTAGCTGTCCTTGGAAATCTTACATTCAGCTCTTTTATGCGTGTTTTCTCTTTGTTTTGGCTTCTTGACGCTCTAATGCCATTTTCAGAGTCTCTTCTGACATCCATTTTGGTTTTTTTCCTTTCTCCTCTGTGTTTGTAATGACCTTTTTTGCCCTCTTCCTGGATGATACCCTTGAGATCATCCCACAACTCATCTGGTCTTCAATCTACTTCAAACCTAGTGTTAAGATGATTTTTAAATTCAAGGGGAATAGATTCAAAATAATTACTTTGGTTCTCATGAACTTGTTTTAATTTACTCTGGACTCAACTTGAACTTGCTCATAAGTTATTGAAAAGGCCTGTGCAATATACAGCCTCAGAAGAGCCCACCAGAGGATTTTGAGCTATGAGTCTGTTAAAACTCAGTGGCAATGTGTTGGAGTTTTGGAGGGTTGTTTTGTTTTTTGTTTTTTTTAATGTGTTACAGAAATCACTTGGAGTACTGGTGTCATTGCAGCATCCCATGTAGTGGGAATGCTATGAGGAAAAGGGAGGACCCAACCCTCACCTGTAGCCCATTATGGGGGGCATTCACAGCTATCCAGAAGAGCCTGCCAACTGTGAACGGCTGCATTGGCTCAGATGGGCCTCAGGCTTGTTGAAACTGGACTTCTTGTGAAAATCTCTTAAAGGTCTGAGTTTTGCAACTGGGTGACTGGACCCAGAAAACAGTAAGTAAACTTGTGTGTATCAGGAAAAACAACTGATATTTGAACCATGAATGGGCACAACCAAGGAATATTTGAAAGCATCGTAGACAGTTAAGACATCATTATTCCCTGTAAAGAATCCATCTATATGGTAAAAAAAGACAGAAACTGCTAAGCCGTATAAGATGACTGGTAAAGGAGAATGAGACGGAAAGCAATGATAGGGTGCTAGTGATAGCAGTGGTGGTGATAGTACAGTGGGAGGCAGGCAGGAGAAGCGTCAACGTAGAAGTGAAGCAAAAGGTTAAACAGCACAAGGTGGGAAGTCAGTGAATGTGTTTGATGCTATTGCTTGACATTTAGGCGTGTTGCATTAGACAGCAACAAGGATCCCTCAAACCAGAAAAATCTCCAAGCTGTTAGAAGTATTGATTCAAAAACTAAGGAAGCAACCAAAGTCCTCCTTAGAGGCAAGGATGGTGAAACTTCATTTCACACACTTTGGGCATATTGTCAGCAGGGGCTAGTCCTTGGGGGAAAAAAGATTCCATATGAGGGAATGTGGAGGGTCAGAGTGAGGAAGACCCTCCGCAATACGGATTGACACAGTGACAGTAACACTGGGCTGTGACGTTTCAGAGATAGTGAGGTTGAGGTGCGAGATAAGGCAAGGCTCAGATCTGCTGTTTGTAGTCTATGAGTCGAAGACAACTCATTGGCATCTAACAACAACCGCCTATCAGGTATAAGAAATTGTTAGTAGAATGGATTGAGGACCAAACATAAACACGAATCCCTCTCAGCACATTGTGGGTCCCTTTTAAGACACAAGGTTTATGTGAGATGCCAACATCATGATGGTAATCACCACATCTGAATTATATAAAGTCCTGTTTCTCAAAATGCGCAGTGAACATAAAGTCACATAAGACACAACTGCTGGACTTACTATGCAGCGATGCTATTGGTTAATTTGTTTTCTGCCCTCTCCACCAAACCATAATGCCTGAATGGTATAACCCATGTTTTTTGGGTTTTTTTTTTCCAATTTTATACTGATTTATTTACAAAGTTCGAATACATAGTTTTTCACACCAGATCTTGCAAATTTCCTTCACCACCCTCACCCATCAAATTGATTAACAGCTATGATCAACAAGCCTCCCCTCCCAGCCTATCTTCACCCCTCTGCTTCCACTCTCCCCCTTCTCTTGGATCCTTATACTCATTCTGCATAATGGTTTTATACAGTATTTGTCCTGGTGGGACTGAGTTAGTTCACTCAGCATAATGCTCTCCAGTTCCTCCCAAGTTAAGTAGTAATTGACAAAATCATTGCTTCTGTGTGCTGAATAGTATTCCATTATGTGACTGCATCATAATTTCTCAATCCATTCGATTGTGGTTGAACATTTGGGCTGTTTCCATGTTCTTGCAATGGCAAATAACACTGCTATAAACATTGATGTACAAATCTCTATTTATGCCTCATTTCTCATTATCTTGGAGTATATTCCAAACAGTGGAATAGCTGAGTCATATGGAATTTCTGTGTTCATCTTCTTGAGGAAACTCCAAACATCCTTCCAGAGTGGTTGTGCCGTTTTACAATCCCACCAACAATGTACAAGAGTTCCTATCTCTCCACACCCTCTCCAACATTTATTATTTGCTACATGCCAATGAGTTGTCTTCGACTCATAGACTACAAACAGCAGATCTGAACCTTGCCTTTGACCTTGGTGAGTAATTAGTGTTTGTAGAAATGAATGAATTTGTATAACAGTCATAAAGAAGGATCAGATTTTCTATCTCATCCTAGGATGAATATATATGTATATACCAGCAAGTTCAATTTGGAGCTCAACCTTAACAAAAAATTGTTCTGAAAATTAGAGAGGTGGAAAAATGGATTGAGCTTTTCAAGAAGGAATTCAATACTTCTGGCACTAGAATTATTCAAACAACCCAGTGAGCCATTTGATGTACAAACCATATAAGCAAGCCTGTTTATAGATGAAGAAACTAAAAAAGCCATAAATATAGGAAAAATTGTTCAGTCTCACTGGGAGTCAGGGAAAATTAAAACTGCAGTGGCATACCATTTCAAACCCATCATATCAAACCCATACATTTTAAAATCTGATTACACCAACTCCTGGCAAAAGATATAGTGGGTTTAAATTGCTATAACCACTTTAGAAAAATCTAATTTATTTCCACATAGGCAAAGTCTACAACTCATGAATTCTGCTTCTTGGTATCTGTTTCAGATATTTAAAATATAGAATATCCTGGAACACAAACAATGAGATATACATCAAGGTATTTAATGTAGTGTTATTTAAAATGGCAAAAAGAAGATGAAGGGTTGGAAATAGACAAATCAGTAGTCATTTAATACCATGTGAGTCTACAAAGCTGTTAAACCGAATAAAGTTGGTCTGCAGTGTAAGAAATGAGAAAAGTTTGATACATTTTTCAGGGCTTTAACAACACAATAACAAGATGATATAGTTATTCTGCCTTATGTTGTTGCTAGAATGTCAAATGCATGCATGCAAAGGATTTATATGAACCTCATAACTAAGGTACTTCAGGAGAGGAGAAGGGATGAGAGGAGACCTTCAGATCTATCTGTAATACTTAGATTGTTGTTGTTGTTCTTGTTGGAAAAGAAAAAGATCCAAGTATTTTGACAGATATGTCAATTGGTTATCACAAAAGGGTGATGGAAACACTGATGTCTATTATTTTATTTTGTTTTTCTGAGCTTTTTAGTGTATTTTATTCATTTATTTTGTATTGGTTCAAATGAAAGTTTACAGAGCAAATTGATTTTTCCATTCAATCTTTCATACACTTTTAAGAAAATAACATTAATTACAAGACCTGCAACATGGTCATGTCTGCCTTCCTTCTTCCTGGTCAGCCTCACTCCCATGAATACTTCTATCCCTTCTTGTCTCCATGGCTTTATCCTGGGCTGAATGCTGCTCTTTTGACTTTATGTGATTGGCTTTTCTAAGAAGGGAGAGCCTCCCCAGAGTTATTGGTCACCTTGTAGTAATTTGAGCAATGAAGGTGAGTTTAGTTGCAAGATTGAAGAGTGGCCGAGGACCATAGTTTTGGGGGTTTCAGTTCATTCATAAGCTCACCTTTTCTTATATTTGTGAATGTTCATCTTTATTTTCCGCTACTCTGTCCAGGATCTTCTACTGTGATCTTTTGTTTGCTTGTTTGTTACTGGGGTTTTTTTTTATTTTTTAAGGTTTTTGTATATTGTGATTTGAGTGAAAGTTTACAAGGCTTGTTAGCGTCTTACCACTTTTTCCATGCATATTTTGTTATATAACATTAATTACAATACACACAGTGTCTGTCCATTCATTCCACCTTGCCCTTCCCTTCTCCTATCCCAGTCAGTTCTTGCTGTCTGTCAATTAATTTTCCTTCCCTGGCCCCTCCCTGATCACCATAGTAGATGTACTATGTTTCACTAACTTTTTTTATGACAATGTTCTTACACTGTTTTTATTTTTTGTAACTGACTTATTTCACTCTGCCTAGTGTCCTCTAGACCCATTCATGAGTCTACTATTAATGATGAGTAGTGTTTCATGAACTTTTCATTATTTTTCAATATGTGGTACTCCAGTGTGTGAACATATCACAATCTCTCTATTAAATTGTTCCTTGATGGGAGCTTGTATTATGTCCATCTCTTTCCTCTTGTGAATAATGGTGCAGTAAACGTGAATGTGCATGTTTTTGTTCATGTCACAGCTCTTATTTCTTCAGAGCATATTCCTAGTAGTGGGATGTTGTTATTGTTGTTGTTGAGTTCCATTGAGTTGGAACCGACTCATAGCTGACCCTCCAGCAGGTTTTTAGAGGCAGTAAATCACAAAGGAAGAGATTACCCACCCCCCACCTGCCATGGAGCAGCTGGTGGATTTGTATAACATACCTTTGGGCTGGCAGCTCAGTGCCTTACCACTAAACCACCAGAGCTCTCTAGTAGTATGACAGCTGGATCAAATAAGACTTCCACTCTCAACTTTTTATGGAAACATCAAACTGCTTTCTATAGTGGCTGCACAATTTTACATTCCCACCAATTGTGTATTGTGAGAATTCCAGTCTCGCCACATCATTGTCAGCGTTTGTTTCTTGCTAACCTGTTGAGTTTTGCCATTACTGCTGGAGTAATAATTGTCTCAATTTGCATTTTTTAATTGTGGAGATCTTGAGCGTTTCTCCATGTGTTTATCATCTGTGTATTTTCTTTGGTGAAGGTCTTTTCGTATCTGCTGGCCATTTTGTAATTGGGTTGTTTGTCTTTTTATTGTTGGGGTGCTAGAGTTTTCTGTGTGTAAGCTCTGATGCACATAAGGATTTAATTTTTAGAAGGTCTCATTCACCATTTTATCTTCTTTTGGTTATGCATTTTTGGCTATGTTTGATAGTCTATGTTGTAGATTGTTGTTCTTGTTGATTGTTGTCGAGTTGAGCACGACTCGTAGCAACCCTATGAACAAAAGACCCTAAGCCTTTCTATAACTGTCATCATTTCTCAAAGTTCACAGGGTTCCCAGAGGCATGTTGCTTAGAAAGTGGTTGCCAATCTTGCTAGGCTCTTATATTTTCTTCTATTTCCACCACCACCACCCCTGCCCCGATGATATTTATACTTTGCCATTTTGCCCCTAGATCCTTGAACCACCTTGAGTTAGTTTCCTTATAAGGTATGAGATATAAATCCTATTTCAGTTTTTAGTAGCTAGATAACCAGTTTGGCCAGCACCACTTGTTAAAAAGGCTGTTTCCCCTTTATTTAATGGGTTTCATCTCCTTGTCAAAGAACAGTTGACCAGAAGTGAATGGATTGACTTCTGTCTCCTCGTTTCTGTTCCATTGGTCTATGTATCTGTTGCTGTATCAGTTCTTTGCTATTTGATTACTACAGCTGCATAACAAGTTTTGATATCATGAAGTATAAGACCACTTGGAGTGTCATAACCTTTGAAAATTGGCTTTTCTATCCATCCTCTTGGAGGAATGCTCTCCTTAACTTCAGACACATAGCCTTGCAAATCATCCACAGCTGTGAGATCAATATAAGAGAATGCTTTCCACACTGTGAGAGATGGTGGTAAAGAGACGATAAAGACATAGCATTGATGGTGGCAGAAAGATTGTGAAGAGACTGTGGCTCAGCTGTGAAGAGACTGTGGTGAGGTGTATCTAGAGGAACCCTGGAGACCAAAGCCACAGTAAATTATTTTTCTTGCTGAGTCATTGAAGGAAAAGCTGACTGATAATTTCTCTGAGATAAAGTTTTCTGGATGATTGAGGAAACCAGAGGCTTCTTGCATTTGTGCTGTTGAATTGACTGTAGACTTACACTTATTGACTAAGAAGCTGTCTGAATTAACTGAGGAATTGTGCTTTGTTAATCTGACTTGGGACTGCTGGACTAACCATGGTCATGCATTGTGTGATATTCTTTGCCTTTTTCCCTAATGAACTCCACAACTATGAGTAAACTCTGTGAGTTTAGCAACAATCATAGGACCCAGTGATTGGTGGAAAATGGTGAAGGAGTATGGAGGTGGCATGTTTGACTATGTAGCTACTTTGGTACTATGGACATTATTGGTGAGGACAATTTCCCTTTAAGAAGCAGATAAAAAAATCAGACTTAGCCTTCCCATATTGCATCTACTTCTTATACATCATCTCCCACTTGTTTTGTTGTCTTCAGTAGAGATTTGCTATCCTGGGGTCTTTTTCCTTTCCATATAAATTTTGTGATTGATTTTTCCATCTCTTTGAATAATGGTGCTGGGATCTGAATTGTGATTATAATAAGTCATAGATTGCTTTTGGTAATATTGCAATTCTCAAAATGTTAAGTTTTCTGTCAGTGAACATGGTATATTATTCCCTTTATATAGAGTTTTTCTGGTTTCTTTCGTTTTTTTCTTGTTGTGTACCATCAAGTCAGATCTGACTAGCACCAGAGGAGATTGTCCCTCCCCAGCAGAGGATCTGGTGGATTCAAACTGCATGCCTTCGGGATTGCAGCACAGCTTCTTGCCACTAGGTCACCAGAGCTCCCTGTGGTTTTTTTTTGTTTCTTATGGTAGTATTCCATAGTTTTCTTTTTTTGATCTTTTGTATCTCTGCTTAGATTTACTATCCATTTGATCTTGTTTATATCTATTGTAATTGGCATTGTTTTATTGATTTCATTTTCATTATTCCCTTTGTCACCATAGAGAAATCTGAATTTTATACTAACCTTGCATTGTTCCACTTTACAGAATTGGTCAATCATGTCTAATAATTTTCTTACACAATCTTTGGAATTTTATTATGTATATTATCATATCATCTACAGGTAGAGGCTCTTATACTTCCCCTGTGCTGACTTGGAAGCCTCTTATTTTCTTGTCCTATTGCTTTAGTGAGCACTTCCATACAACATTGAATAGTAACAGTGCTAATTTTAATTCTTTCTTCTGTGTTGATATGTTTGTTTATTGCTATAAATTGACCTCAGAGTACTATTTTTACTATGTCTCGAAGGTTTTTTAATAATTATAATTTATTTTGGTAAAACTTTTAAATTTTTCTCTTTTATTATCCAGTAGTATTCAAAAAGGATATTTAATTTCCAATACATATTTCCCCCACCTTGATCTTCTTGTTATTCATTTTTAATTTTATAAAATTGCATCCTGAGAAGGTGCTTTGTAGTATTTGAAAGTTTTTTTTTAATTTATTGACTTGTTTTGGGAATATGGTCTATTCTGGAGAGTGTTCCCCATGCACTGGAGAAGAATGTATAGTGAGCTTTTGTTGGGTGAAGTGTTTTCTATATTATTTCTCTGAGGTCGAGTTGATTAACTGTATAGTTTAGGTCTTCTACACCTTTGTTGAGTTTCTTCCTAGTTGTTCTGTCTTTTAGTGTGAGTGGTGTATTGAAATCTCCAAAGCAAGGAGATACTACATGGTTAACAATCAAGAAGGGGGTCCATCAGGGATATATTTTGTCTCCATACCTTTTCAGTCTGTATGCAGAACAGATCATCCAAGATGCTGGGCTGTACGAGGAGGAATGTGACATCAGGATTGGTGGAAGAATCATCAACAACCTGCGTTATGCTGATGACACAACCCTGCTTGCTGAAACTGAGGAGGACCTGAAGCGCTTGCTGCAGAAGGTCAAGGACTGCAGCCTTCAATATGTATTGAAGCTCAACATCAAGAAAACAAAGATTCTCACCACTGGGCCAATTGGCAGCAGAAATTGGTGAAGAAATTGAGATAACAGTTTTAGTTTGCTTGGTTCCACAGTCAACACTCTTGATAACAGCAGCCAGGAAATCAAGAGACGAATTGCATTGGGTAAGTCAGCTGTGAGGAACCTCCCAAGAATACTGAAGAGCAATGATGTCAGGCTGGAGACTAAGGTGCACCTGATTCTGGCTATAGTCTTTGCGATTATGTGCTATGCATCAGAGAGTTGGACAATGAATAGGGATGATAGAGAATTGATGCCTTTGAGCTGTGATGCTGGAGAAGAGTGTTGAATATACCATGGACTGCTAGGAGAACAAACAGGTTTGTCCTGGAGAGGGTGAAGCTGGAATGTTCCCTGGAGTCAAAGATTCTGAAGCTTAGTCTGACTTGCTTTGGGCATGTTGCGAGGAGGGACTGGTCCTTGGAGAGAGACATCATGTTTGGGAGAGTGGAGGGATGGTGCAGGAGAGGAAGACCCTCAATGAGATGGATTGATTCTGTGAGTGGAGTGGTGGGAATGAGTGTGTTTGAGACGGCGAGGTTGGCACAGGATAGAACAGCATTTAGGGCTCTTGTACATAGGGTCGCTATGAGTTGCAAGTGACTTGATGGCACATAACTACAACAACAACAGCTATTACTATGATATTACATATTTGTCTTTCAAATTTGTGCAAGTTTAGTTAGTATATTTTGCAGCTTTATCATTTGGTGCATAGATATTAATTATAATTCTCTTGTTTTATTGATTCTTTAATCATTGGACAATGCTTTTCCTTGTCTCTGGTGCTGATTTTGCCTTCAAGTATATTTTATTAAAGATTAATATTGTCACTTCTGCTCTTTTTTATTGCCAGTTGCTTGATATATTTCTCTAAGCTTTGATTTTAGTTAGCTTTATCTCCATGCCTTCTGTGTCTCTACTGTAGACAGAACACTGATGAATCTTGTTTTCTGATCCATTCTGCTACTATTTTTCCCCTTGACTGGTGCATTGAGTCCATTCACTTTCAGTAAAGTGGTCAGCAATGAAGGTGGGCACCATCTAGTTCTTCTGGTCTTAGAGTTATCAAAGTTGAGACTTGCATGATTCTTTAGTTTATTTTCATGGTTCATTTGTCTTAGTTGTTTCAGTACGTAGTTTATTTAAGTATTAAATGCATGTCCAGTTTTAATTACCAGCAACCAGCTGTCATGGGATTGATGGGAATAAAGGATGAACACTTTAGGTTCTGTTAGAATATTACCTACTGTGCTCTGAGTCAGTTTTCATCCCTAGTTTCTTTAATTAGACATACCTGGGAGATGGGGAACTATTATTATCATTCCTTTAGGAAAAAAAATAGACTTCATTTCAAGAATGGAATATCTAGGAATGGAGAAAATTAGGTAGAGCTGAAAAATTTTACTTCTTCTGTTTATTATCCAAACAAATGTTCAAAACACTTTTGCAAGCCTTTTTCTTTAAAAAAAAAAGTTTTCATATGATAACTAATTTACATTATGTTTCATTCATATGTATTGTGTTTCATAAATCCCTCATTTACAATCTGTTTCATACAATCATTCATATACACTGTACCCCATATAATAATTACTACTGATCTGTTCCTATAATTATACCGTCTTTTCAGATCCCCACAGAATCTTTTCCATTCCTTCCTCCTCCCCCAGTCTGCCACTCAATTCTGTTAACCCTGTGATTTCCACCCTTCCTCCTCTTTTGGACAGTTATACGCAACTTACTATTTATCCCTGTGTTTTTATAATCATGGTCTTCTGTAGTATTTGTCCTTAGATGACTGAGTTAGTTGGTGCTTTCTTTCTGACAGTACAAGGGATCTGTTTCCTTTAGGGAAACATTCAGCATGTTCTAAAAAGGAAATTTAGGTTGGAAAAAGTGTGGAAATGAAGAGGAAGAAGATCGGTTATAGGGATAGTTGCTAAGCTGCACTTACCCAACCCAGTGACTCCCCAAATTAGCATCCAGACAAACTCTGAAACCATGCTTTAAGATCATAGTGTACTGTTCATCTCCATTATTCCATAGGATAGTTACGGATCTAATGAAGTAAATATTGGCATCCTACAGAAAGAAATATTGACATATTAGGAGTTTAGGGGTGTTTTAGAAGCACAAGGATGTGAGGAAAGAAGAGACAGCCTTCCTCTTTCATGGGTAGCATTTATTCCATTTTACACCTGTCTCTTACCTGTATCCCTTTGAGAGCCTTGTGAACACTCCATTAGCTATGCATGGAAGAGGTCCTTCAAGGACTATTTTCATTGTACAACAGCTGTCTTATTAGGAAGACCTCATGGTATGGGGATGGTCTCTGGATATGCTAACAGTGTTCTGAGTTTCCTAGTAAGTGGAGTGCTGGCATATAAAACACTTCCCTCTTTCTTGCCCTTAGTGAAGTTCTCTGTAATTTATAGCAGCAAAATGAAATTGACTCCAAAACATTATCAAGTTTCCTGAGCTTAAGGCTTGAAGTAACAATTCAGGCTCCCTTAGTTAATAATCACCCTAGAGGAGTTTCTCTGATTTGACATGTATCTTTTATGCATGAGTCAAAATGAGTAACTAAGAATGAGGAGAAATTGTTTAGCCAGCAGCATATTGGTCAGTGTGGGAGTGAGAAATTATGTTCTAGAATGACTGTGTCCTTTGGGTTTTTCTCGCTCCCATCCATAGGTCTGGAAATTAAATATTAATGCAGGGGAAACTCATTATTTTTACCATTGAGAAGAGAAGTTGTCAGGGACTTCAGCAAAATCTGGGTCACTCTTCCAGAAATCTCAGCACATGGGGAGTATATGCATCTAAAAACAGTTTATAGCACATGTTTCCAAATGCTTGAAAATATATTTTTTTTAATTTAAGAAAAATAAAAATTAGGAAATTAAGTTTTTTATAATCGAATCGCCAAGAAGTAACCTTATAACATTCGGGTCTGTTAATTTCATATTTCTTTCCTTTCTCAAAATTAACATTTTTAAAAAAATATTCATTCATTCTTGCATATTTTCTTCCCTCCCCCAACCCTCCCCCAGTCTACTTTGCAGTAAACCCTTTGTTCCAGATTGCTCTCATACACAGAATATCTAATCATCATACACATGATACCTAATCATATATTCCTTTCAGACCGTTCTTCCCCTCATCTGTTCCACTGTGGTGTTCATTATCTATGCACTCTTTCCTATTCTCTCCTCAATCCCTCTAAGTCAGTCCTATTTTATAACAGTGGTGTTAACGCAGTATTTATACTTTTGTAACTGAGATATTTCACTCGGCATAATGTCCTTGAGGCTCACCCAAGTTGTGTAATGCTTATGAGTTCATTGGCTACACAGTATTCCATTGTGTGACTGTACCATGGTTTTTCTATCCGTTCATATGTCAGTGGGCCCATGAGTTGCTTCCACCTCTTTGCTACTGTGAATAAAGCAGCTATAAACATGGGTGTACATATATCTATTTGAGTTACGGCTCTGGTTTCTTTAGAGAACAGACTTCCAAGCATAATGAAAATAAAGATACTTTGCATACTTTACTACAAACTTTTTGGATGTTTCTGCTTTGTTAGTAAGAATTTTTTCTTCCTTAAAGGATATTTTTTAAAGCGTTTTAACATTCCATTATCTGTGGGTCCACATGTTCATTCCATGCATACTCTATATTTAGTTAACGATCTGTTGTGTAGAAGCCCTGGTGACTCTATGAGTAAAAGCTTTCAGCTGCTCACTGAAAGGTCACAGAATCCATCAGATGCTTCATAGAAGAAAGAGGAGTGAATTAAGTCTCATAAGGACAAATACAACATTAGACCACTGTTGTAAAAATAGGAGGATAACTGAGCAAGATGTGTAAAATGTTCAACAGGAAAAGGGAAAAGATCATAAGATACCAGCAGTTAGTGGACAGATGGGAGGTGAAGAAGTAGGGATGATGGATTCACACCCATCTTTACTGCCGCTTTGTTCACAATAGCAAGGAGTTGGAAACAACCTAAGTGCCCATTAACAAAGGAATGGCTAGAGAAGCTGTGGTATATTCACACAACGGAATACTACACTGCATTGAAAAACAAGGAACTCATGGAGTATTGTTCAAAATGGGTGACTCTGGAGGACATGATGCTAAGTGAAAGATCTCAATCACAAAAGGACAAATACTGCATGGTACCACTGTTCTAAAACAGGACTGACATCGGGGTTGGGGGGAGACTGAGAAAGATGGATTCAATAATGTATGCATCGAAACAGATGAGAGAGAAAACTGTTTAAAAGGAATACATGATTAGGTATTATTGTCATGACGGGAGTCCAGAATGAAG
>NW_006399827.1:7013452-7016017 GCF_000299155.1 Elephantulus edwardii
TTCATTAAAATTAATAATAAAAAGTTTTTTAAAAAAGATAAAATAGAATAAACAAAAAGGTGGATTTATAATAAACATCGATCAATCGTAATTATGTAAAATACAGTGTATACAAATGATTGTATAAAACACCATTACATGAATGAAGCACAATGTCAGTGAAAGATTGTGTAAAACACAATGTGCATGCATTAAACACAACACATATAAATTATTATATGCAAATCAATCAAAATATTAGAAAGGAAAAGTGATCATAATATTAATGAATAAATAACAGTTAATCCAGTCAAGAGTATAATAGACTCAGATAAGTCAGAAAGTAGAATTTTTAATGTGTTGTTGATGTGTACCATTGAGTCGGAACCGACCCGTAGCTGACCCTCCTGCAGGTTTTCAGAGGCGGTTGATCACACAGGGTGATTGCTCAGTCTTCTCCCATGGAGCAAATGGTGGATTTGAACTGTGTGCCTTCAGGATTATAATGCAGCTTGTTGGCACTATATAGTATTCTTTTTAAAAAGGACTTGATATGATGGCATTGTATCCCTCAAAACCATGTGTGGTAAATGCTAACGCTTGGACCTTAGTCATAATCCTATTTGGAAGTATTTTTCTTTGTTATGTTAATGAGCAGCGTTGGTACAGAGTAGGCCTTAAGTCAGTTTCTTTGAGATATTGTGTCGGTGAAGTAGATTAAACACACAGAGATAAGCCATATGAAGGACCATCAGGGACCAAAGGAACCAAGACCCCTAGTGCCAACAGAGAGAGTTTTCCTATGAGTTAATACCATGATTCAGACCTCTAGTCTCTTAAATTGTAAGAAAATTCATTTGCTTATTAAAGGTGGGGGGAAGAAAAATTAACAACCTTGGAAACTGTGGGCCATTCTTTGTTCTGTCCAACAAGGTTCCTATTAGTAAGAATTGACATGATAGCATTGTGGGGTGCTTATTATTATTATTATTATTTAATAATACATCGTTAAAAATTGGTTATTCTTCATAAGTGTGTAGTTGACATTCATTTCCGTAAGTCTGTCTTCATTGACTCCTACTGACTGATCTTTCATAAAAAGATTCCTTTCTTCAACTCTCCTTCAGGGACCACATTCATTGGATCCTCTATCAAAGTCTGTATCCTAGTTGTAACCTTGGCTTCAGTCCATCTCCCGAAGGATCAGAGACAGCATTTGTTTTAATGACTCTAAATGTTCTATGAGGGTTAATTGAATTGCTAGTCTGCCAGAAGTGCTCAGATAGCCTTAAGTTTTGGGGGGAAAGAGTGGCCTCCATGAAATTAACCCTAAAACAAATCCTTTGAGTCAGTTCTAACCCTTCAGGACCTCTATAGGGATCTCTGCTGGCTGAGTGTTAAGAAGCTGAGCTCTAATCCCTAAGGCAAGAGTTTGGAATCCACCACCTGTTTTGCAAGAGAAGGATGGGGAAACCTCCTCTCATGCAATTAACTGCCTCTGAAAACCTGCCAGAGGGCCAGCTAGGGGTCACTTCGGATTCGATGGCACACAACAGCCACAGTGAATAAAGCAGATGTGCCCTATACAGTTTCCAGGCCTGTACATTGTTTTTGAAAGCAAACTACACTCTTTCTGCCTCACGGTAGCAGTGTACGATTGTTTGCTTAGCTTAGCAGTTGAACCAGATAGAATATTGTTCTCTTTTATTTTTACTTACTTAATCTTTTTTTTTTTTTTACTTATTTTTTCTTTTAATTGATACATTAACTGGGACGTTGGGGGTTGGTGTGTCAGAATTAGTGAAACTGGTTCAGGACAGGGAAGGGTTCAGAGGGTTGCAATATATCACGGGCGACTCAGTGGCACATAACAGCAATAACATACTATGACAGGTTTGGAAGCAGTAGTGGCATCCACTTTCTAAACAACATGCCTCCGGAAACTCTGTGAACTTTAATAAATGTCGATAGTTGTAAAGGGTCTTCATGCCTTTTGTTCATAGGGTCACTATGAGTTGTGCTCGACTCAAAGACAATCAGCAACAACAACAACAATCTTTTTGTACATATATTTTGACTTTAACTTTTTAAATATATCTAGAACTTACATAATGGGGGAGGGGGGAAGATTAACAGTTTTCTGTTACAATTTGCCAAGTTTTCTGTTGTTTGGGGCCATTGAGACAACTCAGAATCTTAGTAACCATATGTGCAACAGAAGAAACCTGCCTGATCGTGTGCCTCTTCTGCCTGGGCTGTGCTGGAGACCTTTCCCCGCAGCCCCTATGTCAGTCCGGCTCGCTCAGGGTCTTCCTCTTTTCAACGACCCTTTGCTTTAGCAAATATGTTTTTCTCTAGGTTAACCTCTCCTGATAGCAAAGTCTGTGAGGTGCAGTCTTATCTTCCTCACACTTGTAAGCAGTCTGCCTACACTTCTCCCAGGAGAGATTTGATTATTCTTTGGACAGCCTGCAGCTATCATTAATCAGTATAGGTTGTTGTTGTTGTTATGTTTGCGACTCATAGCGACCCTATGTACAACAGCCCTAAACCCTGCTCTATCCTGTGCCAATCACACTGCCTCTG
>NW_006399827.1:7017407-7081626 GCF_000299155.1 Elephantulus edwardii
GTATCTGCCAATTCCTTTTGATACAATGACTCAGTATATTCCTTGCATCTTCTTTTGATACCTCCTGGATCATTTAACATTCTGCCTAAAGCATCTTTGATTATAGCAACTCGAGGTTTGAATTTGTTCTTCAGTTCCTTGAGCTTAAGAAATCAGTGTATAGCATAATCTAATCAGTATTCTTTGATAACACCACAGTTTGAAGAAGTTGATTCTTTGGTCTTCCATACTTATGATCCTCCTTTCATATGCATGTGAAGCAACTAAGCATGGCTTAGTTGGGGTCCATGTAAGACATCAAAGTGACATCTTGACTCTTTAGCACAGTTTCAGCCAATTTTGCTGCTGTTAGGTGCCATAAAGTCAACTGTGGTTCATAGCAACACTATAAACAACAGATGGAAACCATGGTCTGTGCTGCATTATTCTCAGGATCTCAGCCATCCTCCAACTTATTGTTGCAGTCACTCTGTCAATCTGTCTTATCTTCCTCTCTTGTCTTGATCCTCAGTCCATGTAGCATCAGTAAAGAAATCAAAAGAGGTGTTGCATTGGGAAAATTTGCTGTAAAGGAGCTCTCCAAAGTGTTAGAGACATTATATCAGTTTTAAGACTGAGATGTGCTTGATCCCTGCCATGACATTTTCAGTTACTTCTTATGCATCTGAAAGTTGGACAATGAATAGAGATGACAGAAGAATGGATACCTTCAATTGTGGTGTTGAAGAAGAGTCCTGAATATCCCCTGGACTACCAAAGGAGCAAACATCCATTATGGAGGAGGTACAGCAGTGATCCTTAGAAGCAAGGATCATGAAGCTTTGCCTCACACACTTTGGACATCTTGTTAAGAAGGGCCAGTCCTTGGGAAAGGATATCATGCTGGGAAAAGAGCAAAGTCAGAGAAAGAGAGGAAGAATCTCAACAAACACATTTACACAGTGACTGAAACAGTGGGTGTGGGCATGCCAGAGATTGTGAGGCTGGTGTGGGGTAAGGCAAGGTTCAGAATTATTGTTCGTAGAGTCACTATGAGTCGTAATTTACTTAAAGTCACATAACAACAGCACTTACACTTTGTCCAGCATGATGTATTTGCAAGAACTGGCCCTCCTAACAATGTGTCCAAAGTATCTAAGACAAAGGTCTACCCGTCTCATCTCTTTGGATACACTTCTCCCAAGATATATGTTTATTCTTTTACAATCCATGGAGTATTTCAACTCTCTGCCAATACCATAATTCAAAGGCATTTATTCTCCTTATTCATTGTCCAAATTCCAGATGCATATGAAGCAATTGAAAATACCATGGCTTGGGAAAGGCCAATTGAGTCTTTAAACTGACATTTTTGCTCTTTAGTCATTTAAAGTCATCTTTGACCTCAGACTTTCACAATGCTTTTTTTTTATTGGTATTGGTTGTAGATCCAAGTACAATTAAATCATTGATAGCTTCCTTCTTTTCTCTATCAGAGTCATACCTGTTGATCCATTTGTGGATACTTTTGTTTTTTGATTGTTGTTGTTGTTGATTGCCATCAATTCGAGCAGTGACCCTTTGAACAAAATGCCTGAAGCCCTTCTATAACTATTGTCATTTATAAAAGTCCATAGAGTTTCCAGAGTTTCCATGTTGTTCAGGAAGTAGATACCACTCCTGCTTCCAAACCTGGCTGAAACTTGGAGTTCCACCAAACACTGTCCACCATGAATAAACATTATGGCATTTGACACCCCAGTAGCACAAGGTTCAGCATCACAGCAACCTCAGTTTACCTCAGTACAGCGTATTGACAGAGTGCTGTCAACCACTTAGAAGAATGTTCCTCCAAAATAAAATAACAACCAAGTTTTAAAAACAAAGGCCCTCCCCAAGGTCTTGTTGACTCTAAACGAGAGGCTTAAATAAAAAACAACCAATATAGTATGTTTTTGTTATAATGTGCCATTGAGTCGCCTATGAGTATAGCAACCCTATGTACTGCAGCTCTGAACCCTTTGTCATCTTGATGGTTTTCTTGCTATTGTGTGGTAATTTATACTGAGGTGTGTAGTCTTTGGTTGTCTTCAGTAAATGCTTAAAGTCTTCATTTTCTTCAAGCAAGGCTGTGTTACCTATATAGCATAGGGTGTTAATGAGTCTTCCTCCAATCCTCTTCATATAGTCTAACTCTTTATTTGCTCAAGAAGCTTATTTTTTCTAATAATTATTAAATAATATTCTTTTTTAGTATTTATATATTTCTACTATCTTACTAACAAAGCATGTGCATAATTCAAAAGTCAACAAGCATAGATAATAATTAAAATGTTGCTGCTTCAATATACTCAGAGATGCTATTAATGGAAGACCTGATGATCTTGGGGGGGAAAAATTAGCCATTGAAAAACTTGTGAAACAGTTTTATTTTGTCAAATAGAGTCACACATAGATTGGTGTGGACTGAAAAGCAACCGGTTTTGGGGTTGTTTTTTTGCTTATTTTATCAAGAATTTGTATCTTGCTATCAAATACATTGGAGCATCTTTTAGTGTCGCCGGTGCCACCCATTTGCAGTGTTTCTGTTCTTGTTGTTATGTGCCATTGAGTCTCCTGCAACTCATAGTGACCCAATATGTACAACAGCTCTGAACCCTGCTCAATCTTGAGCCAATTTCATTGTTTCTGATGCACCTACTTCCGTTATCCCAGCCACTGAATCAATCCATCTCATCATGGGTCTTCCTCTCCTCCACTGACCCTCCACCCTCCCAAGCATGATGGTGTTCTCCAAGGACTGGTTCCTCATGGCAACATGTCCAAAGTATGTCAGATGAAGCTTCAGAATCCTTGCCACCAAGGAGCTGCCTTGGTTTCATCCTCTCCTAGACAAATAACTAAGATAATCTCCTTTCAATAATTATAATAATTCTTCTTGTCTTTCATCTCTCAGATTGTGCAGAAATTCCAAGAAGTGGATCAAAAAGCTCATGAATTTTAGCATCAAATATTCACGTAAATGTTAGACCTACCCCTTAGTAATTTATGATCTTAGTTAAGTTATATAATGTTTTTGAATTTTACTCTCTACATTTTATATTTCATACAGTTGCTCTGATTGAGTGAAATATAAGTGTAATGTGCCCAGAAGAATCCTGACTTTTATAAACTATTGAATAAATGGTGTTGGTTGCTTTATGCTGTTGAGGCAGAACTGACTCACGGCAGACCCTCCAGCATGTTTTCAGATGCTGTTAATTATATGAGACTTCCTGTCTTTCCTCCACTGAACAGCTGATGGATTTGAAACACTTGACTTCCAGTTGGCAGTGTAACTCCTTAACAGTAAGCCACCAGCGCTCTCAGGAAAAAAAAAAGGCAGCTTTTACTTTTTGTTTGTTTCTTTTCATCACCCTTGTCTTGCTTCTTTCTGATTGAAATGGGAATGCCCACTGATTTCAGTTCTCTTTTCTCTTGTTGATCTGAATCATTCCAGTTTTAAAATGTATTCCAAGGAAATGAGAATTGCAGCAGGACTTTATATTCACTAGAATGGGCCTGTGGAGTTGTGAATAGTTGTAATGGATCAATCACGCAGGAGTGTGAGTGTGGGAGGAAGTTGGCTTTTTTTTTTTAAATATCTACTCTTTGATCCTGTTTTAAAGTAGGAATGTTCACACTTGGTCACAGACTCGGTGTCCACTTGTTTTCTGTTCCCACTTGCTTCCCAACAGCCCCTTTTCTTGCTCCATTTCTCTTATCTGACATCTTAACTCCATCACCATTTTTAATGTCTTAGACCTAAAACCTGAATTTTTTCCCCCCCTCTGCTCTTCTCTGGTCTTGAGAGTAAATAAGCAGAATGTTTAAGGAAACAAATTCAGGAGAGAACTGCATGACTGTTAAATATCAGCTTTATGACGTACCACCTGCGAGAGATGGAGTAAACAATTTCATTTATTACTTATTTCTGACTTTTTCCTCATCTGTAAAATGGGGAGAGTAAAAATAATAAGAAGGTTGATATGAGATTTAATAAGTCAGTATATGTAAGTGCTTAAAATGCTACTGCACATGAGTTGTTTAAAGATTAGCTATTATTATTTCTTTCCCTTGACTGAAACTGGACTTTAAGGAATGTATTTGTATATACCTCAAGTCCAGAGTCTATTACCAGCCAGCCTCTGCTCTATGAGGTCAGTTTTATACTCTGTCCACCCACTAGTTATTGTTGTTGTGTATCAGCAAGTCGGGACTGACCCATAGTTCATCCTCTGGTGGGTTTTCAGAGGCAGTTAATCACATAGGAAAAGATTGCCCATCCTTCTCCCTCCCAGCAGCTGGCGGAATCAAACCTCCTGCCTTCGGGATTGCAGCCCAGATTCTTGCTACCAGGCCACCAGAGCTCCAGCCCGCATCCTGTCATGTGAGGAGCCATGTGAGGGTATAGTAATGCCACAAAAACTTGGCAAAGGTCAATATTGGTATATTTCATGCAGACTTCATCTGTTGCTTCGGTTCTATCTTCTTGCCTTGGAATTCAAGCACACCATTTCACATTATCAGCACACACCCCTTTTCTGTGTCTGATTCTGACTACCTTTTGAAAATGGTGAAGGAAGCAGGTAATAAAAGCGCAGAGATGCAAATTAAAACAACTATGAGATATCATTTCACCCCAGTCAAAATAGCAAAATTTAACAGAACAGCAAGCAACAAATGCTGGCGAGGTTGTGGAGAAACTGGAACCCTGATTCACTGTTGGTGGGAGTGTAAAATGGTGCAACCCCTGTGGAAAGCAGTATGGCGCTTTCTCAAAAAGTTGCAAATAGAGATACCATTTGACCCAGCAATTCCACTACTGGGAATATACCCTGAAGAGACCATATCTGACATCCAAGCAGATATATGCACACCCATGTTCATTGCAGCTTTGTTCACAATAGCAAGGAGTTGGAAACAACCTAAGTGCCCATCAACAAACGAATGGCTAGAGAAGCTGTGGTATATTCGCACAATGGAATACTATGCTGCATTGAAAAACAAGGAACTCATGCAATATTATTCAAAATGGTTGACTCTGGAGAACATTATGCTGAGTGAAATATCCCAGTCACAAAAGGACAAATATTACATGATGCCACTGTTGTAGAATGGGACTGTCCTTGGGGTTAGGGAGACACTGAGTAAGATGGGTTCAATAATGTATACTGCACTGAAGCAGAGGAGGGAGAGAACCGTCTAAAAGAGAGATGTAACTGGGTATTTCTGTCATCACAGGAGACTAGAGCGAGGGCTGCATGGTGGAGGGGACCTGGGGGAGGGTTTGTAAAACAATGAAAGAATCTTTTCTTTTACTTTTCCATAATTTTTGGACTCATGTACTTATAACTTGTTAGTCAAATTTGTGTCTTCTAGGTTGCAACACCCCCATGATACATCTTCAAGGATATGTACATGTACAGCCAAGCACAATCAATAAGAGTGCATCTGAATTCCAAAATCAATCTCCATAATAGTCTATGTGTTTCCTACTGCCAAAGGGGCCCTTTAGAGTAGTGAGAGAAGATCTTCACCCTGAAACCCACAGCGTCCCTTTTCAGCAGGAAGTAGCTAAGAGAATACGCCGTCCCCTTTTCCTTATGACTCAGGGTGAAGTCTCTCTCAGGGAGGAGTGATAGGGAATGGCAAAGGATACACTGACAAAGAAGATTAATCAGAACTGGCTTTGACAAGCACTGTGGCATTTGGACAAGAACAAACTGGGAGGAGGGTAGAGAGAATAGTGCAACAATGAATGAGTGGAAGCCCAAAATCTCTGTAAATGTTTATGAAAATTAATAAAATATAATTATAGAAAAAAAAAAAAAAATAAAAGCGCATTTTCTTACTTTCTAAACAAAATACAGTCCAGGGAAATCTGATCAGACTGATGGAAACATTTCATTGACTGAGCTCTGTATAACCCTTAGTGTGTTTTTCCACTCTTGTGACTGGGAATTTTTCTCTGAAAGTCAAGGCCCTGCTGTGTCTGTTGAGGATAGCATCAGCCTTGCCTGCATGACATTTTTTGTTTTTTGGTAAGGACTCTTGCTTTCTTTGAGTGTCTTGGTTTTGTGATCATATATGCCTGTGTGGAACTTTGGTAATCATACCAGGATGTTCTTGGCATTCTCAGAAATTTGAGAAAGCTTCTTGTTTGAGAAAGATGACCACTTTAAAGAACATTTGCCTTTGTTCCTTTAGAGATTAGTGGCAGGAAGAGGCCTCTGAGAAAGCAGGAGCTTGCTGTTTTCTTTTTCCCTTAATAATAATCTGCCTCTCCATTGTAAGAGATCAGACCTTGAGGGGGCCTCATACTGAGTTCTGAGTTCTGAAGGTAACTAAAAAAGAACAAAAAAACTCCCCCTGACTTGAAACTCTGGACTTGGCAACACTGTTCTTTTCCTAGGCAGAAAGTCTATAGTTCATTACAAGATTCCTTATCAACATTCAGTGAGACAAAACCGACTTGGTGTGGTGTTGTTATGTGCTGGTGAGTCACTTGTGACCCTATGTACGATAGCCCTGAGATCTGCTCTATCCTGTGCCAATTTTATTGTCTCTGACACACCTACCCTCATTACCTCAGTCACTAACTCAATCCATCTCATAGAGGGTCTTCCTCTCTTATGCTATTCCTCTGTCTTTCCAAGTGTAGCTTCCAAGAAACTCCACTGCCTTCTAGTTGATTCCAACACACTGAGATCCTTTTAAACAGTAAGACTGAGCGATAGGATTTTCAAGGCTGTAAATCTTTACCAGAAGCAGACAGACTCCCCATCTTTCTCCTGGGAGGTGGCTGCTATTGTTGTTAAGTGCCATCGAGTCGTAGACAACTCATAGCGACCCTATGAATTAAAGATCTGAACCCTTGTATAACTTTGGTCTTTTCTCCATGTTCATAGAGTTTCTGGAGGCAAGCCACTATGGAAGTGGATGCCACTCCTGCTGGGAGGTGGCTCGTGGGTTCAGATGGCTGATCTTTTGATTGACAGCAAGACACTTTAACTACAGTGCCACCAAGACTGCTAAATACAACTTATCCTATTAGAAAACTTTGGACCTTGTTAATTACTGAGCTAATCACTGAGCTAATCATCTGGAATGACTGCAATTGGATATTCTGCTTAAATGTTGTCTTTCCTTTTACAACTACTATTTAAGATACATGTAGTTGACTTGATCACCAGAAGCTTTGAATCAAAACATTCGCTTCCCATAGGCTTTTATCAGTTTAAGTCTTCCCCCCACCCCAACTAATCAAATTAGGTGAGAATACAAGATTTCAGAGTTCCTTTCATGCTAATGCTGTGCTACATTTTAATTTTCCCAAACTTATCATTTGTATAAGAAGGTAATTAAGTTAATAAATAATTTGTATAAAAACGATAAAACCAAATTAATTTCTGTTCCGTTTGTTGGATTCATGCTAGCCTTTATTGAATTGGAGCCTGTAAATCTTTACAGAGGAGATTGCCCATGTTTATCTTGAGGACTGGCTGATGTATTTGAATTGCCAGCCTTTCAGTTAGCAGAACAATATGTAACCGGAGCCATTGGGTCTAATAAGGTCGTGATAGTCATGGTGGGTCAGTTTATGGACTACACATTCCTGGCAGTTAGAATCTACCGGCAGCTCCTCTAGATAAAGATGGACAGTCTCCGTTTGTGTGGTTTACAGTCTCAGAAACCCAGTGGAAGATCAACTATGAGTCATTTATGACTTAGCAGTAGTGAATTTCGGTTCAGCTCATTTCTTTATCCATTCTCATGGCATAAACTAGGAAGGAATTGAAGAAAGTGGAATAATTACTGGTGGAGAGAGATCAGGGGGGAAATACCATGACTATCACACTGGTCATTAATATATCAAATAAGAGTATTTCTCTGAGCCTTGCTTCTTTGACGTAACATTTAAATACAAGGGGAAGTATCTGGATGACAGATTTCTAGTAAGTAGGTCTTTACTGTACTCTGTTGAATTAGTTTTACTGGATTTTTCAGAAGGAATTTGATGATGAAGATTGGAGGAAGTACAGGAGAAAAGACAGAATGTGCACATTTGTGATTTAGACCATGTACGTACAGGACCAGCAATGAGTCTAATGTGTGGTTGATCTAATCTGAATCCAAATATATTACAGGCAAAACTCTTCCAAAAAACTGAAAGTAGCAAGTGGCAAAGATATCTAAGATCATATAATTTATTGTCTAAAGTTGGCTGCCTTTGAGAGAAAAAGAGGATATTAATAATTATACTTGGAAAACAGGTACAAACTAGCAAATTAGAAATAATAATCTCCTGGCTGTGTATTCTACATGATACTTACTTTCTCCTTTTCCTGATCCAGATCCAAGAACTGGAAAAATTTCAGATTGTCTTCTGCATGAATGTAGGATGTGGAGAATTGTACAAGACTTAACTGAGTTCTGTCCAGTCAGACACTACTGTATATAGTTCACAGCTGGACTGAATCTCTAGCCTCCTTTAGGATCGATCCATGTTAGTAAACTGATCAGTTCGGGGGTAGGCGGGTGGTAGTGAGAACACTATAACCAGGTTTATGTCATAACAACAATTCTATAAGATGTCCTCCAAAGTAATTTTTTTTCTTCTTTCTTTCAGGCAGCCTGATGTACACAAGTATAGGGCCTTGACAGTCATTTGTACACAGGTATAGGGCCTTGACAGTCATTTGTTGCAAGTAATAGAGCCACAAGATGGAAGGAACCTGGGCTATGAATTAGAGAGGTTTACAGTAATCAGAAAAAGAAACCCAAACCAACTAAACTCTTACACGTTTTGGGAGTTTGAATGTATAAGAAATAAATGTGCTGTTACACCATTTAGATTTTGGAATTTAACTGCTAACACAGTATCCTAGTTTCTTGGTGCTCCCACAACAGATATAGTACACATAAATGTATTGCTTTGATGAACAGGAATTTGTTTTAACACATTTTAGGAGGATGGATACCAAAAATTAGGACACATGTGCTGGCCATGGTGTTTGTGCTCGCTCTTGCACGCTCTCTCTCTCTGCCTCCCCCCTCCGCCTCTCCCTATTTTCCCATCGCTCTCTCCCCTTATCCCCCTTCTGTTGGCTTTGGGGAAACAAATGTTCCCTTAGTTATTCTAACACTCTTCTTGGAGTTCCTGGATTGCAGTCTGATCTGCTTCTGTTTTCAAGCATAATCACTTTCAGGAATGTATTTTCTTGGTATGCTAAAGATGAAGTATCAGTGAAGGATCTGAAAACAAATAGGAAGAAAATAGACATAGGAGGACCACCAGGGAAGATCCCACACCATCTGAAGACAACAAACAGGGCAGTCCTCTGTCCTCTAAGATTGCTTTGAGTTGGCAAAGCAAAGAGTTTTATTTTGTTTAATCTTTATGAAAGAAGACTACGAAGTCTTTTCTTCTGTAGGGCTACTGGGTAGGTTTGAAACACCAGTGTTTCAGTTAGCACCCAAGCACTTAACCATTGATTCACCAGGCTATATCCACATGTATTGGGCTCAGATTTTAACACATATTTTGCTTAATACAATTTGATAATTAATAACCAGCATTACTTTGGCTAATGCATCACATAAAATGTCTCTGCCTGTCCTCCATTTAAACCCAGCCTCTTACCAGTAAGAGGGAAATACATCCATTAATTGGAAAGCCTTTTATCGTATTATAATTCCTTTGCCTTCTCCTTCCACTCATGGATCAACATTTTATTTTAATATTTTTGGAAATATCTGTTAACATTCTCACTGAATAGCATTTTTATTCAAATTGGCAACCCAAATTACAATATCACAAAACCAGATTGCCATTGATTTAGGGGAAATAAAAGACAATCTCCTCCTTTTTGTAAAATTTTATATTGGTTTGTATACAAAATTTGTCTACTTTGTATTTCATTCATGTACATTGTGTTTCACACATTCCTTCATTCACATTCAGACTGTCATTTCCACACAACATGATCCATGGCCACTAGCACCCCATCTCCTCAGGGCCCCACCAGATCTAGCCCAAGTCCTTCATCCTTTCCCTCTGGACATCAAACTCCTTGAACCTCCTCCCTTTGACTTACCGCATGAAGGTCACATGTTATGAGTAAAACCTGTTATGTAGGTGTTCTCGCGTTGACTAAGACTCACAGAGATTCTGTAAATAACAGATTGAAACCCTTATTTATCGTGCACTCTGTTCACAATCTCCTACATGCTTGAGACCATTTTTATCGTCACTCTGTCAATTCATCTCCTGATGAGAGTATTTTCTTCCCCTTTTCTGCCTTTCTCAGTGTGAGATCTTTTTTCCAAAAACTAGTCCCTACTGATACCATGCCCAAAGTATATGGCATGAAATTTCCTCATCTTTTGCCTTTAAGGAGCACCCTGGTTGCACATCCTCTATGACAGATTTGTTTGTTCTTTTGGCAGTCCAATACTACTCATAGAACACCATAGAACTCATAGAACACCATGATTCAAAAGCATCATCTATTCTTTGCTCTTCCTTATTCATTGCCCAGCTTTCAGATGCATACAAAGCAGTAGACAATACTATGTGTAGCTTGGACCAAAAACACCTTCATCTTTAAGCTGATATCTTTACCCTTTAGCACTTTAGAGAGTTCCTTGACAGGAGATTTTCCCAATGTCGATTTGTTGACTGCGTCTGTCATGGTGTTGATTGTGGAACCAAGTAAAATGAAATCTTTGACAACTTGATTCTTTTCTCTATCTATCATAATACTGTCTATTAATCTAGTGATGAGTATTTAGGTCTACTTAATATTGAAAGATACTTCAAATGGAAGAGTGAAGTTTTCAATCTTTTTCAGAAAGTGTTTCAAGTTTCCTTCAGTTTCTGTAAGCAAGGTTATCTGCATAACTCAAATTGTTGATGAGTCTTCCTCCAATCCTGAGGCCATATTCTTCTTCTTCTTCTAGTCCAGTTTCTTGAATGAATTTCTCAACATACAACCTAAATAGTTATGGAGAAAGGATACAGCCATGACAAACACTTCTCATTATTTTAAGCCATGTAATGTTCCCTTGTTCTGCTAAGACATCTGTGTTTTTTTTTATTTACATATAGTTTTCACATCAGCACAGTTGAATGTTCCGGGATTCATATTCCTTTTAATAGTATCATAATTTTTTTTATGATTCATACAGTCAAATAGCCTTTCATAGTCAATAAAACACAAACATTTTCCTGGTGTTCTCTTTTCAGCCAAGATCAATGATATGAAACAGTAATATCCCTCATGCTACAGCCTCTTCTGATCCAACTTGAATTTCTGACAGGTCCCTGTTGATGAACAGTTTCAATAATCATCAAGATTTTATTTTAATATGATATTAATGCTAATGTTTGTTAATTTCTGCTTCTGTTGGATCCCCCCTTTTTTGGATTGGTAGCAAACATAGATTTCTTCCAGTAAGTTGACCAAGGACTTTCTTCCCAAATTTCTTGGCATAAGCTAATGAACGTGTAAAGGACTGCATAGGTTTGTTGGAGTTCTTCACTTGGTATTCTAGAAATTCTTGGGTCCTTATTTTTTGAGGGCATATATCCTAAAATAGTGGTATATTAGCAATATCTGAATGTTCTCGTGTTCCTCAGGAAAGACTAAACATGATATTGATAACTTCATTTGAAATGAAAAAAAGTGCCCTTGTGTGTGCATAGTCTATGCATTTTCCAAGGACGGTTCAAACCTCCCTTTAGTGTTATTTTTCTTGAACACTCTCAATGTAGCCAGGTGTTCCCTGGTGGTCTGGCAGTTAGGATTCAGCACTCTCGATGTATTTAAGGTTGATGACTCTTGCTCTTTTTGTTCCCCTAAAACTTAATATCCTTATAGGACTTAAGATCTTGCATTATAGGTATTGTATGTGAAAGATATACTTTCACAGTCACAAAATTATATTTAAAAACTTTAAAAAAATGAAACATAAATTCTCTCAGGTCACTCATACTCAAGGGAAGGAAATTGAATGTTAACTCGTCACTTATATGTTTCTTTTTCCTATGTTCAGTTTACATAAACACTGATTCCAGTATCAGGTTTCATTTTTTCTCTTCTAAAAGATATCTACATATGGAAGGGATTTTTTTTTTCACTTGACAAAGGAGTTGGACCTCTGTTTCATGGTCATCAGCATTGGTCCACACGAGTATGCAGTAAGCTGTATTATCTCTGGGACTTGGGTTAATAGCACCTAGCAACACATCATGCATTCCAGAATGTTCCTTGCCTACTCTATTCTTCGATTCTTCTGTGTCTAGACCTTGAGGTCAGTCCACTAGACTTCTCCCAGACACAAAAACTGACAGTTTTTGGTCCAACTCAGGAAAATGGAAAGCTTTCTGATTTTCTTCCATGTCACATTAGAATGCAGTGATTTTGACTTCCATTTTCTCTTCTCATTCTCTGGTATTATTTTGCCCATTTTACCAGGTTGAACACTAGCCTATTCTTCAAGGCTTGCTAATATCTCCAATTACCCAATATTCAGGAATCCTTTCAACTTTATCATGTCTTATATCTCTATATATTCTTGCACATTCTGTGTGTTTCAGGAGTCTATTTTTTGAGTTGAAATCCAATTATTCTGTTCCTCCCCCTCCCACTCCCACCCACAGCTTTCCTCCCCTAAGGATAGCAGATGTGGAAAACAGTGATTTCCACCTCAGTGGAAAAAGAAGGGTAGTGGATTAAAGGAATCACAGAGAAAACCATTCCGTGCTGATCTAGAAAGGTATTAGCTTGGAATATGTTAAAGACATCTCTTTTTTTCATCTCACAAAACTGTGAAAATTTCCAAAACAGAGTCCCAGAATATGTACACAAACATATTGGATTGAAATAAAGTAAATTGTATGCAAAATGCAAGAGAATTCAGAGATAGTAATGTTTTCTTTTTTTTCTACCCAGCTGGAGGGATTATGGAAGGTTTCAATGAAAGACCAGGCAAGGTATTCTTTAAGCTAATGTTTGAATTTCTGCACATGCAGAGAAGAAAATAATGTTGCAAGGAAAACAGATCACGTGGGAGCATGCCAGACACAAACAAGAACAGATAGTTGGGTTTGACAAGAACAAAGGGTCAGTCAGTGAGGAACAAATACCTACATTTACTTCAGCTCAAAAGTATGTGTTAGGTCCCTTTTCTCACAGGAACATGAACCTATAAAAGGATAAGGGTAATTTAAGGAAAATAGTATGTGTGATGAGAGAGAAAAGACTTCCAGAGGAGCCTGGAGTGAGTTTTGAAAAATGGGGACATAAGTCACAGCATAGAGTGTCCTGAAAGCCACACTGTAGCATTTGAATGTCATTGTCTAACTAACAGGAAACTCTGGTGACCCAGTGGTAAGAAGCAGTGCTGCTGCTCTCTTATTGCCAGTGATTTGAGCATTTCTTCATATGTCTGTTGGCCTCTGGCTGCACCCTTTCCAAGGCATATCCATTTGTTCTTTTGGCCGTCCATCAGATATCCAGTATTCTTTTGTAACACAAGAGCTGAAAGGCATCAATTCTTCTTCTGTCATCTTTATTCATTGTCCTGCTCTCAGATGCATAGCAAGTGATTGAAAAGACCATGGTCAGAATCAGGCCCACCTTAGTCATCAAACTGATATCATTGCTCCTCAGAAGTCAGAGAGGTCCCTGACTGCGGACTTTCCTGGTGCAATATGTCTCCTGATCTCCTGACTGCTGGTACCAAGGATGTTGACTGTGGATACAAGTAAGATGAAGTTTTTAACAGCATTGATCTTTCTGCATCTGTTAAAGGAGGGACTGGTCCTTGGAGAGGGACATCATGTTTGGGAGAGTGGAGGGACAGTGCAGGAGAGGAAGACCCTCAATGAGATGGCTCGATTCTGTGAGTGGGGTGGTGGGACTGAGTCTGTCAGAGACGGCGAGGTTGGCACAGGATAGAGCAGCGTTTAAGGCTCTTGTACACGGGGTGGTTATGAGTCGCAAGCAATTGGACGGCACATAACAACGACACTACATTATGTTGTTGCCTACTGGCTCAGTGATGAGACTTTCTCTTTTCTTGACATTGAGATGCAATCCATACTGAAGACTGTATTCTTTGATTGTTTTGGATTAAGTGCTTCAAGTCCTCCTCCCGTCAGCAAGTAAGGTTGTGCCATCTGCATAACATTGGTTATTGATGAGACTTCCTCCTATTCTCATGCCACATTCTTCTTCATAGAGTCTAGCTTCCTGAATAATTTGCTCAGCATATTTGCTCACAGACTGAGTAAGTATGGAGAGTGGATACAACCATTACATACACCTTTCCTAATTTTAAACTATTTAGCATCAAATTGCTTTGTTTGCACATCAGCCTCTTGGTCTAGGTATAGGTTTCACATGAGTACAGTTTAGTGTTCTGGGCTTCCCATTATTCATGTTAGCCATATTTTGTTATGATTCACACAGTCAAATGCCTTTGCATAGTCAGTAAAGCCAAAAGAGACATTCTTCTGAAGTACTGTTTTGCTTCCACCCAGGATCCATCTGACATCAGCAGTGATGTCCCTGGTGCCACGATCAATCCAGCCTAAACCTCGGGCATTTCTCTATGTACTCTACTAGCTATATTTGAGTGGTACTCAGTAGTATTTTGCTTGCATGTGATATTAATGCTATTTTTAAATATAAATTCCACATTCTGTGGAATTTATTTTCTTGGGAATGGAAACAAAATACATATTTCTAACTGTCAGTCAGCCAAGTAGTGTCCTCTAAATTTTGTGACATAAACTGTTGCACACATCCAGAGCTGCATCTCTAGACCTTGTCAGTTGCTATTACATCATTTCCTGGGTCCTTATTTTTTTACCAATGTCTTCAGTGAAACTTAAACTTTTTCTTTCATTATTATTGACTTTTGATCATATGGTAATTATGGTACTTCCTGAAATATTGCAGTGCTGCACAATTTCTTTTTGGGACAGGGATTCTATGTATTCCTTCCATCTTCTTTTGATGCTTCCTAGATCATTAAAGATTGTACCCATAGTAGCTCTCAGTAGTTAAACTCAAGGATTTTATTTGTTTTTACATTATTTCACCTTGAGAAACACTGAATTAGTGCCTCGCTTTTTGTTCTAAATTCCTGGTCTCTGCATATTGTATTATACTACTTTGTCTTCTTCAGCTGCTCTTTGTTTGGTTTTTTTTTATTTTTTTATTACAAATTTTTTAATTTTTATTATTTTTGTGTGAGTGTACCATCAAATCAGATCTGACTGGTACAGGAGGAAATTGTCCCTCCTTCCCCAGCAGAGCACCTGGTGGATTTGAACCGTGCGCCTCTGGGATTGTAGTTGCAGCTCCTTGCCACTAGGCCACCAGAGCTCCCCTTCCAGCTGTTCTTTGAAATTGTCTGTTCATTCTTATACTTTATCTCTTCCTTTTGTTTTGGATTCTCAACACTCTAGTGCAGTTTTCAGAGTCTCTTCTGACATGCATTTTGATTGTTTCTTTCTCTTCTGTCTTTGTAATGACCAGTTATTTAACAGTTGTATTTGCCCATTTACTATATTATTGAAGATTATGTCTAAGGAGTGTAAAGGTGCAGGAAGGAATGGATTGGAGTTTTGGCAGAAATAAAACCCAAGCTTTAACCTCTCAGGTCTTGGAGGTGAGTATGGACACAGTTGGGATTAGTTTTAGCTGTGAATTATATCTAAATGCAATGGATTCTTCTCTCATACACACACACACACACACACACACACACACACACACACACACACACACACTCTTCATCCAGGAAGCAGTCCTCAGAACAGAGCAAGAAAACACTGCATGGTTCAAAATCAGGAAAAGAGTGTGTCAGGGATGCATCTTGTCTCCATACCTTTTCAATCAATATGCAGAACAGATCATTTGGGAAGCAGGGCTTTATGAGGAGGAATGTAGCATCATGATTGGAGATAGACTCATCAACAACCTACATTATGCAGATGACATAACCTTGCTTGCTGAAACTGAAGAAGACCTGAAATACTTGCTGTAGAAGGTCGAGGACTGTAGTCTTCAATATGGGTTGGAGATTAACATCAAGAAGACAAAGATTCTCCCCACTGGGCCATTTGGCAGCACCATGATAGAAAAGAGATTGAGGTTGCTAACAATTCAGCACTCTTAACACCACAGTCAGGAAATCAAAAGAAAAATTGCATTGGGAAAATCTGCTGTCAGGGAACTCTCCAGAGTGCTGATAAACAATGTGAGTCTAGAGACGAAGGTGCACCTAATCCAGTCCATCGTCTTCAAAATTACTTGCTGTGCATCAGAGAGCTGGACAATGACTAAGGATGACAGAGGAAGAATTGATGGCTTCAAATTATGATGCTGGAGAAGAGTCTTGAACATACCATGGACTGCTAAGAAAGCAAACAGATCTGTTGTGGAGAGGGTGAAATCAAGTTTCTCCTTGGAGGCTAGGATTTTGAAGCTCTATCTCACATACTTTGGGCACATGACCAGGAGAGACTGGTCCTTAGGGAAGGACATCATGCTTGAAAGGATGGAGGGACATTACAAGACAGGAAGATTCCAGATGAGATGGATTGATACAGTGACTGGGGCAATGGGGGTTGGTGTGTTGGAATTAGTAAGACTGGCTCAGAACAGGGTGGGGTTTAGAGATGCTGTACTTAGCATCACTGTGGGTTACAGGCACATAGCAATAACAGTAGCAACAACATATGCAATAAAAAGGTCCCTACTTTACAGTAATCGCAGTTCCTCTGTTGCTAGAAATGAGACTTCCGCTTCAAGATTCAGGATGGATACTTTTGAAGTCTTGCTGTTAGATATGTGCCATTAAGTTGCCTGCGACTCATAGCGACCCTATGGACAACAGTCCTAAACCCTGCTCTATCCTGTGCCGGTCTTATTATCTCCAACACACCTACAGAGTATAGGAATGGATGGAGAATACCATGAAACTTCTTTGAGTAACATTGCCCAGAAATTAGTCATTTGTTCATATTTAACTACAAGAGATATAGGTAAGGACATGTAGTCATTATTCTCAGAAGTCATGTGCCCTGCTAAAAACCGTATTCCTCCTGCTAGGATAAGTCCCATGGTGATGCTGGCTACTAACTAAAAGATTGGTGGTTTGAATTCACCAGTTGCAACTGGAAAGAAATTTCTGAAACGTCACAAACACCAAAACGTCTATGTTGCACATTCTGATCTGAAACACCAGGGGATCACTGAAATGGACCAGAATTGTCACAGTGGCAATTGTTTTATCTTGCTAAGGGGGAAAAGATATTGATAGATGACTAGTACAGTTTTTACAAAACAAGAAAAGAATTGTGATTAAGAGTCTGGATCAAAAGTGATACATTGCCTATCAGGCTGCTAGAAATGGGTATTTGGATGGAAGTGGAAGAAGTCCAAGTGAGGAGGATAAATCTGCAGGTCATCCTCATTGAGGTGGGAGCTGAGATGGACAGAAGGATGAAAGCTTCCCAAGTACAACTCTCCAAATAATTCAAGTTTCAAACTTCCCTTTGACCTTGGTGAACTCTAGTTTGGCTTGTCTGGATAGCTCCAACATACACCTAAGTCACTGGCCCTATGAAGTGTGTGACAGCATCCGCCGTGTAGAGTCTACTCAGCAAACACACAGTGTGTCTGAATCTGATTAAGGAGCAAAATGATGTTGAGCCGGTGATATTTTCCTGAGGTTTGTATCATCAGCCTTCTCTCACTGTGGCTAATTGTCTCCAAGAGTTCATCTTCTCTGTGTCTCCTGTAGCTCTCTTGGGCACTGGGCTTTGTTTGGACCTTTTTCTCAGCAAAAAACGAAAAGAAAACAAAAGCAAAGGCTCTTCACACAAGTGTCCCAAGGGTTGTCTCACTGTGTAACTGCCGGCTGCTCACTGACTGCATTCATTGGCTGACAGATATCATGCGTGTCCTCTGGGACATGTGAACGCCCCCCCTTGGTCAGGCAAAGCTGACTTTTCTTTGGTTTTTTTGTTTGTTTGTTTGTTTTTTTACTTTTGCAAGTTGACTCAGAGGTTTAAAGGATGAAGTATGCAGACTAGTGTTTCTACCAGCCAGAATTTCCTTTACTTTTTTAATTTTAATATTTCAGTGAGTTTTAAGTAAAATCATGCCATCACTTTTGATTGATTTTTTTTCTGAGCCATGTTCTGCTCTTTTTCCTTTTTTGTCGGATTCCTTTTCTGCCTTTGGCTTCAACCTCCACCTTTAATACCGCTACTATTAAAAACAAATCAGAAAATGAATGGGTGCCATTTATTGAACAAGTGATATTATTTTAAATGCCTTAATACACATGATATTTTTAACAGTCTTCCAAGGTATTACCAGTTTATATATTACAAAGTAGAATAATTTTCCTAAATATGTGTAGCTAAAGGAAAATATTTGAGTTCTACCATGTATTGGATTATATTCCCACCAATGCACATGCCAGCTTTGTGGCCGAGAATCTGTGTTTGAGCAGATATGTAATGATGTCATCATCTCCCATGATTTAGGTGAATGTGATTAGCTGTTCATTGTAAGGAGATTAAGGTAACATGCAAAGCAGCTACTCAGACCACAGCTTTGATCTGATGGGTGCTGCTTAGAAAGAAGAACCTGGAGTAGATTCATTCTTTAGACCCAGGGTTCCTACAGCGAGAAATAGAGAAGAGAGATGCCAAACAGCATGAAGCTTTCCTAGGACAAAAAGCTCAAAAAGGCAAGGACCTTCCTCCGAGCCAGCAGAAAGAAAGCCTCTCCCTAGAGTTGTTCTCCTATACTTTGGGCACATGGTCAGGAGGCACTGGTCCCTGGAGAAGGATATTATGCTCAGAAGGGTAGAAGGACAGTGCAGAAGAGGAAGACCCCAGAAGAGATGGATTGGTACAGTAACTGGGGTCATGGGGGTAGGTATGTCAATCAGTGAGACTGGCTCAGGATGGAGCTGGTTTCAGAGCTGTTGTACATAAGGTTGCTATGAGTTTCAGAGACTCAACAGCAACAACAGCAACTCTGTTGTGTTAGATATGGTCCATAGCAACCCTATAAGCAGATCTAAGCCATCCTTACGATTTCTGACACATTTGGTTCAGTCACTGTGTCAGTCCATCTGATTGAGAGTCTTCCTGTCTTTTGCCTACCTTCCACCTTTCTAAGCATGCTATCCTTATCAGGGAATAACCTCCCTCCTAGCAACATGCCCAAAGTATGGGAGATGAAGATTTATCTTCCTGAATGAGACACACCTTAGTCCTCAAACTGACATCATTGCTCCTCAATAATTTTGAGAGGTCTCTGACTACAGACTTTCCCAGTACAATACAATTCCTTTTCTTCTAACTGCTGGTGGTGCCAGTAATGTTGATTGTAGATCCAAGTAAGATGAAATTGGTGGCGTTTTCAACCGTTTCCCCATCTATGAGCTGATTGGTTTTGGCACTGTATTTAAAAATGCAGTTGGTCGCCAATCTGGGGTTAATTTCCAGTCTGGGAAGATGAGCGAATTGGCCAGATTCTGCAAAAGCGTGTTTTCTGGTTTGGAGTTGAGACTTGGGTGTGGCTGTTGTTTGCAACTGGGTGTGAGCTGATTGGATTTGGCCTTGTATTTATAAAGGCATTAGGGTCCTCAGGCCTTTGGCCCTCAGGCAGAGTTTTCAATTGTTTTCAATCAAACATTCTTCTAAGTAGTATAATATATAGTATGGTCTGTCCATTTGCTGCACAAAGGTAACTCTGTGGTTCCTGTGAATGTCAACACTGTGACACTGATGTGTCAAATATGTAATGGTTACTCATGGTGGACAGTGTTTGGTGGAGCTCCTGAACTAAAACAGGCTTGGAAGCAGGAATTGCATCCACTTCCAAAATAGTTTGCCTTCAGAAACTTTGTGAACTTAGAGAAAGATGAAAGTTTTGTGTTCAAGACTTTTCCTTCATAGGGTCGCTAAGAGTCATCTATGACGCTACGACACTGAACAACAACATCATGATGTTACCTGTAGGTCCAGTGGTGAGAATTTTTGTTTTCCTGGTGTTGAAATGCAGTCAACATAGAAGGCTATGTTCTTTGATCTTCTACAGCAAGTGTGTCAAGTTCTCAGTTTCGGCAAGCAAGCCTGTGTTGTCTGCATACTGAAGATTATTGATGAGCCTTTCTCCACTTCTGATCCCATATTCTTCTTCTTAGAGTCCAGCTTCTCAAATAATTTGCTCAGCATACAGGTTGAATAGGTATGGAGAGAGGATACAACCATTATGCACATCTTTTTTTTTTAAATTTTAAACTACTGTATTCCCTTGAGTTCTGGTGGCCTAGTGACAAGAAGTTGTCCTGCAATCCTAAAGGCACACAGTTTGAGTCCACTACTGGCTCCATGGAAGAAGGATGGACAGTCTCCTCCCATGAAATTAATCACCTCTGAAAACTCACCAGACAGTCAGCTATAGATTGGTGCTGACTCAATGATACAAAACAGTAGTATTCCCCTGCTTTGTTTGCACAGTAGCCTCTTAGTTTAAGGGGAGGTTTCAAATAAGCACAATTAAGTGTTCTGGGATTCCTGTTGTTCTTGATTTTAGCCATAATTTGACATGGTCTATACAAATGCCCTTGTGTAATCAAACAGACATTCTTCTGATAGTCTTTCAGTCAAGACCTATCTGACATCAGCAGTCCTATCCCTGCTACCTATTGCAGACCGAAGGTAAAGCATTCTCTTAAATATTAATAATGAGACAGAACACCAAGAATGTAGGAGAAGAACAGAGGTAAAGCAGGAGGCGAACAGTTCTCGAACAACTGAAGCGAACTGAGTCGCTGAGTCCAGCTTCCCTGTCTTTACTGACAGTTGCCAGGGAGTGAATCACAAAGAGAATCCAATGCAGGTGAAGCTAAGCTTTTTCTATTGAAAACCTTCTACTTAACTGTGGAGGGGAGGGGTCAGCAAAGACAATGCAAGAATCCTGTAAATGCTTAAGGATTGTCTTAGTGCTTTAGGATTAATTCCAGCTGATACCAGCCTCCTTCATAAACCTGAAGTAGAATTTTGTTTATTACAAATATTTAGTATGAAATTTGGCTTCCCATAGATACCAAAGTCTCTCTTAAATCCAGCTTGAACTTCTGGAAATTCTCTGTGTACTGTTCTAGCCATTTTTAAATGATCTTCAGCATTATTTTTCTTGGAAGTGTCTAGGAAGTAGGATTGCCTATCTACTTTGTAAATAGCAGGTCTCTGAAAACCCTGTAAACAATAGAGAGAGATTAATGATTAACAGTATTGGAGATAGAGCCTGGATTAGAAGTCAATTAAAATGAGGGGAAATAGCTGCAAACCTTCTTTATTAGATGGAACATGGGAACGAAGTATGAATGTTGGAAAACTAGAAGTTGTGAAGAAGAAACGGAATGCATGAACATTGACATTCCAGGCCTTAGTGAGTGGAGATGGATTGGCTTTGGCCACTTTGAATGAGACAGTTGCATTGTATGCTATGCAGGAAATGAAAAACAGAAGAATGGACTTGCATTCATAGTTAAAAAGGCAATTTCAAGTTCTATCCTGAAGTATAATGTTGTGAGTGATAGGCTATTAGCCATTTACATACAAGGAAGGCCTGTTAATATCACTATTATTCAAAGATCTACACCAATAGCTAAAGCCAGAGCAGAGGAAAGTGAAGATTTTACCAAATTTTGCAGTCAGAAGTTGACCACACGTGTAGTCAAGATGCATTAATGATAATTAGTGACTGGGGTGCAGAAGTTGGAAATAATGAAGAAGGAAAGGTAGTCAGAAAGTACAGACTTGGTGACAGAAATTAAATAGAATGAGTGAATTTTGTGTGTTCAGTGATTTATTCATTGCAAATACCTTTTCTAAAAATCACAAATGCACATGGACCTCATCTGATCAACTGCATAGGAATCAGATTTGACTACATCTGTGGAAGAAATCACTGGAGATGGTCAATATTAGCAGTCAAAACTGGGGGGACTGGAGGGAGGAAATTATGCAACAATGAATGATTTTTTTTAAATGAACTGGGGGTGGATGGGGAGGAAAATGCAACAACGAGTGAATCTAACTTTTGTGTAAAATCACATTTAAAATCACATTTAAAAAGGGGGGAAAGCTCACCCCAAACAAAAGTAGGTCAGGTGCTGACTGTGGAACAAGCCTTCAATTATTCTTGTTCAAATTGAGGCTGAAGAAAATGAAACAAATCCATGAGAACCAAAATATCATTTTGGGTCTATCCCACCTGAATATAAATTGCATGGGACAAATTGTCCTTCTTTCTTCCACAAAGTAGAAGATGGATTTGAACTACATGCTTCAGGTTGACAGGACACATGCACACCCACTAGGCCACAGGGCACCTGAGGAAGAAAAGATGAAGCAGATATGTGGAGAGAACAGTAAGTCTGTGGGGCTGAAAACATCAGTACAACCATCTTTGCAAGGATTATGAGAAATTATTTTAGAATGTCTGTTAAATTTGAGTTGTAGAGATTTGAGAACAACATGTTAATAATTAGGTGTCTCTGCAGGCTTCAATATGGATCGAAGCTCAATATCAAGAAGACAAAGATTCTCACCACTGGGCCAATGGGCAGCAGCATGAGAGATGGAGAAAAGATTGAGTTTTTAATTTCTTAATAATTTCAGCTTAGCTCAACAGTCAACACTTTTAGCTCACAGTCAAGAAATCAAAAGACTAATTGCCCTGGGAAAATTTGTGGTCAGGGGCTTCTCAACAGTACTGAAAAGGAACTATGTGAGTCTAGAGACTAAGGCATGCCTGAGCCAGGCCATGGTTTCCACACTTACTTGCTATGCATCGGAGAGCTGGACAATGTTTAAGAATAACAAAAGAAGAATCAATACCTTTGAGTTGTGCTGGAGAAGAGCATTGAATATATTATGGACCATCAAGAGAACAAACAGAGTGTGAAACCAGGTTTCTCCTTGGAAAGGCTAGGATTTTGAAGCGCCATCTCTCATACTTTGAGCACGTGGCCAGGAGGAACTCAACCTTGGAGAAGGACATCATGCTCGGAAGGGTAGAGTAATAGCACAGGAGAGGAAGACCCAGATAAAATGGATTGACAGTAACTGGTGTAATATGGATAGGTGTGTTGGACTCAGTGAAACTGGCTCAGGATAGAGCAGGCATCAGAGCTGTTATACATAGGATCTCTGTGAGTCTCAGGTGACTTGATGGCACATAACTACAACAGCAGCTAACCACAATTAGATGTGTAAGGGACTTTTATGATTTTTAATTCCTGATCTCATTCTAATAAGCATTTCCAGTGAAGGAAATACAGACTACTCTGTCCCGCCCCCTTTCCATTCTTAATCTCCACATTCAAATACAGTTGTGTGGAGAAAATTGATTTAGTCTGGCCTAGTATGCCAAGTGATTCCAGGTCAGATCCACTTTCTGTACTTAGAACAGTCCTATTGCTGCTCGTTGAGAAGAGTAACCCTTGATTATCTAAGTAAATGGCCAGTCTTTAGGGTAATTGAAGCCTCATTGGGTGGAGGAACAAAAACGGGATTAGTCTTTGATAATTCCAGAAAATGCACAGAAAAGCCAGAGACATAAACACTCCCTTTTGTGGCATTTTCCTCCATTACTTTTAAATGAAACACATAGAGCTAAATAAAAATGAGTTTGTTATGGCACTGAGTTCCGCAGTTAGGATGTTTGCTTCTGGTCTTCATCCATCTGCCAAGTAGCCAACTGGAGAAACCTTGTTTGCCACACATACATTGATTAAAAGGATGAACAATGCATCCACAAGCCCTTGATTATGGACTAACGCCTCCCAAAGGTTGTTCAATCTGGATTTAAATTTGCATAAGTACACAAGTTCTCTAAAAGAATTACCATGTAGCCATCTCTTATTAGACAACCGCTATGCTATGTACCAGAGTTTGCACAAATAATGTGATTTCAAAGATGAGTAAGATACATTCCCTGATGTTGAGATCACTGTTCATTGTCAAAAAATGACTAGAGACAGATAAGTATGGGACAATATGGCAAATGGTAAAATGTCGCGTAACATTTAATACAGGCAGCTCAGAGAGGAGGGAGGCACTCGACCAGATGGCATAGCAGTCAGGCACTTGCTGAAGACCGTTTGCCGGTACACTCAGCTAGTCATTTTCACCACATACCTGTTGGCTTGTTATGCCGTGGCAGCTTGCCTGTGGCCATGATACAAGAATATAGGTCATCAGTATTTTAGATACCAGCAGGGTCACCCAGGGTGGATAGGTTTCAGTCAAGTTTACAGAGTGAAGACTTATTTCTGAAAAATCAGTCAATGAAAACTTTACAGATAACAACACCATGCTGTCCAATGTAGTGATATAAGATGAACCCCTTGGGTTGGAAGGCACTACACAGTAGCCAGTAGCCATCACACTGGACTCCAGTTTATCCCATCTGAACACAGCACAGGGTTGGGGAGTGCTTTGTTCTGTTGTGTGTGTGATCATTATGCGTGAGAGGCAGATCAACAGCAAGTAACACTTGGCACTTCCTTGGCTAATCTCACTCTTCTCAATTCCTGCTTATGGGGGAGAAATGGCCATTAAAAGGAAACTAATAGTAGCAGGATTTTTTTTTTCCTTTTCCTTTCTTGGAACAGGTGGTGTTCTCACGGATCCAGTAGTTTGATTCTCCTCAGTTCCTTCTTCAGGCAGAAACGGAAAGCAGTTTCTTGAAGTTACTGCTCTGGATTCCTACTATAACATTAAAAGCAAGAATTCACAGCAGCACATGGACTCTTAACTCCCTGTATCATATATTTGGTGATAGACTACCCCCCGGCACAGTATAATGGTCACAGCACTTAGAAGCTCGTTTTTATAAATGTGTACTTTTATGGTTTGATAGGTTTTGACTACTGGTAGAGTTTCCTTAAACAAATTCCCGTATCTTTCTGCACGTAACATAAGAACACCTCTGTAGCCTCCTGAGTCATGTCATTCCCTGTCTCACTGTCCACTCGCATGTTGCCCTTGAATCTTAGTTTCTACCAGGTCAATAGCCTATTTCCTTCTTTATGTAAAGCCTTGCAGTTGTGTTTTGTTTTTTTCTGAACCTGTTATTTAAGTTTCTTAATGAGGTTTTGCAGCTAATTATAGGGGTTGAAAAAGATACAGCAAGTTTTAAAAACCAATTTCAAAGTGATGTAGATGGATTGTTGTGGTCGTTGTTGAGACAACTGTTGGTGTTTCAGAGAAGAACTTCTCCCTGATCCTCTTGGCTGTCTTCTTCACGGAAGCCTCATCTTCCAGGCCATCCCTTGTTGGGTTCAAACCATCCAACTTCTGGTTACCAGTAAGGTGCAAACTGTTTGTATCTCTCAGGGTCTTTAGGAAAAGAATGGAGTGTGAAAATGCCATTGCTGTTTTTATCAACCAAGGTCCTAATGGAGAGATTGGAGTGTGAAAAGGTGATTGGCTTTGTGGAAACAGGGTAGGATCCCAAGAGTCATCCAGAAATATACTTTCTTGGACTTGTGAGAAGATGAAGAGGGTGATGCTGAGAGTTGCTCTGGTTCCTTATGACAGAGTCACAAACCCAGAATGGGGTTGTGGATGGTCTTTATGTGAAGCCCTCCAGCTGAGCTGGTTTATTCTAGTGGAAATGTGGTGGTGGGGAGAATGCCATGTTGAATTTGAATGCTTTCTCAAAGTTCATGGCACTCTGGTGGCCTAGTGGTAAGAAGCTGCACTGCAATCCCAAAGGCACACAGTTCGAATCCACCAGCTGCTCTGCAGGAGGAGGATAGGCAGTCTCCTCCTGTGCAATTTACTGCCTCTGAAAACCTCCTGGAGGGTCAGCTATGGGTTGGTTCCAACTCAGCAACTCACAAAGTTCAGGAAGTCTGGGAAAGATGTAACATTACACTTACTTTCTGTGGGGCATTTTTGATCAGATACCAAGTACATATAACTGGAACATAATTTTTTCTGCTTTTCTCTTTCAAGTAGCTTATTTAAGACATTTGTGTGGGAGGCAAATCCTTGTGTGACAGAAATCCTTGCTAGCCCCAAGAGCGAGATCACAAGAGGCGTGTCTGTGGGCCACATCTGACCCTTTGTCTGCTTTTTTGTAAACACAGCTTTGCTGGAATAGAGCCACAGTCATTCACCTGTATACTGTCTGTGGCCAGTTTTGTGCTTCCATAATGAAAGGCTTTTGTGCGGATGAAGTTGAACAGTTGAGACAGACAGTATCCTCTGAAGCCGCACATATTATTACATATCCTTTTTACAGAAAGCATGTACCAGCTCCTGCTTTAACATCCCATACTTTTAGCAGTGACCTCCCTTTTCAATTCCTTCATCTGTACACACACACAGACACACACACATACACAAACAGACTGGGGCAAACCTGTGTTCTCTATCAAAGTCCTAAGATTCTGAGTACTTTGAAACTTGGACGTCCTCAAACTGTCATGCTAAACATAGAATATAATGGAAATATATTTTTTTTACTGTTCAGGAGAGGCCCTTGCGATGTCTACCCCTTTATCTAATCATGATGACACCTTTGATTGCCAATACTTTTTTTAGAAAAAATTATTGTTGTTGTTATTATTAGACACCTGGATTTTTTCCAGGGGCTAGTTATACGTTGAATAAAGCAACACCGATTCATATGCAAAGAGAAGCAGAGAATGCTGCAGAGGCAAATGCCACTCTCTGTTCCTCTGTTTTCTCTGAGGAATTCTCAATCAGCTCTCCACGCCCCGGATATCCAGGTGTCCACAGCCACAGGATACCTGCTGAGGCTCTGACACCAAGGTGTTCATATAGAAATTGGTGCTTTTCTGGATGCTCCGACTGAAATCAGCCTCTGTCTTAGTGGAGCAGAACTATTCACTGTGGTGCCTTTTAAATGTGCCATGTTCTGTCTTTCTAAATTGCCAAACAGTATGAGGCCAGGCTGGGCTTACAAGGGCATTCCAAAACATATTACACAAAACGCCTTCCTTTCTTTGACTCTGGCCTGCAGCTATCATATTTTGTAATTGATAGACACTAAATGGGCCCTGCTCAGGCAGATTGATTTTAGGAGGGGGCATTGGGGTCCTTCACAAGGCCTGAGACAGAAGCTGATGAAAGCACTACAGCTCTATCATTACGGTAGATTTTACTCCTGTCGTCTGATTGTCTTGTTACCTGCGGAAACCTTACATAATTCCACTTCTGAATGGTTGCACTAACTTCCGAAGCAGTGATTAGAACTGAAGAGAAAGTAAAATGTTTTGCAGTTTTCTGTGTAGTTCAGAGACTTTTGGAGATGCGGCTGTAAATAACAACACTCTTAAACTAAGGGATTTCTTTTCTTTCCCTCCACCCACCTGGCGTTTCTTAAATTCGTGCTTTAGACAGAATGATAGTCTTTTGCTTACAGTGTGTGGGGTACACGCATGAGAGAAGGGGAGTATGAATATATTTTTAAAAATCTGAAATGAAGATCATTTTAGGATTCTAGCAGAGTTTTGTTGTTGATTGGCATTAAGTTGTCTCCAATTTATGATAACTCCTGTATAACACAGTGAAACACTCTTGGTCTTGTCTGAAAAATCATGAATAAGTTCCAGCACTGTTGATAGGTGTATATATGGAGGCTCTCCAATCCAAGGGCTTCACCTTGCAAAACTATTCACTAGTCACAATAGTCATGTGTGACCTTTAGAGTTTTCACTGGCTGGTTTACAAAGTTGCCAGGCCTTTCTTCCTTGTCTGAGGTAGTCTAGACGTTCCACTGAACCCTGCCTACCAAATTTGCTTGACATAAAATACCGGGAGCTCTGGTGACTTACAGATAAGCAGTTGTGCTGCCAATTCAAAGGCAAGTGGTTTGAATCCATCAGCTTCTCCACAGAAGACAGATGAGTCAGTCTCTTCCCATGGGATTTATAGCTCTGGAAACCCGCTAGAGTGTTTATTCTGACATAATAGTGCATAGCAGCAACAGTATGTAAGCAGCGGGGAAAGATATGGTGTGTCTGTTGTTACTCAATGCACAACCGCATTTCAAAATGTTCATGACTTGGACCCACCCAGCAGCCCCTCACAGTGATCTGCGTGTGAAAAATCACAGCTCTGAACATTCTGTGGGGCAGTTCTTTTCTGACACATATGGGATCACTGTGGGGCAAAGGATATCTTTTAATTTATGGATGCTAAGAGACTGGCCTTTATATAGAATAATCAAAATTACAGCAAAACTCCTAAATTGAGCAAGGCTTGACACACTTCTGAAGAGGATCAAAGACTATAATCTTCAGTACTGATTACACCTCGGTGTCAAGAAAGCAAAACATCATCACAACTGGACCAGCAGGCAACATCATGATGAATGGAGAAAAGATTGAAGTTGTCAAGGTCTTTGTTTTATTAGAGTTCACAATCAATACTCATAGGAAGCAGCAGTCAAGAAATCAAACAACATATTCTATGGGGAAAACCTTTTTAAAGTGCTAGAGAACAAGAATATTACTGGGAAGATTAAGATGCGCCTGACTCATACCTTGATATTTATAATTGTTTGATATGCATGTGAAATGTGAGTAAGGAAAACAAAGAAGAATGGATGCCTTTTAATTATGGTGCTGGCAGAGAATAGAAATATTCCATGGACTGTCAGTGGAATAAATAAATGTGTCTGTCTTGAAAGAAGAACAGCTGTAGTGCTGGTTAGATTTGCGCATGATTAGATTTTGTCTCAGATATTCTGGGCGTTTTATCAGGAAGGGCTGGTCTGTGGAAAACAACATCACAGTTGAAAACTTTGAGGGCCTAATAGAGAGATGACTTCCACGAAATGAATGAGCACACTGGCAGCAACAGTGGATTTAAGTATCGCAGAGATTGTGGGCATGGAATCGGACAGTGGATTTCTCTGTTGTGCGTAGGATTATTATGTTCTCACTCGGTTGTTGTGTATCATGGAGTTGGAACTGACTCACAGCTGACCCTCCCACAGGCTTTCAGAGGCTGTAAATCACACAGAAGGAGAATTCCCATCTTTCTCCCACAGAGTGTCTGCTGGATTTGAACCAGCACCGAAAGTGCAACAGTCAGGGCCAATTCCATGGCAGAACAACATTACAAATGAGATTGACTACCTACCTTATTGTCCTTCAGTAAGACTGAGACCTGGAATATGAAAACATTTTCATTAATAAAGGAATCAATACAAGTTTACTATAACTTTTTCCTGTGTGTATCCATCCACGTGTAATGGAATTGCTCTCTTTAACTTGTCCTGTGCCATAAATGAGCTTATATTTTACATATTTATGATATTTTGCAGTAGTTTTGGATCTTCCATTCTTTCTATAATGTAGAAAGTCCATATCATGATTGTTTATATCCTCACATTTTATTTTCCTAGGATCTTATGGAAGTTATCTGATAGCACATTTCCTCATTGGCCCTTTCACCAAATGCCCTTTGTCTCCCTACCAGCCTTGGGAGTTCCCTGCACATAGAGAATTCTTACTTGGTCACTGGCTTAGATCTGCCTCCTGTAATAATTCCAGCAGGAAGTTTGTGGGCATGGGCATGCATGTGTGCACGCACCTAGAGACCAGGTGAGGAGGAGAGGACCAAAGAGAAATAAAGGAGATTAAATTCAAATAAGTGTCAATAGACTAGTTCTGTGTTTTTATCTTCGACTGAAAAATAACAAATTCTTTGTGTTGTTGTTATGTGCCATTGAGTTCCCTGCGACTCATAGTGACTCTGTATTATAACAGTTCTGAAGCCTGCCCTGTTCTGAGACAATCTCAATGGTTCCAACACATCTACCCCTATTACCCCAGTGACTGTATCAGTCCATCTCATCTGGGGTCTTCCTCTCCTGTGCTATCCCTCCACCCTTCCAAGAATGATGTCCTTTTCCAAGGACCTATCCCTCCTGTCCAGGTACCCATTGTTTGTCAGACAGAGCTTCAAAATCCTTGCAGTATATTCATAGTTCAGTAACCTGTTTGAAAGGTTTCTGCTGAATTGTGTAGATGATATTTGTATGAAGAGCTTATTTAATGGATGGTTGTTTACTTTCTTTATTACATAGCCAGGATTCAGCACTTCTTCACCGCCATCTCAGTGTCTCTTCTTTGTTATTCTTTTAGCTCAACAGAATTCACCAAAAATCCATGAAGGCTGGTGGGCATACAAGGAGGTGGTTCAGGGAAGTTTTGTTCCAGGTAAGCATCCTTTTTATCCTTGTTACAATATTTAAAGGCATTTTAGTGAAAGATGGTGTGATTTGTGGACTTTTACCTTCAGTATGTAGGATGGAATGTATTGCAAAAGGTAAAACAGTAGCATTTATGTGTTCAGCTAATACTTTTTTCCTAAGAGAATGTTCAAGTCAGTGGCAACTGAAAACCAGAGCATTTGTTTCTATCTTGGCTTAAAGACCAAGATTCTTCTTCCTACAGGTAGCTCTGTCAGAGATAGGTGGGTGGAAACTGAGGGTAGGAGTTTTGTCTGTTGGTATTTGATTTAATGAGGAAGAACTGTTTCTTCACATTAATGAAACAGGAAGTCTGGAAGTGTCCGCCATGGGAAGGAAGCTTGCTGGGGCTCACGCTGTCACTGATGTCACTTCAGTAGCAGACTTGATCAGAACTTAGCAGAGCTGGCCAAGCACCAGCTAAAAATAACAGGCAAGGTGGATACTATCAGCATGGGGGAGAGAGACTGGAGAACAAAGACTAGTTGGAGCCAGAAACATACCATGATTAGTAGGGAACTGGGGGGTGTGTGTGTGTGTGTGTGTGTGTGTGTGTGTGTGTGTGTGATTATTCATCTCCCCTCACTTCCTCATACCTTAATTATGGTCTTCATTCTTCATCACCTTTGAGACGTTAGTGGGAAGCGAGGCAGGGGAAAGGAATGGATGTTGTAGAGAAAGATGAAAGAGAAGGCAGGTAAGGGAAGATATTTCTAAGTTTTTTAAAAATGGCTTAGATGTGAAGGAACAAGAAATGAAGCTAGCAGGAACAGAAGTGCTGTCCCCTCCCTAAGATACGGGAAACAGATGGCCCAGGTGACAGCGGGGACCTCTGTAGGTGATAGCAAGTAGAAAGAGGAGTGTCTATCTCACCAGATACATTCTTGGCTACTCTGTCTTCTTTATCTCTTCATCTGTAGAGTTTATTACATCAACAATGCAGACTTCAGTGAATAACTCTCACCGAGTATCACTTTTCTCATTTGTTTTATGGGAAAATAATTTGAAATCTTGGAGCTTTGCAGCGAGAGGAAAGCAGGAGGGGGAAGGAGGGTAGGAGTGTAGACGACACAGGAACAAGCCAGTTGACTGCCAAATTAACTTGATAAATTTACTCTGGTACATCTATTTCTTGGTCCTTCTGCTGCAGAGAACGTCTTCTGTAGAGAAGCTACAGTGCATGGGTAGTTCTGGATGGACACATAACACTTTCGCTCTCCTGTCCTATGTTTTTCAATGTGACTTTCACCCTCTGTTGATGTATTGCTTCTCTACATCTGTTCAAGGCCCTGTTTTGAGTTAGTGCTTGCTCCTCAGACTACAGGAGAGATGTTTTATCTTTCCGTTTTGTGTTGATTTAAGAACTATCTTTGCCTTTCTTGCAACTTAAACAGAGGGAATCCCCGAAATGCTGCTACATAGGAAGCAGCAGGGTGGAGATCTGGGCATAGGATCTGGAGTCAGAGAGAGACCGGGAGTGAAGTCTGGGCTTTATGGTTTCCTGCTTATCTCTTTAGGTTACTGGTTCCTTCATCCATTCTTCAGATGCAGACAAGAACGGAATCTACTTCATAAGGGTTTGTGAGGATTAGGTTACATAAAACAGGTAACATGCTTATCATAATGCCTGGTGCCCGTTGTGTACTGTTGAGTCAGAACTAACCCATAGCTGACCCTCCAGCAGGTTTTCAGAAGAAGTTAATTTAATAACATGGGAAGAGATTGCTCATCCTTCTTCTGCAGAGTAGCTGGTGGATTTGAACTGCCACCTTTGAGGTTGCAGGGCAGCTTCTCACCACTAGGCCACAAGAGATGAGAAGGTCCATGTGGCAGTTTTACGGGTACAACTAGAAGAATCTGGCATAATGGGGAAGTCATTGTGGTGCCAACCCAAAGATCGGCTGTTCTAATCCACCAGAAGATAGATAGGTAATCTCTTCCCATGTAATTTACAATCTCTTAAAATCCCCTGGAGAGTCAGCTAGGAGTTGATTTCAACTCCATAGCACCTAACAACAACAACTATGACAGCATCTTACCACTAGGCCACCAGAACTCCCTCATAGTTATAACAGGTAACTTTAGATATTTTTATTTATAGATAACACCACAGCTAGATTTGATACCTCCCAGTCTGAAATATGCTAGGGAAGGAAGTGCAATCCGGATGCCCCTCCAAAGCAAAGATGGTGAAACTTTATCTCACCTACTTTGGGCATGTTGTCAGAAGGGGCCGACCTTCTAAAATGATTATCATGTTTCAAAAAGTAGAGGGTCAAAGAAAGAAAGGAAGCTGCTCAATGAGATGTATTGACCCAGTGACAGGAACAGTGGGCTTGAGCTTGGTGGGGTTTGGTGCAGGACAGGACAAGGCTTGGATATGTTGTTCCTAGGCGCACAGTGAATTGTAGTCATCTTGATGACACTCAACAACAACAGCAACAACGTGCAGAACCTGTACATAGACCCCAAACCAGCTATTTGAACAGGAGGATTAGCTTAGTATTTCTCCAGGCATAAGGGAATATTGCTTGGTTTCAAATCAGGAAAGATTCACATAAGTGTTGTGTATGTTCTCCATACTTAGTCTGTGTACTAGGAATCATAATCAACTTGATGGTAGTGAGTTGAAACCTTTTAAAATTCTGGAAAGAAAATCACTATCAGAGGATTTCGTTTCCTGAGTTTTTGTGAATTTCGCCTTTGCAAGGAAGATTTCTTAATAATTTTGGGAGACAAAAACCATACTGAAGAATGGAAAGTTATAAAAAAAAACAACAAAACCACAAAAACCATTTCTTTGCTTAAGAATGAAGTTAGTCATGGAAATGCTTTAGCACCAATCCAGTTTACCTTTGCCTGAAAGAGTTAAGAGTTTGAGAAGTGTGTGATTCACCTTACAGACACCAGGTGATATAAGCTGGCGCCTAAGGTCGAGAATGTTCTTCAATTTCCTGTTGGATTTCCCTCCCTTCATCTAATGAATGTGTGAATCAGGTGAGAATTATGACATGACTAGATAGTACACTGGAGGAAGTGTGATGATACAGACCATTAATCATTCAGCTATTGAGTAACCGAAAGGTGGACAGTCTGATCTCACGCAGCAGTTACACAGGAAAAAGACCTGGAAGGTTCTTTCCTAAAGATTACAGGCAGTGTTTGGTGGGGGATCCCCAAAACCCAAAACAATAACAACAAAAAACCCAAAGCCTATGTGGTAGTTCTCCTCTCTCACCTGGGGTCACTAGGAGTTGAAATCAACTTAATCAACTTCACAGTGTATAACAGCAGATCATTTGGATGAGTTTCATTGTCCCATATGTTCATCACTGGAATAACTCACTAGGAATAGTTATCAGTAGGTAGGGTGAATATGTGACTTCAACTGAACATGTGACTTCAGCAATGCTTGTGATAGCTGGAGGTTGTGCTGTCTATTAGTGTCAAGCACAGACTTGATTTAGCATTAGAATACTGAATGTTAGTTCAGGGTGAGTTGTTCCATAGTAAGTACGAGGTGTTAAGCACTATGCTTGGAGTTGTTGACAAAGTGATAACTGAGATGTAGTTCTTAGAAGAACCCATAGACTAAATGGGAAGATAACTAAAAAGCCATAACTATGTGATAAGAGCCTCAAGGAAGTGTATACAAGTTTATTAGCAGCATAAAAAAAGGCAAGAGCGTTCTATGATTCTTCCTGTGAAGTGGTGGTGTTCAGCAGACTTATTGGTGACCTGCTTAAATCCATTTTAATCTATCAGATCCCACTCACAGTAGAGGATTCCTTTGCAGGTAAATCTCCAGTTAGTGTTGCTGTACTGTCAACCCATGGCTCTGTGTTCAGCAAAGAAGCTCCTCCCCAAACTCAAAGGAATGATCTTATCCATACCAAGAATGTTGTTGTTGTGTACTGTCAAGTTGGAATCAAATCCTAGCTGACTCTCCAGTGGGTTTGCAGAGGCAATAAATCGCATGGGAGGAGATTGCCCACCTTCTTCTGCAGAGTAACTGGTGGATTTGAACTTTGTGTCTTTGGGATTGCAGTATAGCTTCTTACACCAAGAATAGTGATGTCACTTCTTTTCCTGGCAGTAGTTGGTTTAGGTAGGCAATGATTCTATCAATGACTCATGAAGAGAGGAAGATTTCTTAATAATTTGGGGGGCTGAAACCATACTGAAGAATGGAAAGTTGTAAAAAACCATATTTCCTTTATAGTCTGCTTAAGAATTAAATCAATCACAGAACTGCGTTAGCACCAATCCAGTTTGGTAGGGTGATCAACTGCTTATTATTTGGAGAAATATCAATTACGTGTTTTATAGTATTATCTGTGGCTATGGCAATGGGAATGTACTGTACTGTGTGAATGTAATGTACTGTGAACCCAGATGCAGAAGAATCAATGGTGTGTTTATAAGATTGTCTACATAAAAGGTACACATGGAGAAATGACCAAAGTTATACAAGTGTTCAGGTCTTTCATTCTTAGGGTCTCTATGAGTCGTCTATGACTCGATGGCACTGAGCAACAACAACAACACCACAAAAGGTAAACCCCTAAAACAAGACTGTTGTTGTTGTTGTTAATTACCTTCTAGTCAAGCATGACTCATAGCAACTCTATGAACAAAGGGCCTGAAGCCCCTCTACAACTATTGACATTTATCAAAGTTCATAGGGTTTCCAGAGGCATGTTATTTAGAAAATGGGTGCTACTCCTGCTTCCAAAAAGACCACAAAGCCAGAAATACTGAGTTAATCATGTTAGAATCAAAATGGGGTTTTCTTAGTAGCTCTTAAGGTATGTGTGTGTTTACTTAATTAATATATGCAAATAACTAATTTCTAATTTAATGTATACACACACACCACACACACATACATATTTCAGGAAAAATAATATACCAAATACCATGTATCAACCTTCCATTATGCAAAGCAGTAGAGAGATTGACAATTCTCTTTATAAGAGTCACTTTGCTAGGATCTGTAATAACAAATAGAAACAGTCTCTAACTTCTTGGAGTGTACATTTTAGTGAGAGAGATGGTTATTAAAAACAATAACCTCTCAAGCTCTCATAGTCGTCAAATTGAAACCGAACTCAAAGCTGGTCCTCCAGCAAGTTTCAGGATTCTGTAAATCACACAGGAGATTGCCCACTTTCTCCTTTGGAGCTGCTGGGGGATTTGAACTGCCAAAGAGGCATCACCATTGTGTTAGCAGTGCAACTCCCTACAGATTAAGCCACCAGAGTTCCTTGTAAAAGAGAGAAAATGATAGATCTCTATAAAATAACATTCCCCCTTTAAGTGGCACCATCTGAAAGGGAGATTCCTTACCTCTGAAAGACTGGTATACCAGAAGCTAGGGAGTGCTTCCATTTTAATGCATTAAGTCATTATTCTACGAATATGTGCATTTTTCAACTATACAGTTTCCTGGAGCAGGTGAAATACTCCCTTTTAAGCTCTTTAGCTCACTTACTCAGCAAACGCCTTTGGGAAACTGCTCTCAGCCATTCTTGAGTGCAAGATACAGGACAAGGAAAGAATTTATGTCTGATGACCTTTCCATTTTGCGAGAATTGCCAGGGAGCATGTTGGGAGCCATCCAGCATGAGAGAACAGAGGGGCCCTCTGAGAGGAGGGAATGCTGAAACTGAGTCACCAAGACATACTGAAATGCTGATAAGGATAGAAGTGAAGAAAACGGTGTTTCCCAAAGAAGAACAAGACGGATAAAGGAGAGCAAGATGGGCAGGGACCCAGCAGCTTGGAAGCCAGCAGTGTGGCGAGTGTGGCAGTGGTGCCTTTCAAAGGAATGACTCCATGAAAGGTTCCCTGTGTCATCTGGGAGTTTGGCTTTTACCCGCAAGGTACTTGAAGGCAATTGTATAACTGAGGGCTTGAAACCATTGTATAATTCCAGAAAAGAGTTGAATGTTTTGTGGGCTGAGATAGGAGCAGTGATGACACTAGAGCATGTTCAGTTTCTGGGAGCAGGGACCCCATCTCCTCTTAGCATACAGAGTAGTTCATTGTTTCCCAGATCAGTGCAGGTTCGGGGGGGAAAAAAGGGCAGAAAGCAAAGTACTATTTCTGGAGACGGTTCCTCCCCTGCTCTTGAATTCAAGTGAAAAAAACAATAACCAATAAACTTAACAACAGACTGCAGCAAGTGCTATAACAGAGAAGTGTATCAGCTCGTGACAAGTCCAGCGAGGAGCACCGGGCAGTGAGGGAAGAAGGCCTTGCTATGTGGACTGTGAGGCGCCGAGGCTGGACAATGAGGAAGGACGTGACCAGTGGAATGAGGTTGGAGTAGTGTTCCTGGCCAAGGGCTGAGCCCGGGTGAAAACTCAGAGGCTATCAAGGACATGAATAGAAACTGACCACATCCTCTGGGACCAGTGTGGGGAGCTGCACAAGCGGATGGTTCTGGATGATCCCAGAGCCATGGTCAGCGCCAGATTGTGGAAGGTCTAGCGGACCACCCGCAGAGGGTTGAATAGAGCTCCGAGGAATCATGGGAAGACAGGAAACAGCTACAAGCAATTTACCCTTCCTTGGAGATCAGAAAGCACCACAAAATGGTGCAATCGAGTGTTTAAATAGTCTGAATGATTAATGGGGACACGTTCCGCTTAGCCTTCAGTTCAGGCCTGGGATTCCAGGGCAGTTTTGGCTCCGACACCATTGCTTTAATCGCTCTCCCCAACCCTAATCCCTCCCAAGATGCTATTTCTGACTCCTTTCATTTGGTTATTTTTAAAACATCAGGACTGCTAGAAGATGAAGGAAATTATACCTATTTGTGACCACCTGTGGTTCAGCACCAAGGTCTAATTAACTGCTTTTTTTTAAATGGCTAATTTTCTTTGCTTCAGAAAGTCTCATTTTGGAAGCCTGTTAGGAAGGAGCATGAGTCCTCTCTCTAGGAAGGGAAGGGGCTGGTTGATGGGAGGAGTGCACTGATCTACGATGAGCCGGGTGGATCATGCAACCTTCTCATTCTTCCATGGATTAAGTGGCACCTGGATTCACATTTAGTAATTTGAAGCAATGCAGGTTTATTGTCTCCTAGTTTCCATAGGTCAGGTGTTTGCACATAGCTTAATGGGCTCCTCTGCTTAGAGCCTCGCTGCACAAGGTACTTCATTCTGACTGAGTGCTCTCCATGCCCATTCAGCTTCCAAGCTCCTTCTTGTCCTTGGCTAAATTCACTTCTAGGCTTCTGGAGACTGGCCCTTCCACTTGCACTTAAAAGGGCTACTTGGTCTTTTTAAATATTTTCTCCATATTTATTAAATCTGTATACTAAATAAATCTTTTTTAGATGATATATATATATCTTTGTTCCCCTCTCTACTAATTTATTTATAAAATTCAAATACAAATTTGAACAAATTCTTTCCATTTCCCTTATTCCCCCACCCATCAAATTGTACAACCCTGCACATCCACATCCCTCTGCTTCCAGCCTCTCCCAGTCCTCCTGGATCCTTATACTCATTCTACAAGAACAATTTTATACAATATTTTTCCTTGTGGGACTGAGTTAATTCACTCAGCATAATACTCTCCAGTCCCTCCCAAGTTAGGCAATAATTTACAAAGTTATTGCTCCTGTGTGCTGCATAGTATTCCATTGTGTGAATGTACCATAATTTCTCAATCCGTTCATTTGTGGTTGGACATGTGGGCTGTTTCCATGTTTTTGCAATGGTGAATAATGCTGCTGTGAACATTGCTCTTTTTTTAAGGCTGTGTACAAAGTGCCTTACTTGATGTCTCTCATCTCATGGAAGAGTTCATCCTGGGCCATTGTTTTAGAGCTCAAGTCTATGCAGGATACTCTTTCCTCTTGATTAACTCGAAGTCAGCTGATTAAGAACCTCAATCATATCTGCCAAAGCCATATAACAGACTTAGTTGTGGGAGAGAAATGGTACCATATTTACAAATGTCCATCCTCTATGTAGGGAAATTTGAACAGGATACACACAGCAGGGGGCTGAGAATTCAGGAAGCCTTTTAAAACCAGGGCCTCTCATTGATCCATGTAGGCGGCTGTGAGGTGAGTTCTGTGAGCTCATAGTGACCTTGCGTTTAAAGAGTAGAACTGTTCCTTAGTGTTTTGGAGGCTGTTATCTTGAAGGTGGTGACAATATTCAGACCTGTCTCCTGAAGCTCCTCTGTGTGTGTTCGAACTACCAGCTTTTCAGTTAGTAGTCATGTACTTAATCATTGTTTCGCCCGGAGCTTCTCTGTGTTCCGGTACACAAGACTGCTAAAATGCTCATACTTCATTGATCAAAAGTCAAGAATTTGTACACCACTGCACAACTTGAAGGAAGAACACATTCTGTTGGGTGACACATCAGTCACAAAAAGACAACTAGGGTACAAGACCACTACCAGGAAAAACTACGGAAACATTTAGACAGAGATGGACTCAATCTTGTGGAGTAACAGGAATGGAAAGAGCAGATGAGGGGAGTAAAAATTAATAAACAGATAAACTGGCTGAAGGGAAAGGCAATGTACCGTTGAGTTGGGACTGACCCATTGCTGACTCTCCAGCGGATTTTCAGAGACAGTTAATCCCGTGAGGAGATTGCCCATCCCATGGAGCAGCTGGGGGTTTTGTACTGTGTGCCTTTGAGATTACAGCACAGAGTCTTACCACCAGCCACCAGAGCTCCCTAGACTTTGTAAAGTATAGATTGTTGTTGTTGTTGTCATGTCCCGTTGAGTCATCTGCGACTCATAGCAACCCTGTGTACCACAGCTGTGAAGCCGGCTCTGTCCTGAGCCAGTCTCACTGACTCTGACACACTCACTCCATTACCCCAGTTACTGAGTCAATCCATCTCTTCTGGGGTCTTCCTCTCCTGAGCTGTCCTTCTTCTCTTCCGAGCATGATGTCCCTCTCTGAGGACTTTGTCATTAATCAATTACATTTATAAAAAATGTTAAAAAACAGAATATTTATGAACAATTATGTCAAAAACAAAGTGATTGATAAATCTTCGCTCAAATACAAATTTTAAACAGTGGGATTATTCAGAGATACCACAGTAGCGGTATTTCTATTGACATAGAAACTTAATTCTTAAATCTGTGGCTGTAATTTTATTCACGTCCTATGATTTTAAATACTCTAGTGGCCAGGTTTGTAAGGAGCTCTACTGATAATCCAAAGCCAGGCTTCTGTGGCAGATTGAGTCTACCCGCAGCTCCCAGGGAGAAAGCTGGGCCGTCTCTTCTTGTGTGATTTACAGTCTCAGAAGCTCATCACGGGTCAACCAGGAGTCAGTTCCAACTCAGTGACAATGGGTTTGAGTTTTGCTTGAAGAGGTAAGGTCAGTTTTCATAATGAGACTATACAAATAAAAGTAAGTAAACAAATTGATCACAGGGTGGCATTTGAAAATGATGCAAGTAGATATTCTTCTAACCTAAAATCTTTGATTTGAGAAGCTAGGATAGTATTCCTCGGATCAGATATTGTTTTTATTGCCTTTACATGACTTGTATCCTCAGAAGAAAACCAGAGTTAATCCTTCAACCTCCCCACAATTTTTTAGTACTGTTTCCAAGTTCAAGCACATGTTGAAGATAAAAAAGAGTAATAGATTTTAGTCATTACCCCTAGTCTCTTCTCATGTGATTTGCATCTTTGGAAACACACTGGAAGTTCAAGTATGAGTTTATCCTGAATTGATTGGCAATGAGAATCTGAGTTTTATTTTTTTTAATTTTTAATTTTTATTTTATTTATTTTTTTATTTCAATGAACATCTACAGAGATTTTGGAATTCCCAGTTTTACTTTTAACAACGTTTTTTCTGATCTAGGATCCTCTACATAACACTATTCTGGAATGTTTTTGTCATGTCTTGTCTGGTCTGAGACAGCTTCTCCATCTTGGCCTAGTTTTTCCTAATCTTGGCAGTTTTGGTGAATACTGGTCAGATATTTTGTTAGGTGTACCACAGCTGTAGTTTGCCTGATACTTTTCTCATGATTAGGTTGATGTTATGTTGGCAAGGAAGACCTCAGAGGTGATGTATCTTCTTAGCACATCCAGTGAGCAGGTACAGTCAACACTCTTAACACGAGCAGTCAGGAAATCAAATTGCATTGTGAAAATCTGCTGTCAGGGACCTCTCCAGAATGCTGAAAAGCAACAGTGTCAGTCTAGAGAATAAGGTGCACCTAATCCAGGCCATGGTTTTTACAATTACTTGTTATACTTCAGAGAGTTGGACAATGACTAAGGACAACAGAAGAAGAATAGATACCTTCGAGTTGTGGTGCTGGAGAAGAGTCTTGAACGTATCATGGAGTGTCAAGAAAACAAATAGGTCTGTCTTGGAGAGGGTGAAACCAAGTCTCTCCTTTGAGGTTAGGATTTGGAAGCTCTGTCTCACATACTTTGGGAATGTGGGCGGGAGAGACTTGTCCTTGAAAAGGACATCATACTCAGATGGGTGGACAGACAGTACAAGAGTGGAAGACCCCAAATGAGATGGATTGATACAGCGACTGGGACAATGGGGGTTGATGTGTGAGAATTAGTGAGACTGGCTCAGGACAGGGCAGGGTTCAGAGCTGCTGTACATAGGGTTGCTATGGGTTGCGGACAACTCGACAACATATAACAACAACAACAACAATGATCAGGTACAAGATATCAACATATGCCCTCTTCTTTGTGACAGTTCCTCAGAAATATTTAAAAAACCAATTATTTTTATTGGTAATTTATACTTGTAGAAGGCCAGTGAGGTTAGATATCTATCTCTGATTGGAGAATTAATAGTAGTGGGTGTAAGGGTCTAGAATCTAGGTTATTTGTACTGACAGCTGGAATTTCACAAACTAGGTTCTTTTCCAAAGACCCACCTGATATCCCACTTTGTGACTTTTTTCCCTACATAATGTATGTCAACTTTCGTTTTTGAGAATAGGATTTCAATTCTCATTTTTCAAAAGAGTAAAACTTAAATTTAAAATAACTCTATGGTATATTGTTTAGTTAAGGGACTAACCCTCTGGTATCAAGAGTGATCAACTCTGTTTTCCTAGGATCTTTTGTTAAAAATTAAATTGAATTTTTGTAAAATACATATTTTATTTAAAGAAAATAAAGCCTTTATTTCCGTGTTTCACACAAAGCTGGCAGAATTGGTGGCTGTAAAATATATTTTCTTAAGCGAGAATGAATGACTGCTAGTTGAGATGGTAAATACTCTGCCCCTGCCCTGTACTTCTTTGGTAACACATCTTCATTTCACTTTAGATCACAGAAGCAGCGTGGAATATTGAAAAATTACTGAATAGTGTGGCCCTTCCACTAACCATCCATGAAATCCAAGGCAAATCACTTACTGTCTCCAGTTCTTTATTCCCAGATCCTGCATGCTCTGAGAGTTTGATAATATGATGTAAGATTGGATTAGGGGATAAATTTAGTGTCATTGAGAAATAGAATATTGATTTCATTCACAGGGTCATGTTATTATGCTCTCAATATCAGCTTTTGGAAATAGAGTCAGTGATGTAAGCATCTCTCGAGATTTCTTACTTCTCATTCTCAAAGAGAAAGCAAATAGAATTGTGTGAATTTATTAATCTCTGTATCAGAGGATGATATATCCCTCACAGACACTCACACTTATCCTTTGCCTAGGAATTGAGATACATAGAGTGTAAAATTTACTCTGAGCCTGATATGTGTCAGATGCCTGGCAAAAGTGGGGGACACCAAGCAGAATAAACCACAGCTCTTAATGATGGGGAGCTCACAGTCAAGTTTATGGACAGATATGTAAAGGTTGCATGATAATGAATAGAGACAGTTGTGGTGAGGTTCACTGGTTGTATAAAGGAGAAAACAATCAATTCTACCATTCATACCAGGAAAGATAGTGGATAGATTAAAATCTGACCCACTACAGAACAGATTGTAAACTCCTTTCTAGTATTACGCACTTGTATATATAATTTTATCTATAGTAGTCCTTTGAAAATGATGCTCCCAAGCCAAAGGTGGATGACTCTAATCCACGGCCCTCAGGCCTGTTTTTAATTGTTTTTGGTCAAACATTCTTCTACGTTGTATAGCACTGGTCTGTCCACTTGCCGTACAGAGGTAACTTGTGGTTGCTATGAAGCTGAACACTGTGACACTGATGTGTCAAATGTGATAATGTTACCCAGGGTGGACAGTGTTTGGTGGAGTTCCTGGATTAAAACAAGCTTGAAAGTAGGAGTGGCATCCACTTCCGAAATAGCTTGCCTCTGGAAATTCCATGAACCTGGAGAAAGGAAGAAAGTCACGCAGGTGTCGAGGACTTTCATTCATAGGGTCACTATGAGTTGCCTATGACTCGACAGCACTTAACAGCAACAACAACAACACCATAGTAGTCCTTACTGCTTATTACATTCAAAGCTATGTAGAGCAAAAAGCACTCTGCATTTGGAATACCATGGTTTGGGTCCTACACCGTGTACTGATTGTGTTGTATTTGTCCATCATTCTACTTCTTGGACCCTCAGTTCACAATCCTGCAACATAAGGATGATAAGACCTCTAATCATCGAAGAATTACCGTGAAAATAAAATTCTGTCAATGAATGTAGGTGCATTTTATAGTCTTTCAAAATATACTGAGGCATTACTGTTTTATTGTTGTAATTTTAGTATTGGGACATTGGGTTTCCAGGAAAGGATCTCCAGGTGTCCTGCTGCTCTGGGCTGCTTATCATCCTTCTAAGCCAAAGAGTTACTATAGTCTTGATGGCAAATGAGGTAATAGACACTGTACAGAAAGGAACCACTTGAATGCTACCTCCACAGTTACTTGGCTCCCTCATGACTAGAGGTTTTTCTGGGTCAGGTTCAGGTTCAGGCATGCCATATGGAGTGCTTCTGTTGACCTGAGTTTTGTACCAAGTCTTCTCAAGAGGTACATGGATTTCCTCGTGCCACACATTCCTGCCCAATTAACACATGTGATTTGAGCCAGTCTCACACTGCAGAAATACTTCTGAAGTGTTAAGACAACACTAGTGGAACAGGGGGACCCGTCATGCTGAATGAAGGTATTAAAGGACTGCATTGTTTTTAGAGGATTTTAAAAGTGATAATGGAACTCATTGATAGTTTCATATTATTTTTATTATCCCCATATGTTGAATATTCTAAAAATGCCAATGATAAAATATACTTTCTTAAAAAAAAGTTGATGTAAACTCTAAATAATAACTATGGTTTCTGTTGAGTTTTAATATCATAAGCATATTGTTATTTGTTATTATGTTCCATTAAGTCACCTGCGACTCATAATGACCCATGTACATGGCTCTGAACTCTCATCTACCCTGAGCCACTCGGTTTCCAGCACACCTACCCCCGTTATCCCAGTTTTGTGTCAATCTATCTCATTTGGGGTCTTCTCTCCTGCATTGTCCCTCCACCCTTCCAACCATGATGTCCTTCTCTAGGCCTCAGTTTTGTTGTCTACCTATCTTTTAGTCATCATGGCAGACTATATAATGAATTGGGATGTTAACCGAAAGTTTGGTAATTCAAATCCACCAGCTGCTCATTAGGAACAAGAGAGAGATTCTCCTCCAGCAAAGACTTGGAGCCTAGAAAACTGGGTGGAGACTGGCTTTGAGTCTGAACTAACTTGGGGTCAGTGAGTTTTGTCTTTCCCACTTTAGTAAGAATTATATTTTACATGGAATTTCTGGAAATACTCATTTATTCTGTCAGCCTCCAACACATAGAGAACCAAGTGACATGTGCTTGTTCTGAGAGGAAATTTCCAAGGATTCCGAATCGAGGGAGGTCACCAAACCCTGCAGTACTATATATTCTTGCATTTAAACAGCCAATTCAAAATAAACAACATAACCACTGTGATTATAAAGATGAAGAGAGAGGGCTTGGATTATAATAATTATGTTTTCTCTGTGCCTACTTGGAGATTTTGTTTTGTTTTGGTTTTAACATTTAACAAGGAAATTCTGTGAACAGCAAGATAACATCGTTTTATTTGTAGGCACCATTTTCAGTTCATACATGAAATGTTCAATTGTATCTGAGTGCTGCTGTTAATGCTGACATTTCCTTTTATATTTTTATTTGTTTTGTTGTTATTGTTAGGTCCCATCAAGGTGTATGACTTAGGGTCACCCTGCGACAATAGATCTGAGCCCTACCCTATCCTGCTCCGTCCTGATCCCTGACATGCTTGAGTGCATCGCCACAGTCACTGTGTCATTCCATCTCATTGAGGATCTGCCTCTCTTTTGCTGACCCTCCGTCTTTCCAAGCATGATGTCCCTCTTCAAGGAACTGTCTCTCCTAACAGTATGCCAGAAGTATGTGAGACACAGCCTCACGAGCATTGCCTCTAAGGAGTATGCTGGTTAGGTTTGGGTTTGGTTTGGTTTTGTTTTTGCAGTCTATGGGATGGTCCATCCTCTTCTCCAACACCACAACTCAAAGGCGTAGAGTCTTCTTTAGAACAAGGAAATCAAAAGGGGGAGAAAAATCACATTACTGCAAAGAATTATCTGCTGAGAGGAGAGGATGTTAGAGAATTGTTCAAAGTTTGCTTTGGGGCAGAAGGTTTTGGGAAGAAATACAATATGTAGGTGGTCTAACTGTGTGCATGTGTGTAGAAAGACTCCACCATACATGCTCAAGCTCAGCTTGAACTCGCTGACATGGAGTGGATTCCGGCTTACAGTGGCTTTCCACTGAGTGTCTAAGATGGCAAGTAATAAAGGAGACGAGGTGCCTATCTATCCTCCTTGGGACAACTGGTGGAGTCGAACTTCAGGAGACATTCGGCCTTTTGAGTGCAGACCCCCAAGGACTATGCCACCAGAGCCCTTTATGACACATATATTACACAGAAGTATAATGAAGCAGGAAGAATACGAACTTGGGAATCTATTGACCAGCTGCTAGTCCTGGTGCTTCTCCAGTTAATTATATGATCATGACAATCACAGTAACCCCATGGATCCTAGTCCTCTATTTAAAATGTGAAAACTGCTGACTGTCAGCTCTAAGGGCTGGGCCACCTTTCTTCTTTGTTTTCCTTCCATTAACAGGACATATGTGTTTGGACATACCTTGGAGATATTAGGAGTACTATTCCAGACCACCTTGGTGAAGCAGGGGGCATAGTTGTTATTGTTAATGGGCCATGGAGACGAGTATGACTCATGGTAAAATCAGTTATGTGATGGTTTTTATGTCCCAAGCTACACAAAAGCTATATTTACACTACGCTAAGTTGGGTTACAGGTTAAAGAAGTCCTGAGTACAAATATTACCCATTACTTTTCTTTCAGCCTCCTTCCCCTGCATGCACAGAGTGATTTGCATTAGCCCTGTATCGAGAACTGTCTCAAATTCCCCAGTGCCTTTTAAGTTGTAGAGCTCTGCTTGCAAGTACACACACACACACACACACACACACACACTCACACGTTGAAGATTAAATTCACCATCAACCTCTTTGATAAACAGCTTCATAGAAAGAGGGAAAAAAATTACAACCCTAAAATAAAGGACTTTTGAAGTCTAGAAACTTAAAACAGATTTTAGTTAGGATGATTAAAAGAAATTTGATCTTCTGGAAGTACCCAGTACTCAAGATGTGCCAGCGTACGTAGCATTAGACTCAGCAATGATTCGCTGAGAACTCCTTCAAGCACCGGGTAACTCAAAAGCAGAGCCTGAGGCTGCCTCGGGTCATGAATTACTAGGTTTTTCTCTGAGTGAAGCTCAGTGGCTCCTGAAAGGTTAAAATCCTTGCCTTCCCAGCTAGATGAAAACCCACCTTTCCTTCCTCCTGGCAAAACCTACCATTTGAAAGACACGCATTGGTGGCTTCACGAACTACAAAAGGAGCAGTATTGTAGAGCTGTTGGGAGTTAACCTTGGACGAGTAAATAGTGTGCATTGAGTTGTCGGGTGATAATGGGATTGTTTGCAGGATCCCCAGCAGGATGCTTCAACCCAGGTTATGCCTTTTTGTCAGGTTTAAGAGAATCAGAAGCAGCAAGACAATAACCTCAAACAAAAATCCTACTTTTTGTACTTGTACAATGATAGCAGGATGCAGTAGCAATATAGTGCCCGCTAACATTCTCAAAACAGTCAAATGATTTAGCAAAAGTTTTTATGCAGCATGGGGTAGCTCATGAATGGCAATACAAGCTCCCCAACTCTCCCTTCTCCCCTCTAATTGTTGACAGAGACCCTGCACGATTTTAAGGACTGGGGGACTTCTTTCTTCCCACCCTCCCATCTCCCTGAGCAAACAACATAGCAACCATGAAGACTTTTGCCTTCCAGCAAGCACCAAGTTACCTGCAAGTTGGTTGAACAGAAGGAGGTGGTGACGCGCTGCTTCTGAGTATCAAAGTACTGGTTCCTTTTCATCAATGATTCTCCTCGCCAGCATTTCTTCTTGTTTTCTGGAAGAGTACAGTTTGTAGGTCTGAGGTCTCCTTTGTATCTTTCTGTCCCTTCCTTTCCTCAGGTGATCTTTTAGAAGTTGGAACTTCCTCTGCCCCCCTTAGCTTTTTCACGGCCTCAGTGGTCAGCCACCTGCTTCATTGTGTTCTATTTCTTTTCCTTGAGAAGTACTACCTTTTGGTGGGGTATAAATTGTGCTGTTATCTAACACTGAATCATAACTGACTCATACCTGACCCTCCAGTAGGTTTTCAGAGGCAGTAAATCACATGAGAGAAGATTGTATTTCTCACATGGGGCACCTGGTGAATTTGAACCAGGTACCTTTGGATGGGAAGCGCAGTTCCTTCCCACTGTGTTACTATTGTTGTCATTATGCTGTAGAGTCAGAAGGACTCAGAGTGACCCTATGAACAAAAGATTTGAAGCCTGTCCTGTGCCAGCCTCACACTTGCTGACACAGAAGAGCCCATTGCAGCAGTCACTGTGTCAGTCCACCTGGGTGAGGGTCTTATGATCTGTTACATATCATGAAATAAGAACTACATCACCCACTTGCCACCTACTGCTGTTGAGTTGGTGAAGACCTTCTCCCAGGTTTCTGAAGCTGTAAGTCTTTAGAAGAATAGGTTGTTTCATGTTACTTTCAGAGTGTGGCTGGTGAATTTGAACTACTGATCTTCGGGTGAGCAATCCAGTACATAATGCACTAAGCCATCAGGATCCCTTAATAAACACATCAGTGTCACAGTGTATTCGAACTTCCTAGTCCTTGGTTATGCAGTTTGTGTTATGACAGCTACCTTTTTTTCTTTGAACATACTCTTCATGAAGTCCTCTCACATTCTGGGCTAATTTAGAGTGATTTTTGTTCTGACTTGCGATGCAGTGGTCACACCGTCTTCTTTTACTCATTTGTTAATTATGAGTTATTTTCTTCAGGGCCAGGGTTATTTGCGCTTCTGAGTTAATTCACGCTTTCTTCTATGTGGTAGAATTCTCTTTCTTGGATTCACTTGCTCATTTTCTGAACTCCATACTTAGGTTCTAAGTTTTTTTATTGTTGTTTTTGTGGTTCTTTTCTGTCTCCACAGAAAGATTGTATGGGTGATAAATTTCTTAGGCCCTCAGATGTCTAATAAATGGTCTTTCATTTGCCTTCACATTTGAACGACAGTTTGGTAATAGAATTCTATTTTCAAAATTACCTCTTGGCCACAATTTTCAAAGTGTTGGCCATCTAGCAGAGTGTCCCTGGGTAGAAATCTGATGCTTTAATAGGTAAGTTCTGTCTCTCCCACCATTCTTGGCTTCTATTAGCTTTTAGGATCTAATCTTTGTTTTTGATGTTTGGAAATGTCACTGGGATATAGCGGGATGGGTATGTCCTTTTTCTGTTTGTGCTTTGCACTCTGAAGAGCAGGGCCCAAGACTGCACAGGGTTTTGCCAGTTTAGTAGTGTCATCCTTGGGGAGCTGCACAGTTAATCCAAAGGCTGCTCTTCTCTGACGGCTCAGATCGACCAGGCTTATTCCCTCAGGAGAAGGGTGGACAATCTCCTCTCCTGTGAGTTACGTCCTCAGAAGCCCCGGAGAAGGTCAACTGTGAGTCAGTTCTAACTCCACAGGGCTGAATGAGTGAGTTTACTGTGAGGTACTGAAAGTTAAGGACAGTGCTTCCGGTAGAGAGCTGATAGTGAATATGTGAACTAAAAACCCTCTTTTTCTTGTTTATTTAATTCTATCACATTCTAATATGTTCCTTTTTGCTCTCTCTTCATGCATAGATTTGAGAATTATTATACTTTTACTTGGCCCACAGACAGCTCTGTCCCTTTATGCTTTTGCCTGCAAGTTTGGTGTTTGTCTACAGAGCCAGTGAGAAGTTAGGAAATACGGTTCTTTCTTAACCACTGCAACACTCTTATGTCCTCTGTTCTTACTCTTCAGTAATTGTTTTGTTATATCTGATCCTATCGTCTTGAAGTCTTCAGAAAATCCCTCAAAATTCCTGGTTCTGATAGTGGTACTTATTTACATTTATCAATTCCTTCTCCAATATCTTTTCTGTAAATTAGAGCTGAGATCCTTTTCCTCCATCACACTAGCATTTTATCTCTAATTCCTGCACTAATTGAATGACCCCTCAGATCTGAAAGACAAAAATCAGTGACTATTGATAAGATTGTTGAATGTTTCCCTTGGTTTTTTTTCTTTCTTCTCTTCTGTGTATCAATAGATACCTTTTAATCCAAGCACTGGAGAGGGGTAGGTATATAGATAATAGTGAACAAAACAAATATGTTTTCATCTTTTCAGAGCTTACAATCTACTTATTGTGTATTACTGAGTTGGAACCAACTCATAGCTGAGCCTCCAGTAGGATTTCACAGGCAGTAAATAGCACAAGAGGAGATTTCCTAACTTCCTCCTACAGAGCAGATGGTGAATTCGAACCACATGCCTTTGGGTTGGCAGTGCAATTCCTTACCATTAAGCCACCTGAGCACTGCAGTCTAGTAGGAAGACAAATGCAAATAGACTATATAACTAAATACCTATTTAGTTTATCTTATTTGGATCCACAGCCAACACCCTTGCACTGGGAAAGTCTGCAGTCAGGAAGCTTTTCAAATTATTGAAGAGTAATGATGTCAGTTTGAGGACTATGGTATGTCTGATTTAGGCCATGACCTTTCCAGTCAACTTGCTGTGCATCTGAGAGCTGGATGATGAATAAGGATGACAGAAGAATTGATGCCTTTGGGCTGTGGTGTTGAAGAAGAGTACTGAACATCCACGGACCACGGACGGCCAAAAGAATAAACAAATATATCTTGGAGAGGGTGTAGCCAGAGTGCCCATTGGAAGCAAAGGTGATAAAGCTTTACCTCGGATACCTCAGGTATGGTGCTAGGAGAGGTTTTTCCTTGGAGAGGGACATGATGCTTGGAAAGCTGGAGGGTCAGTGAAGGAGAGAAAGACTCTCAATCAGGTGGATTGACACAGTGACTGCAGCAATGGGTTCTAGTGTGTCAGGAAGTGTGAAGATGGCACAGGATAGAACAGGGTTCAGATCTGATCTCTTTGGATCTTACTTGACTCAGTGGCACCTAACTAAATGCTTCAAGCTTCATGATGCTAAATGCTTCATGCTTCAAGCTCTCCTCAGTTTCAGCAAGCCTGGCTGTGTCACCTGCATAATGAAGGTTCACTGACAGCATTGTATTTCAGTATAGACCTTGAAATACTAATTTTGGTGATATGTGTGACATAATTTATCTTCTTTTTTTTTTTCATTTCCCGTATAGTAGACTTATCCAGTTCGAAGTAGTCAATAGCAATTCATTCCATACACCCTTACTTAGATGGTGCAGTCCAGAGGGAGTTGCACTACTAACCCAAAGACCACACATCTCCAATGGTTCAAATTAAATTAATTAATGCATAACCCTATCCTGTCAGCTCCTTGACCCAAACCCTTCAGTGACCTTATGTTTCTTCCAAGGTAAAGTCTCCACTCCTCTCCTGGTATCCAAAGCCATCTGGAATTTGGCCCTCATCCCTAAACTCATCAGTCCCAAGTCCTCAGCATGGAGATAACAGCTGTCAAACTAGACTAATTAGCTATTCCCTGGGCATGTCCTCAGCTCGCCAACTTTGTTCTGCCTCTTGGCACGTTTACAATCTGCCTTTACTCTACCCCACCTCAAAGGCTCCTATCCCTGCCTGTTAGAATCAGATGCATCCATCCTTTTCCACCCAGTTCTAACATTCCCAGTTTCCCAGTTTCCAGAGCCTTTGATTTTGGGTGGAATTGATTTATTGTTCTCCTGAACTCTTAGACTCCGTTTAGACTCTTTGCAAGAGTCATCTAGTTCTGAATAGCATAGGTATTTGTGTATACAGCTTGTCAAGTGCAACAGGACAGGTCCTTTGTATCTTTACACCCTCTGAGGTGCCTCACTAACAGTCGGAGCTTCAAATATTTATGTGCACCGTAAACAGGTGTGGGTTTCCCCTCTCAGTTGCTCTCCCCTGTCTGATTAGTACCCTGCCGAGCGCTACCCCTCTGACTTGCTTTCCAATGGAATGGTTCTGCTGTTCCCCAGTGCGTTCACATCCTGGAGTGATTGATTACATCTGCTCCCCAAATATAAATTCGGCACAAGGATGCTAAGTGCCCTACTCCCTGGTTAAAGCCTTTTCCAAATAGGAATGAACTTGGGACAAGGCTTTTTTTTTTTTTTTTTATGGTTTTGACTTTAAGCAAACTGCCTTTATTATATTTCTGGAAAATAATTGAAAGGGGGAGAAATCTTTTTGTTCTTTTCTAATTTCTTTTTATTTTAAAAGATTCACAATTGCTTCGAGTGACTGTTTACAGATCATATCAGTCTTCATGCACAGCTTGTTTTGTAATGTTAATCACAACTGAGTAATGTAATGAATTCATCTCAATGTCTGTTCAGTCCTATATTGTAAACATTTTAAAGTATCTGTTTCTAGCTGGGAACCAAGACCTTAAAACTAATTTGTTTTCTTCCAAATAGAATAAAGGAATGAGCTCTGGTGGCACATAGGTTAAGCACACAGAAGGACACCAGAAAGTTTTTGGTTCAAATCCACAAGCAGCTCCACGGGAGAAAAGGTCAAGTGATGTGCTCCCGCCAAGAGTACAGCCGTGGAAGTCAGTCAGAAGTGACTCCAAGAGCGGAATTATTTTATTCTCTTTGGTTTATACATAAGAACTAAGTGTTGAAAACTCATTTTTTTTCCCTAAATAAGAATAAATCACTTTTATTTTATTGGGACAATATACTTTTTTTCTACAAAAAACACATTTCCTAACTGGAAATTAGTTCTAAGTTGGGGAGAGACTTATATTTTATTTTACAATATTTATAGATTAGATATTTGGGTTTTTTTTCTTACCAGAAAAATATGTGTCGAATGTTAACCTTTTTGTTTTAGCACTAAAAGCAAGATAATAAATTGAATATATATAAATAGAATATGTTTTCTCTTATGACTATGACAGAAAACCTGGGAAATAAAATACTGATATATAAAAAGTATTTATCTCTTGGTTGTTATTGCAGTGTGCTATCAAGTCAGAACCAACCCATAGCTGGTGGGTTTTCAAAGGAAGTTAATTGCACAAGAGGAGATTTTCCTAGATTGTCCTCCTTTCTCCTGCGGAGCTTGAACCACATGCCTTTGGGATTGCAGTGCAGCTTCTTAACACTAGGCCACCGAGTGCCCTTATATATAGTATATTCAATATTCAGTATACTTCCTTATTGTATATTCAGTGCTCTTCTCCAGCACTCAAAGTCACTGATTCTTCTACCATACTTAGCCATTGAACATACCATGGACTGCCAAAAGAACAAACAGATCTGTTCTGGAGAGGGTGAAATAAAATTTCTCCTCAGAGACAAGAATTTTTAAGCTCCATCTCACATACTTTGGGCATATGGCAAGGAGGGACCAGTCCTTAGAGAAGGACATCATACTTGGAAGAGTGAAGGGATGCCGCAGGAACAGAAGAGTCCCGGATTAGATGGATTGACATAGTAACGGGGATAATGCGGGTAGATGTGTCAAAGGCAGTGAGACTGGCTCAAGTTAGGGCAGGTTTCAGAACTATTGTACATAGGGTCACTATGAGTGGCAGGTAACTTGATGGCACATAACAACAACAAAATTCAGCATGAGGGGAAATCTCTCTTTTGTTGGTTTTTGCTTCTTAAGTCCATTATATTGATAGTCACATCAATAAAATTCTCCATTTTAAATATACAATTCACACTAACAAAACGTGTGAATTTTAAATTTATAATTCTATTACTTTTAACAAAAGGATATAGTCTTGTAACTTCCTTCAAAATAATATTATTTAAATTTTTACTGTTCCTAAAATTCTTGAAAGCTCTAATGACCTAGTTAGTGGTAAGGAGCTGTGCTACCATCCTGAAGTCATGTGCTTCAAACCTACCAGCTGCCTTACAAGATAAAGATGAGGGATCTCCTCCTGTGGAATTCAGCTATGAGTCAGTTCTGTTTACCGTCAAGTCCAAGCCGACCCATAGCTGACCCCTCCGCGGGTTTTCAGAGGCAGTTAATTGCACCAGAGAAGATTGCCCATCCTTCTCCCAGGGAGTGGCTGGTGGCCTCGAACCACGTGCCTTCAGAATTGCAGCGCGGCTACTTGCCATTAGGCCACCAGTTCTGACTGGATAGCATATAACAAGATGGTATCTCTTTGCAGTTAACTCACTTTTACTCCATGGTTTTTGGCAACCATTTGATATATTGAATAAAAACCTAGCTTTTTTTGCTTTTCTGGACACTCAGATCAGTGGAGTCATAGGGCAGATAGTCTTTCATGCCAGGCTTTTTGCTTCTTTTGCTTAGTCTGCCAGAGTGTTGATAGCTACAATCGTTCATTCCTTCATATTGCTATCCATGTTCTATGAATCAACTCCATTCAGTGAGTTTTAGATATTCGTTTCCGAATCTTTCCCATCATGACAGAAAATGCTAAGAGTAAAAGCATCTGTAAGTCCTTAGGTGAACATGTGTTTTCATCTGCTTTAATTAAGTGCCTTAGTGGGAATTGTGAGTTGTTTGCAAGTGTATTTAATCAGAAGCTGCCAAACTGTTTTCTAAAATGATCATATGAATTGGCATTCTCACCAACAGAGTAAGAAAATTTCAGTTGCTACACATCCATATCAACACTTGACACTATAAATCTTTAATGCCAGCCATTATAATGGATGGATGTTGTTGTTGTTGAATGCCTTCAAGTCAATCATGACTCATTGAGACCCCATGAACAAAAGGCCTGAAACCCCCCACAACTATGGGCATCTATCAAAGTTCATAGAGTTTCTGAAGGCATGTTATTTAGGAAGTGGATGCCACTCCTGCTTCCAAAACAGATGTATAGTAGTAGCATATTGTGGTTTGAATTATGGATTTCTCTAGCAACATTAAGCATCTTTCCATGTGCTTTACTAGTCATGTATCTTTTTTGTGAAATGTTGTTATGTACTGTTGAGCTTGCCACTCATGGCAACCCTGTGTACCACAGCTCTGAACCCTGCTCTATCCTGAGCCAACCTTATTGTCTCTGACACACCTTACCCCATTGTCTCAGTCAGGGAGTCAATCCACCTCATGCAGCATTGTCTTTTGAAAATTAGGTTGGTCTTCCTCTTTATTGTTTTGTAAGAGATAAGTCATCAGTTAGATAAGCTCTAACTTATCTTAGATGGATCTGTTAGATAAGTAAGTTAGATAGTAAGAAAAGTGGGGCAATGAATGAATGAATGGAAATCCAAAACCTCTGTAACTGTCTATTAAAATTAATTAAAAAAAAAAAAAAAGGTCATCAGATAGTAGAGCCTCTCAGCCACTCAGATGAGGCAGTCTGTTTGCATAAAGACTTACAGGTTCAGAAGCCTAAAGGAGCAGTAGTTCTACTCTGTCCTGTTAGGTGGCTGTAAGGTAGAATCAGTTGGACTACTGTGGGTTTGGTTTTGATTATATATTCTGATTACAAGCCCATTGTTGGATGCATGTTTTGAAAATATGTTTTCCAGTCTGTGGCTTGTTCTTTTTTAAAAATTCCATCTCTTAGTTTAAAATGGAAAGCATTACATTTCAATAAGGCCCAATTTATCACCTTTTCTTCTTTTGTGTACACTAGGAAATTGTTGTTTAATTCAAGGTAACAAACTTCCCCCCCCAACAGTGTTTTATTCCAGATATTTTATGAATGTAGCTTATGCATTTATGCTTCTGATACATCTTGAAATAATTTTTATATATAGGTTGATTTGGAAGCAAGAATGGCATCCACTTCCTAAACAACATGCCTCTGGAAACTCTATGAGCTTTGATAAATGTTGATATTTATCGAAAGGCTTCAGGCCTTTTGCGTGGTTCTAATCTATTTGTTGGGAGGGGGGAATTGATCTGTTCACATTGAAACGCTTTGGGAATCTTTTTCGAAAAATCAATCATTTATGTGGTTCTATTTCCAGATACTTTTCTGTTCTATGGATGACTACTCTCTTTTCATCAAAAAATACTGTCTTAGTGACTACAGTTTTATAATAAATCTTGAAATAAGATAGTGTAAACATGTCTTCTAACTTTGCATTTCTTTTCAGAATTGTTTTGTCTGATCTAATCTGCAGAGAAATTAGATATTTGCATTTCGATATAAAATTTTAAATAATCTTGTCAAGTTCTACAAAATGAAAAGGAAAAGTTTTGAGATGTTTACTGTAATTAGTTTAATCTCTAAATCCGTTTGGGGGATAATGAACATCTTAATGCTGTTTAATTTTCTGATCCATGAACATACTATATGACTTTCCATTTATTTAGATACTTTCTGATGTTGCTTAGTAATATTCTGTGTTTATAGTATAAAGATATTACACATATTTTGTTAATGTATCCCGAAGAATTGATGCCTTTGAGCTGTGGTGCTGGAGAAGAGTATTGAATGTACCATGGACTGCCAAGAAAACAAACAGATTCATCCTAGAGAGGGTTAAACCAGGCTACTTCTTGGAGGCAAGGATTCTGGGACTTCGCCTGACATACTTTAGACATGTTATAAGGAGGGACAGACAGGTCCTGCGAGAGGGACATCATGCTTGGGAGGGTGGAGGGACAGCGCAGGAGGGGAAGGCCCTCTATGAGGTGGATTGATTCAGTGACTGGGGTAATCGGGATGGGTGTGTCGGAGACAGTGTGATTGTCAGGACAGAGCAGAGTTTAGGGCTGTTGTATGTAAGGTCGCTATGAGTCACAAGCAACTCGATGGCACATAACAACAACAACAACAACATCCCAAAGTAGTTAATAATTTTATGCCAAGGTCAATAATTGCTTTTCACTTGTTAGTTTTAGATTTTATTACATTCTTATATATAACAACTCATTACTGTTGAGTCAGAACAAACTCATAGGAGACCGTCCATTGGATTTACAGAGGTTGTAAATAGCAAGAAAAAAGACAGCCTTTCTTTCTCTCACAGAGCAGCTGGTTGATATGAACTACCTGCCTTTGGACTGGCAGTGCAACCCCTTAACCACTGAACTGCCAGAACTCCTCATACCTTGACAAATTCACTTATTCTTAATATTTTTATGATAATAATCATGTTTTCTGAGAATATAGTTGAACATATTTTTTTTCAGTGTGTGTTTTTATTTCTTTTTCCTGCTTTTAGGGAAAATTAGAACCTCTAGGACAATGGAGAATAAAATATTTGAGAGCAGAGTTTAGTGCTGTTGTACATAGGGTTGCTATGAGTCACAAGCAACTCAAAGGCACATAACAACAACAACAAAAGTATTGACTCATGTTCCTCCTCTTAGGAGAAACACATTTCCATCTTAGAAGAAATACATTCAGTATTACCTGCTCAGTGTTGTAATATTAAATTTTATATTTATTGGTTTGCAAACAGCCATTCATAGATGTTGTGTTTCATTCATAGAATATTATATTGACTGATTTTTAAATTGTGGTTCAACTATATCTCTAGAATAAGTACCACTTGATTATAATATCTTTGAAAATATTGTCAAGTTTCATTTGCTCTATTATTGGCCAAATACTTTTGTATGTATATTCTTGAGGTATATTGTTTATAATTTTCTTTCCATAGCACATATTTGAGTGGTTTAGAGAACAGATTATTTCTACTGTCAAAGAAAGAGTGAAGATGTATACTTTTGTCTTCTGTTCTTTGGAAGAAGTTATCCAGGTTTAGAGAACTTTTGTAAGACATTTTTTTTTTTTAAATAAACTCAATTTCTTAAATGGATATAAAGCTATTTAGGCTAACTATTTATTGAGGAATCTTTCATAGTTTGTGCTTTGGGGGAATTATTGTTTAATTGATAAGTCCCTTATTATACATTTAATGTCTATATGATCTTAAGGATGACTTCTGTTCCTTTCTGCTATTGATAGTTTACTACTTTTTGTTAAAAACCTAATCTGGCTCCAGGCGTAACCATCCTATTAATATTCTCAAAGAACTAGTTTCTGATGTCATTGATACTTGGTTTCTTTCTCCTTCTGTTTTCTACTGCATTCTTTTCTTCTCCAGCCGTTGGTATTTTCTGTCTATTTCCCTCCTCCTTCTGTGGTTTCTATACCTGATACTCCGTGTGCTGGGAGGTCTTCTCACTTTGGCTGATGGGAGCAGCATTCCCAGCTCTTGGTGAACTTGAGCAGTTGTTCTAGATGATACTAACTCAGTGAATAGTTTCTTCTCGTGTGTGCTGAGATCAGAACTCAGCTGACCTCCCGCTTAATGACTATCCTTCTCTTCATTATCCTGCCCTAGGAAACCTAGAGCCTTTCTAGACTCTGAACTCTGACTTCTCACCTCCACAATCCCATTGGACTCCGCTTGAATCCTCCCTCCTTCTATTTTAACCTAGAAACTTTTCCCAGATAGTGATCTAAGGTACTTAACACATTTCATCTTGTTTATCATCCATCTCTCAAGGATTACTTCTCCTATAGGGCCTGTTGCCCAATGTCTGAAAACCATTTTTCATGTATTTATTCCAATTTTTGTGTTTTTAATCCTCAAAAGTCCTGGTGGTCTAGTAGTTTATCTGCGTGCCTGCTAACTGGAAGGTCAGCAGTTTGAACCCCTGAGCTGCTTGACAAGAGAATGATGTGGCCAACAATAAAGCATCTGCCTCTTGTTACTCTAGCATAGACCGCAATAAAAAAATATTTTACTCAATCCCTTCAGACTTAAACTTGAAAAAGCCTACATCCGTAGAATGCTGAGAAGGCCTCAAAAGAATAAAATGGGAGGCAAATTATTTTCATGAAGAAGGACCAGCAAAGACTAAGGAAAACCAAAAAATAGTTATTCCTGGCTGTTCTGGGACCCAACATTTGTTGGGAATTAGAGTTCCATGCTCACTGACTGGTACTGGAAGGCAGATTTTGCTTCTAAGAGAGATAGAAGTTCTCCTAAGCTACTGATCATTACAACATTATGATATTATTATAATTAGTGTGCATTGCCATTTCTGTCTTTTACACTTGCATTTCAGTGACATCAGTTATACTTGTTCTGTTGCACAGCTATCCCCACTGTTCATTACCAAATTTTTCCATCATGCTAAACAGAAATCCAGGCCTCCTCTAAACAAGAACTTCTTCCTTCCCACCTACCTCTGGTAACCATAGTACTTTTATCTGTTCTAGAAGTTTCCTAAGAATGGGATCAAATGTGTATCCTTTGACTTACTTCACTTGCCATGTTTTCAGGATTCCTCCATACTGTGGCGAGCATGAGACCACCTTTGCTCTCTGGCAGAATACTTCTTTGTAGAGATGACTACATTCATCATCCATTCCTCTGTTGGTGGGTGTTTCCCATCGGCTGTTTCCATATTTTGACTGACTTTGTGGATGGAGCAACAGTGAAATACCTATTTCTATTCTCACTTTCAGTTCTTGTAGGGATATATCTAAGAGTTGATTTTTAATGTCATTTGATAATGACTTCAAAAAAGAGAAAACGAGTGATACTGTCATGTAGAATTTCTGTTGTTCTCCGTCCATATCCTCTGACAGATGACCATCCATCCTCTCCTTGACACACTTCTAGTGCCCAGGCAGAGTCACTGTATGGGAAGACTGATCTAATGTACGATAGTATGGTCCTTTGAAACTCTCTCTCTCTCTCTCCAGTCAATTAAGTGTAGCTTCGTCTTCCGCCTCATTTACCTACTTGGTCTTCTGGAATAATACACAAAACATTAGTTAAAATATTGATGACCATTATGAGGTCTGCCTTAAGTCTTCCTTATCAGGATGGAAATTCTCTTGATCCTTGTAGGAAGCATGGCTTTTAAACCAGCTTGCCATACTGATCATTATTCTTTGGACAAATTCAAAGGTGTTACTTTTACACCTAACATGTAATTGCCAGAAATGGATACTGTGATTTAAATATAAAGTGAATAGGCCAATTATTTCCACTGACAAGGAAACTAGACCTCTATTAATGCAGCTTATGGTTGTATTAACTTTTCTATAATGCGGCGAGATTTAATTTTTTAGTCTGTCCAAGGCCACAGATAATTTAACACACATTTAACACACCTGCTGATATATGGGAACCAGAGGTGATCACAAGAAATTCATTGGCTCATCCATCTGTTTGGCCTTTGGGTCGTCATCGTGCTGGGCTCAGACCATTTTAAAAAATCAATGCAAGTTCATTCCTTGAATTAAACAAGCACCTGCTGTTTAAGATGATCACATCTCCATTGAAATTTCCTATCTGCTACCACTTGACAAAATGTGCTATATGTCATGGCAGGTTTTTTGTGGTTTTTTTTTAAATTTTTTAATAAAAAACCAACCCTATCACTAGTGAGACTATCCTGTCCATGTGATAATTAAAGGAGAAAGCTTCTCATCCTGGAGGTGGTGCTGTCATGAGGATTCCCTTAGACAGAAAATTTGCTCCTTTCTGTAGAGTCATCGTAAAGGTACAAAAATGAGAATTCACAAAGCTAGAGCATGATTAAATACACTTATTTATTCCAGGATCCTTGATGTCATAGTTTATTCTGGGCAGAGACTGAAAGATTAGAAGTTCAGATCCACCAGTTGCTCATTGAGGAAAAAAAGGACAGTGTCCTCTAATAAAAATGTACGGCCTTGGAAACCCAAGTGGAGAATTAGCGTGAGTTCAGATGCACTCAGTGGGTGGAGATATTGGAAAAACACACACACACACACACACACACACACACACACACACACCCACACACCAACTCTGATAGCCTTATCTGTTGGGAGTGACTTATATTGCTATCCTGAAGGGGAAGTCTCTCTGGTGTTTTGAATCCCCCAAAGACCCAGAGGGAGAAGTGTGGACAGTCTTCTTCCATGTAATTTATAGCCTCAAGACTCCTCTGGAGTCAGCTCTTACTCAATGCTAATTTTATATCTATCTATATATCTACATATCTATCTATATCTGTATCTGTATCTATATCTGTATCTATATATCTATCTCTATATCATCTATATATCTATATCTATCTATATATCTATCTCTATCTCTATCTCTATCTCTATCTCTATCTATCTCTATGTGTGTGTGTATGTTGTTTTTGTGTACCATCAAGTCAGAACCAACCCATAACTAAACCTCTGGCAGATTTTCAGAGGCAGTGTGTGTGTGTGTATGTGTGTGTGTATATATATATATAAATGTAAATATATACATTGTGTATATGTATAAATATATATTTATATTTCTTTATATTTATTTATACATATATTTATATATGTATATATATAAATAATAGACACATATAGTAATATATACACATATGTACTTGTGTGTATTATACCTATCTAATGGTTACCCATGGTGGACAGTGTTCGGTGGAGCTCCCCAATTAAAACAAGCTTGAGAGAAGGAGTGGCGTCCACTTCTGAAATTGCTTGCCTTCGGAAACTCTGTGGATTTGGAGAAACGATGAAAATTATACAAGTCTTTCATTCATAATGTAGCTATGAGACGTCTGCGACTCGATGGCACTTAACAGCAACATATATTGTAGGTGCCATATGTATTGTATCTAGATATTCACATGCACACATATGTAATACAGTGATTTCCCTTAAAATGAACAATATAGCTAACAACACTGCCTAGGCTCTCTCTGCCTCCGTAGCTCCATCTGTCTCACACATTTTGTGGTCCCTTTATGGGGTGGAATGCATCATGCTTCAAGCACACTGCTGGACCTTGGTAATAACACTAATGATAACAGGTCGTATGTATTACGATCTAGTTGTGTCTCAGGCCCTCTGCCGAAGCGTTTGATATTCATTATCTTATGTAATCCTCGTCTCCACTCTCAGAGGCAGGCTCTTTTGGTAGCCCTATTTCTGGAAGTGGACACCCAGGCCTGGAGAGTTTAAATCATGTGTCCAGGCTTGCAGTTAGGAAGAGGCAGGACCAGGATCCCTGCTGTGAGGCACGATGAGATGCTGTTTCTCACATGCCTCGCACAAGCTGTTAGCTTGCTGGAATTTCCTCCTCCCATCTGCTTATTTTGACTGGTTGAACACCATTTCTCCTGCGTTACACCTCAGGTATAAACTCCTTTTCCCTGGTTCCATTGCTGTCCATGCTGCTCGGAGTATTGTTCTTAGCAGGATGGACAGCATTCTTGGTGTCGTCTCCTTTAATAACAAAGCTGTGGCCTGGCAGATACCAGTTAACACAAGGATGTCCATAGGATGGACAACATACCTCAGGTGTCATTTCCTTTAGGAAGCTGGGCGCCCCTCTCTGGTTTCCCCATCATACTAGGAGTCTTAATACTTTGTGTAAGATGCTGTTTCATTTTCCTCCACTAGACACAAAGCACAAGACTCTAGGCCGACCATGCTACTCATCTTTTTATACCCAGTATCTACAATGCTAAGATAGAGTTGTAACTTTATATAACCTTTGAAGATAAGACTCTTATTAAATCGCTGTCTTCCTTATTTACTGACTCTCTGACCTCACGTGTTCCTGTTATGTGCCATCGAGTCACAACTGATTTATAGCTGACCCTCTAGTGGGTTTCAGAGACAGTAAATTGCATGGGAGGAGATTGTCCATCTTTTCCCCACGAAGCAGCTGGTAGATTTGAACCATCTGCCTTTGAGTTGGCAGCACATCTCTTTGCCACAAAGCCACCAGAGCTCCCTGTGGCATCATGTAGGGAACTGAATTCTTGTCTCTGGCCTCATTCTCCATCATGTATGAAATAAGGAAGTTGAATTATGTACAGCAGCAATCATTCAAAGTGTGCCCTTGGACCAGCACCAGGGACACCTGAGAGCTTGGGGATCAAATTATCAGCCATCACCCCAGATTTGTTGGACTGAAAACTGGGATTGGAACTCAGCAGCCCATGCTGAACCAACCTTCCAGTGATTCATTTGACAACTGATAGACCAGAGTTTGACAAATTACACACTGGCGGTGAGGGACAAATCCCACTGAAGACTTGCTTTTAGATAGCCTTGAAGCTAAAAATAGTTTTACATTTTCAGAGGACTGTAAAAAGCCAGTGAAGAAGAATATGCAACAAAAACACTTGTGGCTCAACAAACTCCAAACTATTTTCTATGTATCTTTTCCAGAAAGGTTTTGTAGCTCCTGTACTAAGCAGAAAGATCATCAAGAGCCTATCTAGTACTATGATTCTTTATTATGAGTCTGATGTTACATTACCAGTACAAATGGACTCCTGGTCAGAAACCTTGTCTCTAGGTTCTCATGGAATTTACTCACTAAACCTCCAATGCCTTGATTCTAAAAAATGAGGTTGGGTGTAGGCTGGTGGATTCATTGAGATTCCGTCAGGAAGGCAGAAACCTTGCCCGGGATCATACATGAAAAATAGTTGGTACTGAGATTTGTTTTACATGGGGGTTTGAAAGGTGGTAGAGCTGAATGGAGGTAACTTCATGTGAATCAAGCAGAGAATCGTGATGACGCCAGCACTTGGGGAACTTGAGGGAAGAAGCTACAAGGAAGAATGTGAGAAAGCTGGAAGATAGGTTGTATGGGGCTGTAACTCAAACCTATGGGCAAAGTGGAAAGGCTTCCTAACTCCAGGAAAGCAGTGTCAGTAACTGCTGCTTAATGACATTAGCCATCTTTCTGGCTTTTCTGACTAAGGAGAGGATATGACCTGGTGGATGGGTTGTATTACAAAGAAGTTGTGGCCTGGCAGGTATGGAGTAACACAAGAATTCAGCTCTGTAGCCAAAGATGCAGCTCGGGTCCTCTGCTGAGGGGATGAGCGCCTTGGACACCAGGAAGATCTGGAGTGGAGCCACCACTGCTTGCTGTTGCTGTCAGAATAAGTATTGGAGCTAGAAGGGAGGTCCCCTCTGCCTTCCTCCCAGCTGCCAGTTTCCCCTTCAGTTTTTCACAGCAAGAACTTACCACATGACCAGCTGGAAAGGCGACTGGAAGTGGATTGTGGCAGCCAGTGTCTGCCTACCCCCATCATTGCAGAAAGGAACCTGGAAGAGCAGGCTTGGGACTGAGAGGCAGCAGGGAAGTGGCAGAACAGTTGGCCTCACTCAGGCTCTTCTCTGCTGGACAGAGCCTGTTGTGTAAACATGCTGATTGTTGTTTTTGTTGTTACTGATGGCTGTCTGATCAAGTGTAACTCATAGGGACTCTGTGAACAAAAGACCTAATGCCTTTCCATAGCTATTGTTGTTTCTCCAAGTTCATAGACTTTTCATAGGCAAGTGGTTTAGGAAGTGGATGCCACTCCTGCTTTTAAACCCATTTTACAGCTGTGAGCTCCACGAAACACTGTCCCCATTGGGAAACCATTAAAACATATTGATCACTAGACAGGTAAAAGAACAATACCTGCTCATGCTTCCTTAGCTCAGTCCAGACATTATAGGGCATAACCAACCTCAAAACAAGATGTTACCCATAACCCCTGATACCAAGATACCATGTACCCCCTGGATTATGTGAATTTGAGCAAAAATAAAGAGTAGACTTGTTTTTCTTCATCAGTTAATGTCCTAGGCCCAGTTTCACTGGGCTGTGACAAGTCATAAAATCAGCTTTTATTCCTGCTGAGAAAGTTCTGAAAGCTCTTTCCTTGTATTATTCATTTTTCTCCAAATTTACAGCGACTTCACACAAGGCCAGCCATCTTCCAAGAAAGACCGTGTGCTTCTCCCTCAGGTCACCTCTCCAGCGCCTAACTATCATCTGTCCTCGCTCTTCTGTCTTCTGCCCACGGGAGTTGTTTACTGGAATAAGCATTTGTACTTAACTAATGCATTTATCTTGGGGAAAAGGTGGACAGTTTCCTCCCATGTGAAATACTGCTTGTGAAAACCTGCAGTAGGTTCAACTTGGAGTCATACTCAATCCCAAGGTACACAACAACATTTGTATAGGTCCTACCATAGGCTCCAAGAACTTAACCAATATCCCACTCAGTCCTCATACCAGCCGCTGTGATGTGGGCACTGGCATTTGCTGTATCCGACAGAAGGTTGAAATCTGGAAAGCAAAAGCCATTTCCCCAGGCCACAAACAGTTAAGTGGCAAAGTCGGGAGCAGACAACCTCAGGCATTCTGGCTTCAGACCCCATGAATCATGCACAGCATTGAAATATAATGAACTCTTTTTTTTTTTTCATTTCAATGAACATCTACAGCGATTTTGGAATTCCAATCATT
>NW_006399827.1:7082281-7099968 GCF_000299155.1 Elephantulus edwardii
TGCATATATCTACTTGGATGTCGTACAGGATATGAACAGACACTTCACCAAAGAAGACATTCAGATGGCCAACAAGCACATGAAGAAATGTTGAAAATCCCTAGCTCTGAGAGAGATGCCAATCAAGACAACTATGAGATATCATCTCACCCCAGTAAGACTAGCAAAATTTAACAGAACAGCAAGCAACAAATGCTGACGTGGTTGTGGAGAGACTGGAACCCTTATTCACTGTTGGTGGGAGTGTAAAATGGTGCAACCACTGTGGAAAGCGGTGTGGCGCTTTCTGCAAAAGTTGCAAAAAGAGATACCATTTGACCCAGAAATTCCACTACTGGGAATATACCCTAAAGAGACCATAATGAACTCTTTTATACCGTCAGCAGCTGTCTAGTCTGAAAATATTGCCGTATTTGTTTCATCCCTCTCTCTTCTCGTTTAAGAAAGAAACTGCATTTATGGTTAGAGGCATCTATGCACCTTTTTCTTAATCTCCTTCCTTTCCTTCTTAGATTAAACCACTGTTCAACACTTTGTGATTATCGCTGTCATGCAGGATTTCCGCTTTCTACTTTGACCATCTTTGCATGGGACTATTATAAAGTTACAAAATCATGTAATTTATAGTACTATTTCCATGTGGTTAGTTTATATTGGCATAGCTTATCTGTAGTACATTTATTTCTACACCTTGTTTATTTCCCCCCTCACCATGTGTGTGAGTTTGAATTCATATTGCTAGATAACATTCTTAGACGTGTTGAGGTTGAGTTCATTTACCTGCGGGGTGGTAGCTTTCTGTTGTTGTGTTTCATTTCTTAAAAAAATTTCACATAATTTCTTTATTCCATTCTGCTATTGATTGGCACGTTATCGGGAGAAGCAAGTCCTTGGGAAAAGGACATCGTGCTTAGAAAAGCAGAGCATTAGCAAAAAAAAAAGATGAAAATTATCAGTAAGATGGGTTGACACATTCATTGTTGCAGCCGGTTCAAGCCTGGTAAAGACTGTGAGTGTGGCACGGCATCTGTTGCTTACAGGGTCCATGAGAGTCTGCGTTCACTATGTAGCATTAGACAGAGTTGATAAACACTTGTGATATTTAGAACTTTTTATTATTATATTGTTAAATATTTGTGTGTGTGTGTGTGTGTGTGTGTTACTGCTGCTGTTTTATGTTATAGAGTTGGAAATGACTTGTATCTGATCCTCTAGCGAGGTTTCAGGCACTACATAAAGGGCACAGGAGGAGATTGCCCATCTTTCTTCCTTAGAGCAACTGGTGGACCTGAACTGACTGCCTGGAGTTGTCAGAGCATCTCCTTAACCACTAGACCACAAGAGCTCCCAGAGAGAGAGAGAGAGAGAGAATGAGAATGTGTGTGTGTGTGTGTGTGTGTGTGTGTGTGTGTGTGTGTGTAGCAAGAGACGGATACAGATAGAACATTTGTGTAACAATCATTTCAGTACCCATAATGTTAAGCATTCTTCTTCTACTTCTTCCCTGTAACTCTGATTTCTGTTCATCCTTCTGTAACTGCAGTGTGTATTTTTGTCTGTGTATCTTCGGGCACATATGTGTTTTTATATCAAGAATGTGATTTTGAATGATAAAAGCATGACCTTCTTCAGTTTTGCTGGTTACTTCCTTAATGTTTTGTAAAACAGTTGTACCCACCTGGGGAGTATGAATGCATTACTGGGTTTTATTTTTGCAAGTGTGTGATGGTCTGAAATGGTGTTTTCTTTGAGTAAATATGAGTATGAGAGTACTGTGAAATTTTATCTTCCACGCACATGCCTGGTATTTTATCTTGCCTCGAACGCCCCTCTGTTTCTCCACTTAACCAAACCCAAGCCTCTGTTGTCTAGTTGGCTCTGGCTGTGGGCAACCCTAACTCAGGTGTCCACAGCTGTAAATCATAGGAAGCTCTGGTGGCCTAGTGGCATGAAGCTGTACTGCAATCCCTGAAGTATGCAGTTCAAATCCACCAGATGCTCTGCTGGAGAAGGAGGGACAATCTCCTCCTATACCAGTCAGGTCAGATTTGGTGGTACACACCCAAAAAATAATAAAATTTAAAAAAAAATCTTAATGGGAGGAGGCTGCCTTGCCTTTCTGCAAAGGAGCAAGTGGTGGGTTTGAACCACTGACCTCTCAGTTAACAGCCCAACATGCATTACACTAGGGCCACCGGGGCTATTTCCCCTTCCTGATCCCACTCAGAGATTCTTGTGAAAGCCCTGCTTTCCTCTGGGTCCACTTTGTTGTTTTCTCCTTTGTCCCATTGCCCTTTGGCTGTGAGAAGAGTGATCAGTTGATGACAGTGATTTTGGCGTGATTATCAGTCCAGCGCCCTTTCATTCTCCAAGTGACCCTGTTTGAAAAACAATTAAATGGTTACCTTTACTGTAATTCCTTTCTAGTCTCTGCTGCAAAGGAGTGGCATCTCACATTCACCCATCATTTCCTCTCTTGGGAATCCAAAGCTCTTGGACCCCTGGACTTTTCATCCTGTGTCCACCTCGCAGCATTTACTTGCTTACTGAATATTTGTTCCAAGTCACCCACACTGCTGCCATGAGCATTCAAATTTTATTTCGTTTTAACAGCTCTTAGGGCAGTATTGTTGTTGTTGTTGTGTGTCTTTGAGTTGGAACTGACCCACAGCAGACCCTTCGGTGAGCTTTCAGAGTTTTAGTAAACAGCTCAGGAGGAGATTTTTCATCCATCTCCTACAGAGCACCTGGTAGATTCGAACCATCTGCCTTTGAGATGACAGTGGAGCTTCTTACAGCTAGGTCCCCAGCCCTCCCTTCTAGCATAGTCTGGCCGTGTAGTACATAGTATTTTTTTCACTACAAGGATGCTTTGGGCAGAATATTAAATGATCCAGGAAGTATTAAAAGAAGATGGAAGGAATATACTGAGTCATTATATAGAAAGGAATTGGCAGATACAGAGGAATTTAAAGAAATAACATATGAGCAAGAGCCTATGGTGATGAAGGAAGAAGTTCAAGCTGCTTTGAAGGAAATAGCAAAAAATAAAGCCCCAGGAATAGATGGTATACCAATTGAAGTATTTCAGATAACAGATGTTGCCCTGGATGTGCTCACCAAGCTGTGCCAAGAAATCTGGAGAACAACCACTTGGCCAACTGACTGGAAGAGATCTATATTTGTTCCCATTACAAAGAAAGGTGACCCAACTGAGTGTGGAAACTACAGAACAGTGTCATTGATTTCACATGCAAGCAAGATTCTGCCGAAGATCATCCAAAAATGATTAGAACAGCACATCAGCAGAGAACTGCCGGAAGTCAAGGCTGGGTTTAGAAGGGGTCGTGGTACTAGGGATATCGTTGCTGATGTTAGATGGATCTTGGCTGAAAGCAGGGAATACCAGAAGAATGTCTATCTGTGTTTCATTGATTATGCAAAGGCATTTGACTGTGTGGATCATAACAAACTATGGCTGACTCTGAGAAGAATGGGAATCCCAGAACATTTAATTGTGCTAGTACAAAATCTATACTTGGACCAAGAGGCAGTAGTCAGAACAGAGCAGGGTAACACTGCATGGTTCAAAATAGGGAAGGGTGTACGCCAGGGATGCATCCTGTCTCCATACCTTTTCAACATGTATGCAGAACAGATTATCCGAGAGGCTGGGCTCTATGAGGAGAATTGTGGCATCAGGATTGGTGGAAGATCTATTAACAATCTCCGTTATGCAGATGACACAACCTTGCTTGCTGAAACTGAGGAGGACCTCATGCACTTGCTGCGAAGGGTCAAGGACTGCAGCCTTCAGTATGGACTAAGGCTCAATGTCAATAAGACAAAGATTCTCACCACTGGACCAATTGGCAGCGTCAGGATGTATGACGAAGAGATTGAGAGTGTTCACAGCTTCAGTTTGCTCGGCTCCACAGTCAACACTCTTGGTACCAGCAGTCAGGAAATCAAAAAGCGTATCGCGATGGGAAAGTCTGCCATTAGGGACCTCTCAAAGGTACTCAGGAGCAATTGTGTCTCTCTGGAGACTAAGGTGCGCCTGATACCAGTCATGGTATTTGCAATCGCTTGTTATGCATCAGAGAGTTGGACAATGACTAGGGAGGACAGAAGGAGAGTGGATGCTTTTGAGCTGTGGTGCTGGAGAAGGGTACTGAATGTACCATGGACTGCCAGGAAAACAAACAGATTTATCTTGGAGAGGATTAAACCAAGCTACTCCTTGGAGGCAAGGATTCTGGGGCTTCGTCTGACATACTTTGGACATGTTGCCAGGAGGGACGGGTCCTTGGAGAGGGACATCATGCTTGGGAGGGTGGAGGGACGGCGCAGGAGGGGAAGACCCTCTATGAGGTGGATTGATTCAGTGACTGGGGTAATCGGGATGGGGGTGTCAGAGGCAGTGCAGTTGGCACAGGATAGAGCAGGGTTTAGAGCTGTTGTGCATAGGGTCGCTATGAGTTGGAAACGACTCGATGGCACATAACAACAACAACAACAGACAAAAGATTGGCTGTTCCACTCCCTGTGCTGTTGTTTTGGATTAAAGATCTTCCCGTTAAGATTTATAGCTTTGGAAACCTGACTTGAGGGTCACTGTGAGCAGGACTCAGCTTGACAGCAGTGGGTTTGAATGATTTTTTTTTTTCCCTACCCCAAACCAGCTTATTCCTAAGATGGAAAAGGATAAAAAGTCTTTTCTTTGCTACAAAAAGTGCCAGTTCCTATTTAGCACTGTACCAAGAAGAAGACCCCATGAAGTTAGAAAATTAGAAACTGAGGTTTAAAAAAAGGAAGCAGCTGTATGCATGTGTTTCCAGTTTTATTTAAGAATTGAGTTTCATGATATAATTAGAACAAGCCATTGTGTTTCCAGCATGCAAAGAAGAGGCGCAAAGCCATGCGGATTAGCATTGTTCAGGAAGCTATCAAATAGACCCATGCAGGATGGGAATTGCTCTTCAAGGAAGCTGCCTTCCAAAAGGAAAATAATAATAATAAAGTGATATTGATAGCCTTTGGTTGCCATGGAAATACTGGTTCACCTGCTCCTATTAGGCATTGTGGTTCATTTCACTGTATTAGGTTTAACAGAAAATAACATCCCCCGCTCTATTTTTTAACCGTGTCTGAGATTTCAAATGCTCACTGGGTTGTAGTGGTAGTGGGCAAGCATAGGATTCTGCATTTTAGCGTGTGTATTGATATGACCTCCCTGTTGGGTTTAGAAAGCAGAACAGGCAGTTCTTTTAGCTTAATCCGGTTCTATTTGTGTGGATGAGATTAGAGATGTTTGCTCTATACCCGGCAGTGTCTGTGGCTTTTTTAAGAATGCTTCCAATTCCAAGTACTTGTTCCTCTATGAAAACTGTACTATGGTGAAGATGTGGTCAAAGCAGTTCTATCTCGAAGATTCCGAGGGAACCAGACAGTTCTCAATTTTTAAAATGCGTAAACTTTCATCAGTTTGTTCCATCATTTCCCTTGTGGACTGAGAAGTGAGTGCAAAGGGAAAAATTGTCGGAAGGGGAACATTTCAGCATTTACCAGATCTGTAATATGACCTGACAAGTGTGTGAAAAGTTTGACAATGGTTATTGTCTTCAATATTTACGTTGGTTGACCCTCTTGATTTTTTAAAATATTTTAAGAAACCCAATTTAAGGAAGGAAGAAATGTATAATTTTATACAATCTTGGTTATGATTATTTGGCGAATCCACAGCATGATACTGTGGCGAATTGTATAGACATTTATATGATTTGGCTCAGCTGCATAAATGTGTTTGTGTTTTAAATGTACCACAGTTATTGTCAACAGCCTCATTATGAACCACGTGTCTTATGTATTCTTTTTCTTGGTGCATGGCTTGACGTGCAGCCAAGGATTGGATCCTGGGAGCAGTCATAGAAATGAAAGCCAATGGACCTCTTCCCTTCCATTTGCACATTACTACTCCTCTGTTTCCCATAGGATCAAAGCCAGATTCCTTTGTCATCTCACATTTCCATTGCATTCCTTCTCCTCTTGTGCTCTGCAGGGGCTGCTTCTGAGCACACACTCTTTGTCACTTCATACCATTAATGTTATCCAACTGTTTTGCAACTCATCGTTAAGACAGAAAGGTCAACAGGCCCTACTGCATGATCTTTAAAAGCCTGATAATGTCAAGATAAATGCATCCTCTTAAATCTGTTTTTAAAGGCCAGAATCATTCATGCATTTCTGGGAGAGGATAATGACATCAAAATTATTACCAGGAGCCAGGTCTTGCGATCATGGGAGGCAGCCAGGATTTACTGCTCAATTGGACAGCAGCCCCTGCCACCAAGGGCCTGTTTTTCATCCCTGGTGGACTAGATTTTAGGGTCTGAAGAGCAAGTCATTACTCTGCAGTTTGCAGCAAGGCGAGGAGATGGTGTGTGCTTTTACAAATGAGCTGATGCCATAGTTTGACATGAAAAGTCATATAAAGATCTCTCTCCCTCTCTCCTTCTCCCCCCACTCCTGCTTTCCTCCTCCCCCTCCCTGTCCCCTCCCCTCACCTCTCCATCTCCCTCTCCCTCTCTCTCTCCTTCTATCCATTCTCCTTCTCCCCTCTCCCCACCCTCTACACAAATTAGTTGCTTCCAAATCACCTCTGACTCATGGCAGTGCCATAGATGTGAGAGTGAACTGTGCTTCCTAGAGTTCTTAGTGGCTGGTATGTGAGGTGTAGATTGCCAATTCTTTATGCCCAGGCATCTCTGGATTGACTTGAACTACCAGCATTTCACTTACTAGCCGAATGTGTGTTAACAGTGTGTACTCTCGCCCTCTGCCTACACTCCCTTGTTTCACCTCCTCTCTTTTTCTGTGTGTTTGTGTGTATATACTATGTGTGTTAGCTGTATTCACGATATATTAAGATAGAATCAATTTTAGAACCAATGCAGTATTTGAGTTCCACCAAATGGCTTTCCAGGCTTGAATTTTAGTAGGATTTAAGCCAGTGTGGCTAAAGAGATGTATTTAATAAATCTCCTAATTTCTTTTATTCCCTTTGGAGCTTCTTATTCAAGGAAACTGTGGCATAACCATTGCTAGCTAGACACCAGATCGGCTGATTTGTATCATACTTCTTTTTTAAGGGAAAGGATACCAAAAAACTATTACCATCTAGTTGATTCTGAGTCAGGGATTTCCAAGACTGTAAACCTTAATGAGACCAATACTTTCGTCTTTATTCCCCGGATAAAGATGTTGGTGGATTCAAACTGATGACTGTATTAATAGCTCAACATGTAAGAATTACTGGTTTTTATAAATTTATTGTAAAATTATTGTATTTTGTACATTACTACCTAACATGGAAGGGAGGAACTGGAAAGCATTAAACTAAGTGAACTAGCTCAGTCTCATAAGGACAAATACTGTATAAGACTATTATTGTAGAGCAAGTAGGAGGATTCAAGGAGAGGAGTGGGGAGCCCTCAATCATAGGGTCACACAATTTGATGGGTGGAAGGAGGGGTGGGTAAAGGAAAGGGGAAATATCTGGTGTGGAAAAACAATGTATACAAACTTTATGAACTTTGTATGTAAACCAGTGTAAAATTAAATTAAATTAAATTAAAAATGGAGGGGGAGCATTCTTGACTGTTTCCAGATGAGAAGCAAGGATTGAGGAATTCCCCCAAGGCTGTGTGTCTTGGACCCTCTAACTCTTGAGTCTTGTGCTCTTTCTCTGATCCACAGTTTCAGTCTCAGCAACAGGATGGTTGGACAGTGTGGTGCTGTCTCGATCCTTGCATTTCCTTCTAGGATTGAAAAGAGAGCTCAAAAGCTGTAAGAATATGGATTCTTCAACTAAAGGACGTTTTAATTACTGAAATTTTATAAGTCATGATATCCTCTGTATTTTATGAAATAAGTTATATGCCATAGGTATAGATACAATTTTGAAAATTTAGGAAAATCCCATTTTTTTCTCAAAATATAATGTGTTTCTTATTTTTCTTAATTATAATTTAAGAAAAACTTACTGATATACTAGTGAAACTAAAAAATAGGAATTATCCAGTAGTTCTAAAGAATATAATAAAACAGGGAGCAGAAATATGGGAGAAGAGGCAAATATGTTTACAGTGCCCCAAGCTGAGAAGACAGTTTTAATGATCAGCTGTGTTAGAAAAACAAGGCAAAAGTTAGCCTTGGTCTCTTCAAGATAAAAGGCCTGTCATCAAAGCAGAAACTTCACAGGCGTCCAGACAGTAGACAATTTGTGGGTGCATGTTAGAGAAGCAGACAATTGATCTAATTCATCATTACACCCATAGCCCCACGTTGGCTAGTACTTCTCCTCTGGAATGCAGTGGCTTAGAGCTCAACTTTGCTTCTCTATTTATTTTATCCCCTCTCAAGTAGTATTCTTAACTACTTTTGTAGCTTCTAAAGGCAGCCAAGATAACAGCTACCAATGATTACCAGAGATGCTTTTGATTAGAAAAATCTTGACCTGAACAAACCCATTGCCAAAATCCAAAATGGTGTTCCAGTCACTTAGGTTATACCCAGTTTTCTGCAAGAGCTAAAGACTGTATGGAAATCGTTGTTTGATTCCAATTGAATTGAAATACTTTCATTGTTCGTTGACCTTGAGTTGACTTCTAGTGCCCTTGTGTACAAGGCAATGAAAGAACACTCAGTCCCAAGCTGTCCTCATCCTGATATTTTTTGAAGGCAGGGCTGCGGCTCCTGGATATGTTGAGTGCATTTAGCCTAGGGAGCTCAGCTGGCAGCGCTGAAACAAACGATATCCTGGTACAACTCCTAACGCTGCCATTGCTAATGTTTGGAAGTATATCCCTAGGCATTTCTTCTTACTGTGCTTTGGCCTGGAAGCTCTGCTGAAACTTATCCAGCATGGAGTGACCTTGCTGGAATTAAATTAATATTGGCATAGCATAGACCAACACCTGAGCTCCTGCAGTGTTGCAGTAAGTACAAATGGATGCTACAGAACGAAGAAATACATAAGCAGAAGCTTTTTAACAAGTTCTGTGAATTCTTCCGTGTGTGTGTGTGTGTGTGTTGCTGTTGTTAAGTGCTGTCGAGTCACAGGGGTGTGTGTGTGTGTGTGTATATATATGTTTATGTTAGTAGTTGTAATGTACTGTCAGATTGGGAGCTCTGGTGGCCTAGTAACAAGATGCTGTACTATAATTCCAAAGGCATAAGGTTTGAATCCACCAGATGCTCCACAGGAGAAGGATGGACAGTCTCCTCCCATGCAATTAACTGCCTCTGAAAGTCTACCAGAGGGTCAGCTATGTGTCAGTTCCATCTCTATGGTACAGAACAATGACTGTCAAACTGGAACTAACTGAGCTTCCAGCCAGTTTTCAGAGGCTACAAATTGCCCATTGGCAGATTACCCATCTTTCTCCTCAGAAGCAGCTACAGTGGATTCAACCCCGAGTCATTGTTAGGTGCCCTTTAAACAGCGTACCCTTGGGTTGGCAGTGCAGCTCCTTACCACTAAGTCATCAGAGCTTGTATATGGCCTAGTGATAGAAGATGTGTTGTAATCCCAAAGGCACACAGTTCAAATCCACCAGCTGCTCCATGGGAGAAGATTGAACAGAATTCTCCTGTGCTACAATAATTTACTGCCTCTGAAAACTTGCTGGAGGGTCAGCTATGGATTGATTTGAACTCAGCAGCAAACAACAACAAAGATATATATTGTCATTGTTATGTGCCCTATTCAAGACCTCCACCATACTCAGGCCAGTGTTGAGTCCTTATGTCAGCCCATGTCGTTGAGGGTTGGTCTCTTTTTTGCTGATGCTCTTTCTTAGCATGATATCTTTTTCCAAGGACTGGCATGAGATGAGGTTTTACCATCCTTTCCTTGAAGGAGCACCCCAGTTGTACTTCCTTCAAGACAAGCTTGCTTATTCTTCTGGAATGACATAGGCTGTTCAATACTCTTCTCCAAAACCACAATTCAGAGGCATCAATTCTTTGTTGGTCTTCCTTATGCATTGTCCAACTTCCAGATGCATACTGAAGATACTATGGTTTGGACCAGTTGCATCTTAGTCTTTAAACTGATACCGTTGATTTTTCGCGAAAGATCCTTGACATCGGATATTTTTTTTTCCTAATGCAACATGTCTTTTGATTTCTTGACTACTGCTCTTGAAAGTGATTGTGGATCCAAATAAACTGATGTAGTTGGCAACCTCATTCTTTTCTCCCATTTATGATAATGTTGCCTGTTGGTATAGGGATGAAGATTTTCATTTTCTTCATGGTGAGATATAGTTCATATCGAAGGTTGTACTCTTCAGTCTTCTTCAGTCAGTGACTGGGTCTTCCTTACTTTCTGTAATCAAATAGTGTCATCTGCATAAAGCAGATTGTTGGTTATTCTTCCTCCAGTCCTGATGCCACATTCTTCTCCCTATAATCCAGCTTTTTTTTTTAATTCCCAACTTGATGGCACGTAACAATAATAAAATATGTATGTGTGTGTTTTTATGTGTACATATACATGAAACCACTTGTTGGTGGATTTTTTTAAAATTTGTTGGATTTGTATATGTGGATTTGTGTGAAAGAGATGATAAACTTGTCAGTTTTATTACTAGAAAGTAGTGGTTCAGCATATATTTCTTTCTTGAAAACTGGGGTATAAAACTTTGGCCAACTGTAACTGCAGCTCTGCATTTTGTTTTATAACACTGTAACACCCCCTGGGTTTTTTTTAGCACAGTAATTAAGAGGAGTGAATCAGGTTCCCACCTTTATTACCTCATTTATCTTCCAGTCGTCTCTGGGCGGTGTGGAGTCAGATATTATTACTAGCATTTACAGAGGGCACATCTGAGAGGTCATCCAGCATAAAGTGCTGGTCAGCAGGAAGGCTGCAGTTAGAACTCAGGTAGACCAGATTTCAAGCAGTTCTTTCCGCCCAAGTTTGAGCTCAGAGGTCCTTAGCCCAGGAGCCTAAGTAAAGAGACGTTCCTCCCGGCCACTGACCTTGTTAGCAACTTTTCCTGCTCTGTCACTTAGTAGAGACACAATGTGGACAAATAAGGGACCCTTGGAGGCCTAGGGAGCTGTGCTGCCAACCCAAAGGCACACATTTGAATCCACCAGTCTCCTCCCATGTGATTCACTGCCTTTGCAAATCCTCAGGAGTTTAGCTATCCATCAGATCTGACTCCATGGCACATAATAACAGCAACAATATGAGGAAATTACTCAACTTTTCTGAGAAACGATTTTCTCATCTGAAAGAAGCGTAGACTATCTGCTTCACTTCCCAGGAAAGCATCTTTCCAGTGAAGATCAGCATTGGTTTGGGAGTAGGAAAGAGGTGGGAGATGGGGGCGGGAGCTGTATCCTGCCTTAAAACATGGCTTCTACAAACTGGATGAGTAGGTCACTGCCTAGAGCCTGAGGGTTCCCTTCTGCCTGAACTGTAACTTCTGTAGGTTTTTAAATTTCTTTAACATGAAGCCATCACGCCTCAGTTACACTGTGAATTTAAATTTCCCTATTATTTCATCTTAGAGTCTAACACAGTAAAAACAAACAAACAAACAAACCCAAAACAAAATCCCATTTCCCATATCTGTCAACCATCCATAAGGTTTCCAGATCTGTGAGCTTTAGAGAAGCCAACTACTGTCTTTCCGCAACAGAATAGGTGGTGGGTTTGAACCACCAATGTTTTGGTTAGTATCTGAGAACTCAACCACGATACCAACTGAAACACCTTCCTAGAACAGTAATTGTATTATCAGGAACTGTTATGATTGTTAGAGGCCATTGAAAAACACTGTTGGTTCCCAAAGCACTGTGTCAGCTCCTCTTAATAACTGGCAGGTTTATATAAACCCCCTAACCAGGACCATGCCCGATGGATCTCCTGAGCAATGGAGGGCTAAGAACGGGCCACCTTATCTTGTAGGAGTTTGCTGATAAGTTACTGAGAGTATTAGCCTGAAAGCACTAAAGACATCCAATCCAAACTCAGTTTAGTGAGATTGAGGCTTTAATAAACTATTCTGGAAAACTGGGCACCCAAACCCAGACAACACCGCACCCAGAGTTTATCTCCTTACCTCGTGAATCCCTTCCTTGATTCTTCATAGTGAGTACTATGGGGTGCACAATGTTTCCTGGATTGCACCTTAAATTTTCTCTCTTCTTGTATGATCCCTTATCCCTCCTTCCCCGCTTCTCCCCTGGCCTGGTTGCACACACATTTCAGGGCCCTGTGGTTGGTAATGTCAGCTAATAGTTTGTTCCCTTTGAGTCAATGTGTGGCTTATCACATCAGTTTGTTCTATTTACCCTGATGATGGACCAGTGTCGAGTCTATTTCTTAGACCACTCAGAGTGACCTCACATCCAACAGAGTGAAACTTGCTCAATCTTGCATCCTCCTCAGCATCTCTGCTGGGCTTAAGCCCATTTTTGTAGATATAATGTTGACCTGTGTTGGTCTGAGAAACTTGAAATGAGTTTTAGTCCCTACACTAATTTGGAGAAACCAGAGAAAGTACGAAATCTTGACTCCAAGACTGTCCATACTGGGACAGGCTTCAGGGAATGAACCAAAACCCTCATTTATTCCCCCGCCCCCATATCCTCCCGCTCAGTGATGCATACAGGTTCCCCTGTTATTCTGTCTCGTGTTCAGACATTCATGTGGTTCGTGTGTTAGAGTTAGTGGATCAATACTGACGTATTAACTCAAGCTCACAGTTTACATCCAGGTTCACGCTCTGTATTCTAGAGGCCCACACTTTTATGGATGAGAAAACAGAGATGGAACCAGGAAAGTTATCAGTCCATTTGTATTTCCTTTCTTTGATGGAATTTTCTCCTGGAATTGTGTTTTTTAAAACCAGAGACCACTGGGAAGAGTAAAGTAAAGGAAGAGAGAGAAGAGAGGAGAGAGATAGGTGAGAGGAGAGAGAGAAGAGGAGAGAGGAGAGGAGAGGGGAGGGGAGAGGAGGGGAGAGGAGAGAAGGGGAGGGGAGAGAGCAGGAAATGCCTTTGGTAGAGGGATGTGGAGATTGTATGAGGGAGATGAAGGAGTTCTGATGGCCAAGCATTAAGTAGCTGCTCTGTCAATGGAAAGGCATGGGGTTTGGATCCACAGCAACTCTGTGGGTGAAAGATGTTCATTGTTTTCCAGTGCAATTTACTGCCTCTGAAAACCTGCCTCGGTCAACTGTGTTGCTGTTGTTAGGTGCTGTTGAGTCTAGTATGATTCACAGCGACCCTATGAACAACAGATCTGAACCCTGTCCTATCCTGTACCATCCTCACGAACTCTGACAAACTTGAACCCATTGCTGCAGTCACAGTGTCATTCCATCTGGTTTTTGCCATCCCTCCACCTTCCTAAGCATGATGCCTCTCTCCAATGAACTGCCTGTCTTAGGAACATGCCCCAAATATGTCAGACAAAGTTTAATCATCTTTGCCTCCAAGGAGCACTCTGACTGCACCTTCTCCAAGACATATCTGTTTGTTCTTTTGGCAGTCCATGGGATATTCAGTACTCTTCTCCAGCACCACCTTTCAAAGGCATCAATAATTTTTCTGTCATCCTTATTTACTGTCCTACTCTCAGGAGCATAGCAAGAGATTGAAAAGACCATGGCCTGAATAAGATGCACCTTAGTTCTCAGACTAACATCATTGGTCCTTAATAATTTGGAGAGGTCTCTGACTGCAGACTTGCCCAGTGCAACACATCTCCTGATCTCCCGATGCTGGTTCCAACTATATTGTTTTTCGAGCCAAGTAAGATGAAGTTGTTAACAGTTTCAGTCTTTTCTCCATCTATCATGATGTTGCCTGTAGAGCCGGTGGTGAGAAATTTTGTTTTCTTGACATTGAGATGCAATCTATATTAAAGGCTTTAGTCTTTGATTTTCTTCGGCAAGCTTTTCAAGTCCTCCTCACCTTCAGCTAGCAGAGTTATGTCATCTGCATAACAAAAAGTTATTGATGAGTCTTCTTCCAATCCTGATGCCACAGTCTTCTTCATGAAGTCCAGCTTCTTGAATAATTTGCTCAGCATACAAGTCAGCTATGAGTGGGTTCTCACTCAATGGCACATATCATCAACAACAAGTGAGAGAGGTAGATAAAATTCACCCCATAGGGACAGACATTTATGTTTGGAGGAGACTCAGAGACTGATTTTTCTTTTCAAAGAAACCATTTGCATACAATATTCATATACATTGTGTTTCAGACGTTCCTTCCTTCACATTGTGTTTCATACAGTCATTCCCATATAATGTGTTTTATAAAATTAGTCACTGCCTTCCAGAGTAGTGGGACCATTTTCCAGTCCCACCAGCAGAGTTCCAATCTCTCCACATGCTTAGTGACCTCAGTCTGAGAGACTGATTTAGAGAATGGCATCCACTTCCTAAATAACATGCCTCCAGAAACTCTAAGAACTTTGATAAATGTCGATAGTTGTAGAGGGGCTTCAGGTCTTTTGTTCATGGGTCGCTATGAGTCATGCTCAACTCGGAGGCAATCAACAACAAAATCATAATAATGGATCTCACATTTTTTTGCACACTATAATTTGTTAAGCAATATTGCCACCTATACATAACCTCCTAACCTGACAGAACCTTAACATCAGCAAGGAAGGAGATCTGTTCACTGTTGCTTTTTCCTCATTTAAAAAGCTATTGTACTGCACTTTCTATATCATCTTCAAAACCCAACCCACTGCTGTCAAGGTGATTTGGATTCATGGAGGCTTTCCATCAGATTTTCAAGGCTGTGGATATTTGTGGGAACAGTGTCTCATCTTTCTCCTCAGGGAAGGCTGACAAATTCAAACACTTAGCCCACTGTGCCACCATATATACAAAGGGATCTAAGAAAAGCAGCATAAATAGCATCAACCCTCAGCCGCGTGTGTTGCTTCTTTCTATTATTTATTTCCTCAGTCACCCTTTGTGTGTGTCCCCTCTTTATTGGTCTCATCAGCCCCCTTTTAACCCACAGCTTGAAAAGCAATCATCGAATCCATTTGTCTTGGCCAAGTTGCCTAACATATTCTGAAAAGGCTGGTATTTTATGCATGTTTCACTTCGCTGCAATCAAAAATATTTTAAGATAAATGAGGACAGGAGAGGTTGTTTATGAATAGAAATGCCAGCATCCTGATTTTATCTGCTTCATCTAGGTACCTTAGTCATTTGATTTAAGTGGCAGGTAGATTTTTTAAAAAAATTATCCCCTTTAAATATGCTGTGCATTTGAAACAAAAGACCATCTAGTCCAATGTGAATGAACTCCGGGGAAATTGGTTTTTATTATCACCGTTTTTCAGCAGAGTCACAGTGAGGAATGTGCCCATTCTGAAGTGTGTCGTTTCTCCTTTGAGGCCCTGCTTATTCGTCATCATGAAAATCTGAGCTATATAATCTTACAGGGAGTTCTTCTCCACCCGTGAATTCACTGTCTATCCTTCCGGGGATGGCATGAAGGACAGCAGGACAGGATCACGGTAGTGGCTTGTCATTCATCACAAGAGAGCCTGTTTGAAATACTGGTCCCCTAATGCAGAAGTTGACATATTCAAATTGATGGAGCCTGAAGAATGTGATAACTTTGCAAGACAGAACAAATATTTTTGCAAAGAAGTAAAAACTAAGCTTTCTCTCTTATCTAAAAAAAAAAAAAAAAGAAGAAGATTTCCATACAGGAAATAAAAAAAAAAAACTCCCTAAGGACCACAATTGTTTTTGTTCAGACATTCCTCTAGGTCATAGAGCCCTGGTGTACAAGTTGCCATACCGAGGTCACTTGTGGTTGCCGTGAGGCTGAACACTGTGACACTGATGTGTCAAATGCGTTAATGATTGGCTACCCAATGTGGACAGAGAGTGGGGTGGAGCTCCCCGATTAAAACAAGCTTGGAAGGAGGGGTGGCATCCACTTCCATAATACCTTGACTCCGGAAACCCTATGAACCTGGAGAGAGAATGAAAGTCACACAAGCTTTGAGGACTCTCCTTCATAGGGTCGCTATGAGTCACCTGCGACTTGACGACGTTTAACAACAACAACACCAAGAACCACATACTCGGAGACCCTCTGGCATCCTCGTGATAACAGTGATGGTCATTATCAAGTTCAGGATCATCAGGACAGTCATCAACATCTTTAGCAGAGGCATCATCATTCTCACCAGCACTATTCTCATAGTTATGATTAAGGAATTAGTCTAAACCAGATAGAATGCCAAGTACTTTTAATACTTTTTATCTGTATTGTTCATATATCTATTCAAGAAGAATGGTTACTTGAATAGTAGAAAGGTGTTTTAATTCTTTTTTTTAAATGACTGCCAAGACATTTGATTCAGTGGATTATAATAAATTATGAGTAACGTTTTGAAGAACAGAAATAGCAGAACACTGAATTTGTTCCTGGGAAACCTATAGATAGACCAAAAAGAAGTCATCTAAACAGAACAACTGCGTGATTTAGAACCCAAAAAGGTGTGTGTGCTGAGCAAATCTTTCAAAACAACGTGGGCACAATTTTGCTTGCAGATAATGAAGGAAACTTGAAAAACTTATTGTGGAGAATCAAAGATTGCAGTCTTCAGTATAGATTACACCTTAACCTCAGGAAAACAAAAATCGTTGCTGTTGGAACAATAGGCTACATCAGAATAGATAGAGAAAAGATTGAAGTTGTCACTGATTTTTTTTTTCTTCCTTCTGGGATCCACACTCAGCACATATGGCCTCATCAATCAAGAAATCCAAAGATGTGTTACATTGGAAACTCTGATGTCGAGGACCTCTTCAAAGTGCTAAAGAAAGAGGAAATTAATTTAAAGACTAATGTGCAGCCTGATCCAAGTCATGGCATTTTCAGTTGCTTCTTATGCATCTGAATATCCGGTAATAAATAAGGAAGATCAAGGAAGAATTGATAGCTTTGAATTGTGCTTTTGGCAAATAATATTGAATATTCCATGGACTGCCAGAGAATGACCCATCATTGTTGTTGTTTTTGTTGTTATTAGTTACTGCTGAGTCAAGTACTGCTCTTAATGACCCCATGAAGAGCAGATATGAACCCTGACCTATCCTGTGCCGTCCCCAGCATCTCTGACATACTTGGGCCCATTGCTGCAGTCTCTGTGTCAATCCGTCATGTTAAGGGCCTTCATCTCTTTCACTGGTCCTCCCTCCTCCAGCTCTCCAAGCATCCTGAATTTGAATCATAGCATTCCCATATCACAGAGTGGATCCACATGCTTTTCTAGGCTGTAATCTTTATATCTTTATAGAAACATATTAGTGAGTCTTTCTGTCATAGAGCTATTGGAACTGCTGAGATTTTGGTAAGGAGCCCATCACCTAACCATTGTACCACCAGGATTTCTTAACAAAAATAGTCAAGCTTATTAGAGGTATACAAATTGGCAAAGAGGAAGTAAAATTATCCCTTTATGCGGATGATATGATAGTATACTTAGAAAACCCTAAAGACTCAGCAAGAAAACTATTGGACATAGTTGACTAATTCAGCAAAGTAGCAGGATACAAGATCAACATACAAAAATCAGTTGGATTTCTCTACAGTGACAGATAGAATACAGA
>NW_006399827.1:7103678-7185591 GCF_000299155.1 Elephantulus edwardii
GTGTCAGAGACAGTGCAATTGGCACAAGACAGAGCAGAGTTTAGGGCCATTGTGCATAGATTTGCTATGAGTCGCAAGTGACTCGACGGCACATAACAACAACAACAACAACTTGGATCCACAATAACACCCTTGGTATCAGCATTCAGGAGATCCAGAGATATATTGCAGCGGACAAGTTGACTGTCAGAGACCTCTCCCAATTACTGAAGAGCAGTTATGTAAGTTTGAAGGCTAAAGTGCACCTGATCCAGGCCATTGTCTTTTCTGTCACTTGCTGGGCACCTAAGAGCGGGACAGTGAATAAGGATGACAGAAGAATTTATGTCTTTGAACTGTGGTATTAGAGATGAGTGCTGAGTACCCCATAGACTGGCAGAAGAACAAACAATTATGTCTTGCACAGCCAGAGAGCTCCTTGGAAGCAAAGATGGTGAAACTTCGTCTCTCATACTTTGGACATGTGCTAGGAGAAGGTATACCTTGGGAAGGGATATCTTGCTTTGAAAGGTGGAGGGTCAGCAAAAGAGAGGAAGACTCCCAATGGGATGGATTGATTCAGTGACTGCAGCAGTGGCCTCAAGTGTATCTGAGTGGATGAGGATGGCTCAGGGTAGGACACAATTCAGGTATGCTTTATAGGGGCCTATGAGTTTTACTCAACTTGATGGCACTTATCAACAACAATAACGTGCACGTATCTATCATGCTATGTCTTTTGCAAACCTGCCTTTTAAGTTGTCTTTAGAATATATTCCTATCTATCAGAGTAAGTCTAATTTACTCATTTAACTGCTCATTAGGACTCCATTCTTTGAAGGAACACAACTATGCATTCTTTTTTTATGACATTGTTGCCCAACTGATGACAAATTTTTGCTGATGTTTGTTTAAGTATGACACCTCCTGATTTACTAATGAAAATGTGCATCTATTCGCATGATTTGGTTTCTTTTGTGAATTTTTAGATGTTTGCCCCTTTTTTTGTTAATTAAGTGGCTTATGTCTTTCATATTGATTTGAGGGAGTGCTGGATATGCCTGTTACGTGTTCAGCAAATATCTTCTGTAAGAGATTGTCACTTTGTTTATAGAGGGGATTTAAAATGTTAATACATTACATCTACCCATCTATTAATTATCAGAATTTTCCTAAAGAGCTTATAGATTTTGTGTCTTCAATTAGTTAGTCTCGGCCTCTGCTGAGACCTTAATGTTTTTCTTTTATATTTCCCTCTATGTTTTAGACTTTTTCTTTTCACATATAAGGCTTTTGTCTATATGCCATTTATTCTTGTATAATAGTTGTTGTTAGGTGCTGTGGTCTCAGAACCATCTCCTAGTGAGTTTTTAATAAATTGCGTGGTAGCAGATTACACATCTTTCTACCAGGGAGCAGTTGGTGGATGCGAACTCTCCTCCTTTGTATTGACAGCACAACTCCCTCCCCTCCCTACCAGAGCTCCTTATCCTGAGTGCTCAGATTTGCCAAAATAGAAAACAAGAGCTCATTACAGTCCTGTCACTAGACATAGGTGAAGACTAACAAATGACACATCTGTACTTGGGTAAGTTACTGTCTCTTGGAGGGTGGTCTGTCTTTACTCTTTCTAAGCCTTGGAGAGATCTTCTTTTTGTCTTTTGAGATCTAATTATTGCTTCTTTTTTGCTCTTTGCCTCAAAAATCTTTATCTTTGATTTTCTGTATGGTCACTATTATTCCATTTCAATTTCTCCATGGGAGCCATGGTGGTGCGTCAGGTAAAAAAGAAATCTGTTAAGTTACATTGCCGTGTATAGCCACCCACGGCTTTGTTCTGCCAAAGAAAACTGAGGCAGCCCACTTCAATATGGACTACATCTCAACCTCAAGAAGACAGAATCCTCGCCACTGACCAATAGGCAAGATTATGATAGATGAAGAGAAGATAGAATTTGTCCATTATTTCATCTTGCTGGGATCCACAGTAAATACCGTTGTCACTAGCAGCTAAGAAGTCAAAAGTTGTATCACATTAGGAAAGTCTGCTGTCAAAGATGTCTCCAAAGTCCTGAGGAACAGTGATATCAGTTTGAAGACTATTCTGTGCCTGATTCAGATCTTTCCAATCACTGGCATCAATCACTGGATTCACGTCTTTTCCGTCACTGGCTATGTGTATCTGAAAATTGGACAATGAATAAGGAAGACAGAAGAAGGACCAATACCTTTGAGTTGTGGTGTTAGAGAAGAGTACTGAATATCCCATGGACTGCCAAGAAACAGATAGATATGTTTTTGGAAAAGATGTGCCAAGAGTGATCCTGAGAGGCAAGGATAGAAAAACTTTATCTCACATTCTTTGGGCATCTTGTTATTGTTGTATAGTGTTGAGTAGGGAAACCCTTAGCTGAACCTCCAACAGGGTTTCAAAGGCAATGATTGCATACAAGTTAATTATCCATCTTTCTCTCATGGAGCAGCTGGTAGATTAGAACCATGTGCCTTCAGATTGGCAGTGCAGCTTCTTACTATAGGCCACCAGTGCTCCTTTGGGTATGTTGTTAAGAGGAGAACTGACTACTTTGGAAACAGACACCATGCTTAGAAAGGTGGAGAAAGAGAAAGAACAATTCTCAATGAGATGGATTGGTACAGCGACTGCAGAAATGGGCTCATGTCTGTTAGCTGCTAGTGACAATGGTATTGATTGTGGATCCAAGCAAGATGAAATAATGGACAATTTCTGTCTTCATCCTGATGAAGGTGGTGTAGACAGGACAGAATTTAAATCTGTTGTTTATGGGGTCATTATGAGTCATATTTGACATGATGGCACCTAACAACAACACTCCCATAAGGATTTGAATCCTTGGGAATCGATATGGGATGGTTCCATTCTGTCTTACAAGGTCACTATGAGTTGGAATTTACTTAATGATATGAGAGTTCAGTCTGGTTTGTTTATTTTTTGAGATTTACTATTCTCTTTTTACGATCTGTAAACTTGTATTATTTTTATTATAAAAGAAGCTCAACTATTATCTGTACAAATACTTCTTTTCCCTAATGTTCCTTCCTCCTAGGATTCTGATTGGATGGATACAGGATCTTCTCTTTCTGTCTTCTGTATCTCTTAACCCACCTTAAAATTTTCTGGTTTTTATCTTTGTTTCATTCTCTCTGGCTTTTTCCAATTTGTTTTCTTGTTCTCTATTCCTAGCTTCAGCTGAGTCATATCTACCGTTTCCTGAATTCATTGGATTTTCATTTAAAATCTTGTATCATCTAGCTTCTTCTCAAATAAGTTGAGACTGTTAACAACTAAATGGTTAGTTTCTTGTCAGAACTGTTTTTTCTCTTTGTAGTGTCCTTTTATTACATTGTGATTTTGTGTTGCATTCCTCTTTAAATTTTACTTGCATATGTACTTGTTTTATCCCTATGGAAGTACCTTGTGTGCTTGATTATAAAGAAATATTTTTACAGAGTGATTTGTATTTCCTCAGCCCAAGAGGTTGAAGGTCCTTTTTTGTAGGGATCTCTGGTGGCCTAGGAGGTCAGAAGTTGTGCTGCTAACTCAAAGGCAAATGGTTGAACCTGTCAGCGGCTCTGAGATGAGTAATCTCCTCCCGTGTGATGTATAGCCTCTGAAAACCCAATGGGGGTCAACTTTGAGCTGGGTCCAACTCAGGCCTCAGTGAACAATAACAAATCTAGGTTGTTAAAATTTCTAACATGATAGTCATATCCAAAAACAGGCCTTATTAGCAAGGAAGCTACTTTGGTCTTTTCCTAGAAAATTGATATAGCAGACCTAATGCCAAGTTCATTGTATATCAGAGAAAGTCTCTGAAGGTCAATACCAAGTGCAAAAAAGTACTAACAGCAACTGACTTTAAAACAGGACACTGATAATTAGAAACAACACATTTCCCTTTCCTCTTTTATGTTCAAATTTGGCATCCTCCTGTCTTCTCATTAAAAAATAAAATGCATTTGATATTGAAAAATCATTAGTCTTTTAATAAGAAAGCATTAAATTTGATGCCATATAATTACACATTTGAGCAGGACCGAATAATCTTCTCTGCGAAATTTCCATCTTTTCCTTTAACACGTTATTGAACTTTGTAGATAGAATTTAACTTTGTACAAGTCATTTCTCTTGGAATAGTTCAATATGTGTAAAATGGTGGTACATTGTATTAAATTATAATGAAGGTCTTTTATTAATCTCCAAAAATCTGAAAAGTACTTTTGCCTTTTCAGTGAGTTATTGTTGGTTTCTGTCTCGTAGTGGTCCTTTGTGTATAACTAGACGAAATGTTCGAAATGTTGCCTGGTTCTGTACCTTCCCTACAGTCCTGACTGGGCTTCAGGTCTCTGTTGTAGCCACAGTGTCAATCTCTTTTTTGAGAGGACCTTCCCTTTTTTTTGTGGACTCTCTCCTTTACCAAGCATGCTAGACTTGAGTCTAGTCTCTTTTGATCCCAAGTTCAAAGCAATTGGGCTAACTCTTGCATGCTTCTCTCTAAGGAACATTCTGGCTGTATGTCTGCGTGTCTTTTAAGGCAGACCTGTTCATTTTTCTATAAGTTCATGGTATATTACAATTTTTAACCAACATCATAATTGAAACACATGAATTCTTCTTTAGTCTTCCTTATCCATTTTCTAACATTGCATATGTGTGAAGTAATTGAAAATATTATGCTTTAGATCAGATACACTTCTTGCTTTTTAACAGATTTTGAAAGAGAGATTTTGCTGTACATTTGCCCATCATTTGATTTCTTGACTATTGGCCCCGTGGATGTTAATTGCGGATCCAAGCAAAATATCTGTTTATCACATTGCTGTTTAGTGCTCTGGTTGTTAGGACTTTTGTTTTAGTCATGTTGTATTGTAATCCAAATGGAAGGTTGTAGTCTTGATCGTCATCAGGTGCAAGACCTCATTACTTTCAGCAGACAAGGCTGCGTCATCTACATATTACCAGCTTCTCAGGTTATTTGCTCAGCATACATATGAATAAGTATGTTGAAAGTATGCCAACTGACACACAATTTCCTAATTTTAAATAAAGCATTATACCCTTCTTTTCAAACAACTAATACAATTTTTATTTTATACTACCATACTTACAAAGTTAGTATGCATTGTTTTTCACACTGAATCTTTTGCATTTCCTTTTCTCATCCCTTCCTCTACCCATAAAATTATGTGACCCTATGATTACTCCCCTGCCCATCCTCACCTCTCTGCTCCTACCCTACCCCTCTTGGATCCTGATACATGTTTTACTAATTATCTTTCTATGTCTGCACTAAATGGTCTTATACAGTATTTGTCCTTATGGGACTGAGTGAGTTCACTTAGCATAATGCTTTCCAATTAGGTAGTGATTTTCTAAATCATTGCTTCTGCATGCTGTATAGTATTCCATTGTGTGAATGTACCATAATTTTTCAATCCATTCCATTGTGGTTAGACATTTGGGCTATTTCCATGTTCTTGTGATGGTGAATAATGCTGCTAAACATTGGTGTACAAATCTACATTTGTGCCTCAGTTCTAATTTTCTCAGGATAACAACAACAACAATATTCCAAGCAGCGGAATAACTGTGTCATGTGGAATTTCTATGTTGGGATTTCTGAGGAAGCACCAAACTGCCTTCCAGAGTGGTTGTACTAATTTACAATGCAACTAACAGTGTATGGGAGTTCTTACCTCTCCACCTCCTCTCCAACATTTATTACTTGTTGTCCTATTTAACTTTGCCACTGCTACTGGAGTGAGATGATATCTCATTGTTCTTTTGATTTGCATCTCTCTTATTGCCAGTGATTTTGAGCATTTCTTCATGTGTCTGTTGGCCATCTGAATATCTTCCTCTGTGAAAAGTCTTTCCATGTCTTTTGTCCATTTTATAATTGTGTTACCAGTATTTTTCTTATAAAGGCCTTGTAGGATTCTGTAAACTTTTGATATAAAGCCCTTGTCTGAAGTGGTATTGCCAAATGTTTTTTCCTAGTCAGTAGGTTTTCTTTTCACTCTGTTGGAAAATGTTTTTGATGCACACAGGGATTTAATCTTTAGAAAGTTTCATTCATCAATTTTATCTGCATATTATGCATTTCTATTTTTCATAATGTTATCCACAATTTGTCATAAATCACAAAGTTGAATGCCTTTTCATAGTCACTAAAGCATAATTTAACATCTTTCTGGTATTCCCTGCTTTCAGCCAAGATCAACAATGACAGTCTTCTTTCTGTGTTCTTTAATGAATCCATATTTTAATTTCTTACAGTTCTCCATCAAAGTACTACTGTAACTTGGGTCAAGTGTACTGTTTTTGAATTCTCTTCAGTGAAATTTTACTTACAGGCCACATTTATGATGTGTTCAGTAATTTCCATATTACTTTTTTGAGATAATAATATATATGGATCTCTTTCAGTTGGTTAGCCAGGTAACTGTTCCAAATTTCTTGACATAGACAAGTGAGCACTTCCAGCATTACATCTGTTACCTGAAACATCTCAACTGATTGTTCATCAGTTTCTGGAGTACTATTTTCCACTAGTTCTTAATGCAGCTTGAAATTTTTCTTTCCTTATAAATGGTTCTTGAACATATGCTCTGTTCTGACATGGTTGAATATTGACCACTTGATTTAGTGCCTCTATTCAAAGTCATCACTTTCAGGAAGCAAGGTTGTGTCATCCATAAAATGAAGGTTATTGATGAGTCTTTTTTCCAGTTCTGATGCCACATTCTTCTTTATAGAGTTCATTTTCTCGAGTAATTTGCTCAGCCTAAAAATTGAGTAAGTATGAACAAAGGATACAACCTTGATGCATGCCTTTCTTTATTTTAAACCATGCAGTGTTCCCTTGCTCTGTTCACACAACAGCTTCTTGGTCTAGGTCTAGGTTTCACATGAGCACAGTTAAGTCATCTGGAATGTCCATTCTTCTCAATGTTTGCTTGCAGAAAGTGAGGAGGACTTGAAACACTTGCTACAGAAGATTAAACCCTGCAACCTTCAATGTGAATTGTATCTCAACATCAAGAAAACAAAAATTCTCACCACTGGACCCATAGGCGACATGGTGATAGATGCAGAAAAGATTGAAATTGTCAACAGCTTCCTCTTACTTGGGTCAACAATCCTTGGTACCAACACTCAGGAAATCAGGAGACGTACAGCACTAGGAATGTATGTAGTCAGGGACTTCTCCATATTACTGATAACTGATGTTAATTTGAGGACTAAGATTTGCCTGATTCAGGCCATGGTCTTTTTAATCATTTGCTAACCACCAGAAAGTTGGACAATTAATAAACAATAATAGAAGAAAAAATGATGCCATTGAGTTGTGTTAGAGCCAAGTACTGACTGTCCCATGGACTGCCAAAAGAACAAACTGATATGTCTTAGAGAAGGTGCAGCCCGAGTGCTCCTTGGAGGTAAGGTGGTGAAGCTTCATTTCACATAGTTTGAATGTGTTACTAGGAGAAGCTGTTCCTTGGAGGAAAACATCATTCTTGGTAAGGTATAAGGATAGCAAAGAAAAGGAAGCCCCTCTCCCAGGTGGATTGACAGAATGGCTACATCAGTGGGTTCAAGAAATACGTCAGAGATTGTGAGATTGGCACAAGACAGGACAAGGTTCATATCTGTTATTCATTGGGTTGCTGTGAGTCATCTTTGGCTTGATGGCACCTAACAACAACAACAACAACAACAACAACAACATTTGAAGTGTTCTTCCCATAGTCTTTTTTAAATTTTATTACATTATTATTATTATTATTATTATTATTATTATTAATTTCAATGAACATCTACAGAGATTTTGGAATTCCATTCATTCATTGATGCACTTTTCTCCCCACCCACTCACCCCCACCCCCACTCCCAGGTCGCTCCTCTCCTTGAAAAGCAAAAGAAAAACTCCTTCATTGGTACACAATCCCCCCCGCACCTCCCCACTCCCACCCCAAGTATACTCCACTCTGCAACCCTCATTCTGGACTCTTATGATAATCATAATGCCCTAAAATATATTAATTTTAAATTATTCTCTCCCTCATCGGCTTCAATGCAGTAAACACAATTTATCCAGTTTTTCTCGGTCTTACCCCCACCCCAATGTCAGCCTCATTCAACATTTGAAGTGTTCTTCCCATAGTCTTTTGATGTTTCCTTTCTCATTAAATATTTTCCCCATGGAATCATTCATTCAGAATTGAATTCATTCTTTTATTTTTTTATTTGATTCTTTTTTTATTTTCTAACTCTAAATATTTTACATTTATACATTATACAGCTTATACATTTCACTTTTTCTTCTTTAATTACTTTTGAAACCTTCTGTTCAACTCTTTTGTATCATTATTTCTTCCATTGACTTTAGCTATTCTGAAACTTTTAATAGACTTACTTCAGTTTCTCTTTTGACATCCGTTCTGGTGTTTCTTTCCTGTCTTTTTAATGATCTTTTGCTTTCTTCTGGTATAATATTCCATGCTTCATCTTCAGCCATTAGTATTAAATGGTCCAAAAATATTTTTAGATAATCTCTCTATTCAGGTGGGATACAGCAAGTGCAGCTGACCTATCTGTTTGATTTTCAGTTGGGAAAGTCTGATTATGAAATTATGAATAAGGAAGACTGAAGAACTTGTGACATTGACAAAAACTATTGGATATACTATAGACTTTCCAGACAATGAACTTAACTATTTTAGAAGTGCTGCCAGCATGCCGCTTAGAAGTATGAATAGTGAGACTTCGTCACAGATACTTTAGTCACTTTACCAAGAGAGGCTAGTCTTAGGACAAAGATGTCATGTTTGGAAGAGTGGAGGGTCAGAGGAGGAGAGGAAGACTTCAAAGGAGCTGGGTTGATATCGTGGCTGCTGCAGAAGCGGACTTAAGCACAGCAGAGCTTGTTAGAATGGCACTGAGTCAGGCTGAGTTGTGTTCTGCTGTGCTTTACTTGATAGTATCTAACAACATCACTACTCAAGGCCTTTTTCATACCTGTCACTTTCAGCTTGACTTTGCATGTGAGTCATTGATGTTCTGTTACGCAGTCAGCCCTGAGTTTGATCTGACTCATGAATTTCACTCTCACATCATCTTCACAGATAATTATAATTCTGTTGTACTCCATATAGTAAGGTCCATGTATATAGAACTTATACATAGTCCATTTATGTTGTTGTTGTTGTTAAGTGTTTTGAGTCATAGACAACTCATAGCAACCCTATAAATGAAAGACCTGAACACTTGTATAACTTTGGTCGTTTTTCCAGGCTCATAGAGTTTCCAGAGGCAAGCCTTTTCAGAAGTGGATGCCACTCCTTTTTCCAAGCTTGATTTAATCAGAAAGCTCCACCAAACACTGTCCACCATGAGTAACCACTATCACATTTGGCACATCAGTGTCACTGTGTTTAGCATCACAGAAACCACGAGTTCCCTCTCTACAGCAATGCATAGACCAGTGCTATACCAGTTAAAAGAATTTGACAAAAAATTTAAACCAGGCCTGAAGGCTGCAGATTAAAATCACTCACTTTGGGCTTGGTAGCATAACTTTCTATCCACTAGGTCAATAGATCTCTCTCTGTGTTGTCGTTGTTGTTGCTCAGTGGACAGTGTTTGGTGGAGCTTCAGGTTAAATCAAGCTTGGAAGAAGGAGTGGCATCCACTTCGGAAATGGCTTGCCTCCGGAAACTCTGTGAACATGGAAAAATGACCATTTCTGTTATTCAGCAAACATATTTCCAGAGAATAGCTTTTAGATCAATTCTTAAATACAATGCTGTTGGTGGTAGGATAATAGTCATATAGCTGCCATATGAAGACCAGTTAATGTCTTTGACTCTTATTTATCTACCAACAACCAAAGATGAAGAAAGATTTTGAACAACTTCTTCAGTCTGAAATTGATCAAATATGCAGCCAAGATGCACTGATGGTAACTGGTGACTGGAATCAGATAGTTGAAAACAAAAAAGACCAGTAAAGACAAAGATTCTCACCACTGGATGGATGGCGAAGAGATTGAGATTGTTCACAGCTTCAGTTTGCTCAGCTCCACGGTCAACACTTTTGGTGCCAGCAGCCAGGAAAAAAAACACGTATTTCGATGGGAAAGTCTGCGGTTAGGGACCTCTCTAAAGTACTCAAGAGCAACAGTGTCTCTCTGGAGACTAAGGTGCACCTGATACAGGCCATGGTCTTTGCAATAACTTGTTATGCATCAGAGAGTTGGACAATGACTAGGGAGGATAGAAGGAGAATTGACGCCTTTGAGCTGTGGTGCTGGAGCAGAGTATTGAATGTACCATGGACTGCCAAGAAAACAAACATATTCATCCAAGAGAGGGTTAAACCAGGCTAGTCCTTGGAGGCAAGGATTCTGGGGCTTCGTCTGACATACTTTGGACATGTTGTAAGGAGAGACAGGTCCTTGGAGGGGGACATCATGCTTGGTAGGTTAGAGGGACAGCACAGGAGGGGAAGACCCTCTATGAGGTGGATTGATTCAGTGACTGGGGTACTCGGGATGGGTGTGTCAGAGGCAATGAGATTGGCACAGGATAGAGTGCGGTTTAGGGCTGTTGTACATAGGATTGCTATGAGTCTCAAACGACTCGACGGCACATAACAACAACAATTAGAATCTTGATGATAAAAGTAATGATAGAAACAACATGCTAGAATATTTTCAGAGTAGGTAATTAGCCACTTGCGCTGGATATAACCTCTGCTTCTTCAGAAACTCTTGATAGAGAAGAACCTATATGTGATTCCCTGAGGTCTCATGCCTGCACGTATGTGATTCTAGGTTCACTTTTGGGGTTTTCTATTATCAAGTCTTGACTTCGGAGCCTGTCAATTTTGGGAGTAACTATGAAGCCACTCAGTTACACCATCTTTAGTTTTCTTCCCTGAAAATAATTTATTTTCTTGTAGAGGCTGTAGGATTAGATTGTTGATCTTTTTCTATTTGCTGAAGATGTTGAGTTAGATCATTGATTCTTCTTCTTTCTTCCTTTTTTACATGTACTTATCGCTATGAACTGCCCTCTGAGGAATACTTAAAGTGTATGGTTATTATGAAAGTTAGGCATCTTGAAAGAACTGAGAGAAGAATTGTTGCAAAGAAGTAAAGGAGATATCGTAGTACATGGATTCAAATTGTGTTTAATAAATGATAAAGGACTGTTATTAACTCAGCCCGTGGTATATAAGGAGGAAAGACTAAAGGTCTTCCTGCCCAGCCTTCTTCCTCATCCTGGCATATGCTTTCTTTTTTAATAAAATTTTTCTTTTCTACTGGGTTTACTTACAAAGTTCGTATACATTTTTTTTTCACACCAGATCTTTCCCCTTTCCTTTACCCACACCTCCCTTCACCCACCAAACTGTGTGACCCTATGATTACTGGGAAGATCCTCTGACTCTCTCTGGACGGAGCCTCACCGTCGATCCCATCTGCCCTCTCAGCAGTTATGCTTCCTTACAAATGGATGGAAATAAAATGGCAAATGGCATTTACAGTCATCTTTGGGATAGGGAGGAGGATCCCTCACTTTTTATTAATGCTCACTTTTTTCTTCCATAGGCTGAAATAGCTTCTCTATCTACCTTTACTTCTGATCTCTCTCCTTAAAGAACCTCTGTATCCTGATGACCCACAGTACTTTCTGGATCATGTCATCAGTATATGTCGTTTACAAGACATGTACTTCTTACTGGGTTGCAGACATGTTTCATGTGCAGTCACTTCGTCAATGGGAAATAGCTATACTGCATTATAGACTCTTGGATGGTTGATATGTAGGGGGAAAAGGAAGAAAAAAAGTTCAAGTGCACTTTTGGCAAATTGGACTTCCCCCCCCATTTACTTTAATAAAGTCTCACATGTTTTATATATTATTTAATATAACTGAACAAAATTATTTAGCATTATCTTCCCTTTATGACAGACAGTTCTTCTTTATCATGGTCAGTTATGAATAATTAATACCCAAGCCATCAAGACTGTAATTTTACAAAGGGCCCAAAGTGTTTGTATCAAAGGTTATGCTCGTGAGTCTGAGGCCAAGCCACTTCCTCCTGGTGAAAGCAGAACCGCACATGCGAAAATCCACTTTGCTTCTTTGGGAAAAATGCCTCTTCTTGCTCTTCATCATCATCATCATCAATGACATAAATTATGCCATGGATGATGAGGGCATAGAATGGGATTATGAGTCAAGCATATGTTTCTGTAACCTTCACAACCATTATACAGGGCCAGCATTCTGGTTCCTAGGTTTCAGGCCCCAAAAGTAAGACTCACGGTTCCTCACTGACCTTCTTGGCCAGTGGTTGGCCAACACAAGATAGGAACCTTGGTCTTCATGGCATCACTGTCATGGATATTGTCCCACATGCTGCTTCTCCATATTCCCTACAGCAGATTCTCTACAATGCACCTTCCTCCTCTGAGCCTAGAACTTAGCCTTTGTCAGTTGTTAAAGAGTAGACTGCATTCAGGATTTCAGTTACACTCTCTTTGCTGATTGTAATATGAAGCAGCATAACATCTGTACATAAACATTTTTATACAAGTTTATTTACAAAATTCAAATACATTGTTTTCAATAACAGATTCTTCCAATTTCCCTCCCCCTTCCCCCATCAAATTGTACAACTCCGTGATTAATCCTCCCTCCCCCTGCACATCCTTATCCCTCTGCTTCCACCCTCCCCCACCCTCTTTGGATCCTTGTTCTCATTCTATAATAATGGTTTTATGCAATATTTGCCCTTTAGGGACCGAGTTAGTTCACTCAGCTTAATGCTCCCCAGTCCCTCCCAAGTTCGGTAATGTACAAACTCATTGTAAATGCATGTTGCATAGTATTCCATTGTGTGAATGTGCCATAATTTCTCAATCTATTAACTTATGGTTGGACATTTGGACTGTTTCCATAATCTTGCAATGGTGAAGAACTTTTTTTAAATCTGAGATTTTTTTTTTGTTAGAATTTTAGTTTGACATGGGAGCTTTCCATCATGAAGCTTTTTTCTCCCTCAAATTAAGCATGATAAAACTGTAGATTCAAAAGAAAAATGCTCCAAGTGCAATCTATGACTGCTTTCTCAAATTCTCTGAAAGAGTAGGTACTGTTTATAAGATAAAGGAGAGATATTCTGTGCCTGCACCATGTCCCTTCCCAGGTGACATGTCAAAAGTATAGTTTAGGGAACTTCTTAAAGTCCTCATGAACATGTTGATAAACCGGATAGTAGACCAGGTGAGATCAAATATGCAAGTTATTTACTTATTCATGTTTATAAAACATTTATTTATTCAGCAAATATTTATAATTTGCTTTACTAATATAACTCACAAATATGAATTATATATAGACCTTATTCTCAAGGAGTTTGCTGTCTTATTAAAAAAAAAGGAAAAGTCTTCATAAAAAAATCTTCCAAGAGCATTGAAAATAATAAAGTGGCACAAAAGAGGTGAGTGAAAATATCCCACAAATGTAAAAAGGAAAAGAAATTTGTAATTCAGGGTGTTAAAACTCAAATAAACAGTTACTGTTGAGTGGATTCTGACTTTTGGTGATCCCATAAATGCCACAGTAGCATTTCTCTCCATTGAGTTGTCAGGATAACCTTTCAGAAGCAGTTATTCATGTATTTTTTTCCTGAGGAATTTTTGAACCACCAGAGAGGTACCATTTTGAGTTAGCTACACAACTCCCTTTGTTGTTGTTGATTGCCACCGAGTTGAGCACAACTTATAGTGACCCTATGAAAAAAGACCTGAAGCCTTTCTACAACTATCTTTTTTCAAAGTTCATGGTTTCCAGAGGCACGTTGTTTAGGAAGTGGATGAGACTTCACACGAAGCATGTTTTTCAAAATATCTTTAAGAAGGAGGAAGAGGATGTGATATGTCTTATAAGGTCTGCTGCTGATCTCTAAAGATGACATTGTAAGTTTACATCTTGAGCTCCTATTTCTGAAAATAACTTAGCAGTGACATGGTGGAAATATTTAAAAGACTTGGTCATAGTACCTCATCCAGGTTTTTTGAACATAAAAATATACATATTTTTAAAATGAGCTCAGGTGGTGCAGTAATAAAGCTCTTGGCTGTTAAACAACAATGACAGTTCAGACTCACCCATCAGTTCCACCTGGCTGCAGTAAAGGGTATAACCTAAGAAACTACCTAAGTGCCTGTCAACAAAAGAATGGATAGAGAAGCTCTGGTATATTCACACAACAGAATACCAGGCAGTATTGAAAAATAAGGAACTCATGAAATATTACGCAAAGTAGATTACCTTGGAGAGCATTATGCTGAGTGAAATATCTCAGTCAGAAAAGGATAAATATTGCATATTGCATAGGTCCAACTATTGTAAAACAGGACTGGCTTTGAGGGAAGACAGAGAAGGAGGGGAAGAATGATGTATATGGCATTGAAACAGATGAGGCAGAGAACTGTTTAAAAGGGGTATATGATTAGGTATTATTGTCATGACAGGAGTCCAGAATGAAGGCTGCACAGTGGATTGGACTTGGGGGGAGGGATTGCATAACAATGAAGGAGTTTTTCTTTCACTTTTCAAGGAATTTGTCAAGAATTTTGGGGGAGGGGGTCGGCAGGGAGAAAAGCGCACCAGTGAATGAATGGAAACCCTGTCTCTGTAAACTTGCATTAAAAAAAATTGCTTTTGAGCGTTGCAAAAACAAAAACCCCAAAACCAAACAAAACAACACAACTCTATGAGAGAGTTCTGGTCTATCCTAAAAGAAACTATCAGCAAAAAAAGTCTATCTTATAAGAAACCCTATGAGACAGTTCTCCTTCATCCTGTTGGGTCACAATGAGTGGGAACCACTTTGAAAACATATTTGCAAAAGACCCATTATAGATACCTTTATGTATAAGTGAACTTAGCTTTACTCATAGAACTTTAGGACTTGAAATGTGTTTAGCTGTATTCAAAATATAGAGACACGTACAGCCAGGATGCTCCTTAGGAGGGAGAATCTTGAGACTGTGTCTTGCTTACTTGTACTCATTCCTTACTTAGGAATGCTGGCAGAAGGGACCTATCCTTGGAGAAGGTTACATGGGTGGTAACTTGAGGATCATCAGAACAGAAGAAAACTCCCCACAAGATGAATTGGCACAGTAGCTGCAGCAATTAGTTCAGTCATACTTGCTGTTGGGAGGACAGTTTGGGATCAGACAGTATTTTCTTCAGTTATGCATGTTGTCACGGTGGGTTGGAGCCAACCCTACTGACGTTACCAACTGAAAAACAATGTGCATTGAACGAAACGCAGCGTACATAATTTTTTTTTTATGCAAACCAAAATAAAATTTAAAAAATTGGGGGAAAATACCTCCATTGTACATATTTCCTAGTAATTATCACCTAAAAGCATTAACTCATAATTTCAATAAAAATAGTTCATGTAATATTTTCTAGTAATGGACTCCAAACATTCTCATTTTAAATTTATTTAATGATTCCACAATAATTATCATTCTAGCCCGGGTATATTATCTTTGTTGTTGATTTCATCTAATGACTATAATAATGTTTCTAAGTGGTTAGAACTTTCTAAAGATGTCCATTGGAAAAAGGTCTGAGGGTCAGGGTCAGGGGGATTGTATACCAATGAAGAAGTTTATCTTTTGATTTTCAAAGAGAGGAGTGAACTAGGGGAAGGGCGGTAAAGAAAAAAGTACAACAATGAATGAATGAAAATCCAAAATCTCTGAAAATGTTCATTAAAATTAAGAAAATAATTTTTTTTAAAAAAAAAGAAGGTACGGTGAAATGGGGAAACAAATGGTATGACTAACAAAAGAAAATTTCAGCTTTTTGAAAAGAAATTAACCAGATTGTTTTAGATTATCAAAGCGAGCTAAGGAATAAGAGAGACAAAACATATAAAGAGTAATGAAAAAAAATAATGTAATTATAGAAATAGTGGGGATATAAAATTATGAGACAACTTTGAGTTATTTTATGATGTTGAATGTTTAAAATTTTAAAAGAGATAGGTACTTCCACAGAAAATGTGATTAAACTTTATAGAAAAGATACAGAAAATGGAAATGTCGCAGTGACCATTATAGAAATGTTTTCATAGAAAATTGGAGATAAGGTTTTGGGGTAATAGACTGTGTATAATATAAACTATATCAAAGAAAAAACAAGGGAGGATAGCTGCCCAATCCATTTTCTGAGGCTAATATAACAGTGACAGTGCAATCGGATAAAAATAGAATAAGAAAGAAAATTAGACTGTTCTCCTGAGGATGGCAAGATATTAACTCCCATGTGATCTCCTTCAGTGAGTTGTTCATAAAGCTTCATGACTGATTGAGCCTCATCAAAAGACTGACAATAACAATCCTTCTGTCATAATATTTATGTCTGATACCCAAGGACTGCTTACTATTCAGAAAACTCAAGAGAGAAAATAGCACTTTGCATTCTATTCATTAACTATTTCATTTTCAGGCAGTTTCCTTTTCAGCCTCTATTTTTTGTTGTATGTGCCATCGACTCATAGTGGCTCTATGTACAATAGCTCTGAACCCTGTCCTAACCTGAACCAGTCTCATTGACTCTGACACACCTAATCCCATTGCTCCAGTTTCCATGTCCGCCCATCCCCAGGGTCTTTCTCTGCTGCCCTGTCCCTCTGTTCTTCTAAGCATGATGTCCTTCTCCAAGGACTGACCCCTCCTGGCCATGAGCCCAAAAGTATGTAAGATGGAGCTCCAAAATCCTAGCCTCTAAGAAGAAACTTGGTTTCACCCTCTCCAGAGCAGACCTATTTTTTCTCTTGGTGGTCCTTGATATGTTATGTTCAAGCCCTTAGTAGGATTTATTATTATGATCTGCAATTGGGGCAAGAATTTGTGTCACTCCAAAAAATGAAAGAAATTTGCTGGCACCATATTGGTGTATTGGGAAGTGGATGTGGTTGGTGGTTGTATGAGGTGATGCACAGAGGAGAGGAGAATGTTTTAATCTTTTGGGCTTCTCTACAGTGAGACAAGGCCCACACAGACTTTGCTGCTTCTTTCTGTTATTGGGATGGTACAGTTTTCAACATTAGGCAATATTCAAGTGAATAAGTTGGATTTAGGCAAAATGCAATATAAGCATCCCTGGTGCAACTCATGATCACATGGACAAATAAGTACTACTTATTTTATTTTTTTCTGCTCAGGCTTTGCTGAGCTGTTATTATGTGTAGCCAGGACAAGACAGATGCCTTTGTGTTACCTCATGGTTGTTGGGTGTTTTTTGTGGTTTTTTTTTGGTTTTTTTAATATTTCACTCTAACTAAACATAAGACAGTTATTTTTTTCCTACTCAATTCTACTTATATCACCTTCAAAACATTTGGTAACCATATGTAACATGTAATATATAAACAAAACCATCATATACAACAAAACATTTCTAGCATTAAGTGCTTCAGTCAGCATCTCATTAGTGAAAATATGTTACATCACCAAAAATTTACTAACATAGCACAAGTTGATCATGAAAGGATTAAAGTATCTTGTGGAATTTATTTTCTTCATTAGAATATTTAATAGGAAAATTAATCTCCATTTAGATGATGTCAAATCCATCAAAAGTGATGTCACTAACCCCCTTAAATATTTGACTCCATACCCTCACATCCTATGAAGCTCTGGCGGTCATTTATAGGACTACTGTGCTCACCCAAAGGTCAAATCTTTCTTGCCATTTGAGTCCGCTGGCCATTGCATGGAAGAAAAATCGCAATGATAATCAGTCTGGAGACTAAGGTGTGCCTGATACAGGCCATGGTCTTTGTAATTACTTGATATGCATCAGAAAGCTGGACAATGACTAGGGATGGTAGAAGGACAATTGATGCCTTTGAGCTGTGGAGCTGGAGTATTGTTAGGACAACAAACAAGCCCATCCTAGAGAGGATGAAGGCACGCTGCCCCTCGGAGGCAAGGATTCTGAAGCTTCATCTGACATTGGATATGTTGCAAGGCGGGGTCAGTCCTTGGAGCAGGATGTCATGCTTGGGAGGGTAGAGGGACAGCGCAGGGATCATGAGGTTAGGTTTGTCAGAGACAATAAGATTGGCATGGGATAGTGCCGGGTTTAAGGCTGTTGTATGTAGGGTTGCTATGAGTCTTTGGCAACATGACGGCACATAACAATAACAACAACAACTTCCCCAATGTCTCAGAAATCCAACAGAAGTTCAGCTCTAAATTGGATCCAACCTGGAAGCAATGAGGTTTTTAGGACCCTGGCATAAAAACTCATTCAGTGAAACCCATTCCAGTTGAGTAATGGTGAGGAGTTACACCGCCAACCCCAAAGGCTTGAGGTTCGAATGCACCAGCTGTTCTGTGGGAGAGAATGAACACACTCTTCCCAAGAGATTAACTGCCTCTGAAAACTCGCTAGAGGGTCAGCTATGGGTCAGCTCCAACTCAACAGCATGCAACAACAACTTTCTTTTTAGCTTATCATTCTCTAGTTCCTGACTGTTTCTCATGGGCCTAATTGGTATGAGTCCATAGAGCCAAGAGATCAATATGCTTTAAAACTAAAATTGGTAAGGACACTGAAGGATCTTTTTGGAAAGCTTATTGTTACGTCAACGTTCCATACCACTCTACCTCCATCAGCATACTCTGTGTGCGCGCCTGGTGGAGAATTGTCCATCCATGAAATCGCTTTGATGACTGCCTTCCAAACCAGTAAAACCAGGCTACAGAGGAAACACACATTTTGTTTACTTTTTTCCTTTTTATTTTATTTTTAATAAAGCATCCAAAAGAACCAGGGTGACTGATGACCCTTGAGGCATGATCTGGAAACATATACTAAGGGGCTGACAGGAGAGCCAGTCACTTTGCTGAGGAGTAGCTTCTCACCTTCTTCATCTCAGTGAGCTTTTGACATTATCTATTACTCACTGCTTAGAGTAATCTCTTAAGAGTTTGATACTTCGTGAGCTCTGGCAGCCTAGTGGCAAAAAGGTGCACTGCAAGCCCCAGAGGTGCACAATTTGAAACTATCTTCTCTGCTGAGGAGGGACAATCTCCTCCTGTACCAGTCAGATCCAATTTGATGGTACACACACAAAAATAATAGTAATTGAAATAATAATAATAATTTTTTTAAAGAGAGAGGAAAAAAGAGTTTGATACTTCAAGGGTGTAAAAAGTTTCTTTCAAAATTCTGGTTAAGCTCATAATTAATGTGAGGATAGTAATGTGGAAGCAGAATGAAGTGTAGAATATATTTTGGGAAGAGAATTTATTTTTATGACTATATAAATGATTTTATTAGTGTATTTCTAGACTCATGGAAGATCTAAAAGGTCACCTAAATTATTGTGCTAGTTTTATGTATTTAATGGGGGATATTGTCACTGTTTGGAGAATTTACGAAGATTGCTCCATCTTCATGATAAAAGCAAAGATACCACTTTGAGGACTAAGCTGTGCCCACCCTAAGCAGTGGCATATCCTGTTGCCTCATGTCTACTCATGAGGAAAGTCTGATAAAAATTTCCCCACCTGTGAGATGGTTTTGACAGCTGCTCTCCAAACCAGGAAAGCAATGTTCAACCAAGTTGAATCATGAATAAGCAAAACTTTAAAAGCATAGATGCCTTTGGATTGTGGTGATGGCAAAGAATATTGAATATGCCATGGACTGGCAAAATAACCAAGAAGTCTGCCTTGGAATAAATGTAGCCAGAGTATTCCTTAGAGACAAGCATGACAAGATTTTTGTCTAACTTATTTTGGACATAATCTTCTGATTCCTGGAGAAAGAGATCACATTTGAATGTGTGCAAAAAAGAGGAAGACCCTCAATGAGATAGATTGACACAGGACACGGTAGTTGGAATAATGAGCTCAAACAGCAGTGATGGGAGGATCGTGCTGGGTCAGGCAGGGGTTAGATCTGTTGAACATAAGGAAGCTATGACTCCAAGTCAACTTGATGGTCCCTAAAACAACAGCAGCATGAAGGTCCAGGTTCTTTAATTGTCATTAGTTCTAACTTCAAAATAACTTGCAAGTATATGTGTGTGAAATCCAAAGTATTATAAGGATTTGAGGGTCTGATTTCTTTTCCTGTTTGTGTGTTTATTTGTGTGTTTAAGATTTAAAATCAAAAGACTTTGAGTTTTGTTTTTTATCTAACTTTTAGATATCTGACTAGAATTGGAAAATTTGTACAGAGGCTTAATATAAGCTAGTATCTTAATAATCTTCTACTAGGAATATAAATTCTTGTATTATTAAAAGATATGCTTAATCAGTTATGCTACAGAAAATGTGTTAGACCAGATGACAGTGTTGTTGTTGATTGCCATTGAGTTGAGCACGACTCATAGCGACCCTATGAACAAAAGGCCTGAAGCCCTTCTACAACTATCGACATTTATCAAAATTCATAGAGTTTCCAGAGGCATGTTGTTTAGGAAGTGGATGCCACTCCTTCTTCCAAAAATGACAGTAAGTACTAACATTAAGTACTAACATTTTACTGAGTTGTAGGTCATTCTTTGACATTCTCCATGCCTCATTTTCTGTATGAAATTAAGAAATGACTTCTTCATTACGGACGAAACATTTTAATGTCTTTGGAGAAATAGGGTGAAAATAGTGTCAAGTGGCAACATATTGACAAGTGCAAAACTCACAGGTTTATCTCACATCTCCCGAGTTGCACGTTAGTAGCTCAGGTCCTCCTGTGAGTGACTAAAGCTGCACAGAGTTCCTGCACAGACAATCTCCATTGTCAGCCTCTAAAATAAACGCCGGTGTCTCCTCCACAATGGTAGCTATAAATCACCAGTTTGGTGGAATCAGCAACATATTACCCTTACTCCAGAAATATGCAGCCTGCCTTTTTGTTAAACCGAACAGCTTTGCTGTTCTGGGTCCTAAATAAGTTAGGTGCTTTAGTCTGTGTTTTGCTTTGAGTTTCGGTGAAGACATGCGAATGTGAGAAATTTGTCTCATTAATTCCTAAAATACACCTATTTCTATCCAAAAAGGCATTGTTGGTGGCAGACCGCTAAAGGATAACATAGGGAAATTATATACTTATCACAGGGATTTATTCTGGTGCTGGTAAACAAGATACTAAATTATACCATAAGAAGAGGCATAATTCAATGAATTTTTATCATCTGTAGAGATGGGCAAATTGCATTGCCGATGATAAATGAGTTTTCAGCATCAAGATCCACAAATAAATCATCACAAGTAGATGTTTTGATTTATTAATATAACTAGGAAGCAGCCCCTTGGGGATGTGCATGTTATTTTTGGTGCTCGTCCTGGTAAGAGACAGCTCAGCTAATTTATTTATGCGTTGTGTTATGGAGATTTTTCCCCCCTCCCATAAGTAACTACTCTGAATAATTTTAGAAAAGGGTCTATTCCATTAGAAATGAGCTTGCTTGTGCATGAAAGTGGAAATATAGATACTAATTTGAGTATCACAGTACCACAGTCTAGTTAAAAGCTGCTAAAACTCGGAAGGATTACCAGACATGTGTTTGACTCTATCCATTTCCCTCCATAAATAAACTCTGAGAGTTTTGCAAAGTTTTTTGCAAGTTGTGAAGTTTAACTCCTGCTTCCTTACTGTTGGAAGGATAATGAGTTTCCATCCTCTATTGCCCTTAACCAAAGCCTAAAAATTAAACAGAAAAAAAGGGAGTCTTTCCTTTCTCTAACAGATACTAACTGGCTTCCTGGAGGAAGGACTCCTCTAGGGATTAGGGAAACTCAACGAACAAGGTGCAGCGCCTGCCTTCGAGCACGTTACAGTAAAGATTAAGAGACTAGTGTGCAAACTCTGCTATGAGAGTGCAGTGGGTGTGACAGGGGGATGATGGCAGGGTCCCGCAGGAGCCCAGGGGGAATTATGGGAGACCCAGCGAGTCAGCCTGTGAGGATGAGGGTGAGGAATGGGGAGCTGATACTCAAGCTGAATCTTGAAGGTGGTAATTCATGTTCCCAGCATGGGAAGTGGCATGTGTATAACCTATGATTCAACGGGAACATCTTCAAGGATCAACAAAGAGGTTAGTCCATTAAGAAGTTCAGCATGCAGCCTGAAGAGCAAAGGGGGGAAAAGCTTATCAAATCAGAGGCATGGAGAAAGCCAACTTGATTCTCTCCCAAACCTTCCTTTCTCTAGTTCTGAAAGCACGATAATCCTTCTTCTCTTATCAGTCTCCTACACAGAGAAGGAAGGTTTGGACAGTGGGCAGCAGTCGGACGTGGAATTCACATTCCACCTTTAGAACTGACTAAGTGCGAGATTTCATAGAAATGCTAAGCCTTCGTTTTCTCCTGTGTTAAAACCAACAAGAACTAAATCCATGCAAGTAACATAAAACACTCGAGGTCCTTGTGATGCTTGCATGAAAGATTGTGGAAGTATCTAGGGAGTACTCAACACATCATCAGCAGTGCCTAATGAATATTAGTTTCTTTTCCTAATTTCTAAAATGGAAGGCGTGATGCTTTCCCCATAGATGAGTCTTAAAGATCAAATGAAATTATGCACAGAAAGTCATAATGATAAAATGAAGAGCTGTATTCCTTGCTTCTTATTTATTTATGTCTGGGGGTGCATTCAGCTTGCGTAGGTGCTGGCCGCTCTATGCTGGGGTTTATCCATGTTCATCTTCCATCCCCAGGTTCTCTTGTCTATGACTCCGAAAAGCTTGTTAGATGGTCTCCCAGGGATCTCTGTCTTTTGTGAGTGGATTTTCAGGCTTGTTTCACTTATCTTTAGCTTTATCTTTCTGTCTGATTTCTTTCCTGCTTTCTTCTCACATGCATCTTACTTCCCTCTGCAGTGGACTAACTGAGAAGCATTTCAAGGGGATTCATGATTTTAATTAAAATTCCATGCCAGCCATGGAAGCATAGACTTGTTTTAATGTGCGTTCTTTTTCTCCGCATATTAAATTTTAGGTTTCCACAGCTCTGGTGACTTATCACCAAGAGATCATCTCCCCGGCCTCTCATTACTCTCTTCCTAACAGTCTCTGATAAAGTCAGGATAGACCCAGAGTGGGTATCTTGAAAAATACTTACAATCAAATTAACTATCTTAAGTGCTTCTTGGTCTTCTGCTTCCTTTTAGTCTGAAAACCAGTCTCATAGCCTGGATCCTTAAGATGGTTTTTGTATCCAGGACAAGCCAGTGTAACTGTTGCCTCAATGACTGACTGGTTCGTTGAAACTCTTCCTGTGTTTGACATCTTTTTGTATGTACTTTAATTAGTTAAAATGTTACATAAATGTTAGCTCCCAAACACACACTTACATTATAAACATATAATGAGAATAGAAACTGAAGAATTGCTGCAGGCAGAGTAGTTGTGAATATTATGTATAGGTGGCCAAGTGGTGAGAAACTGTGCCACAGTCCCGAAGGCATGCGATTTGAATGCACCGTCTGCTCCGCAGCAGGAGAACGGGCACTTTCCTCCCATGTGATTTACTGCCTCTGAAAACACACCCCAGGGTCAGCCATGGGTTGGTTCCAACTTGAGAGTCCACAACAGCAGCAATCTATATATGAGAGCTCTGCTTGCCTAGTGCTAAGAAGCTGTGTTGCAATCCCAAAGACATGCAGTTCTAATCCACAGCTGCTCTGTGGAAGAAAAATAGGCAGTCTCCTGCTCTGCAGATACTTACTGCCTCTTTCTAGCTGCCTATCTCTAGCTTATTATCTCTCCATGATTCCTTTACTGCTTTCTTCTCACGTGGATCTTTCCTGCTTCTGCAGTGGACCAACTGAGAAACATTTCCAGGGGATTCCCTCTGGAGGGTCAACTGTCAGTTCCAACTCAAGGGCACACAAAGTGCCACACCGTGCAACATCCTGACGGGAACACAAATCCATCTTCAAAGTGTAAGGTCCAGTTCAAATCCACCAGATGCTCTTCTGAAGAAGGAGGGGCAATCTCCTCCCCTACCAGTCAGATCTAATATGATTATATGCACACAAAAATTAATAAAATTGATAAATTTTTTTTAAAGTGTAATGTCAAACTTTGCCAGATTCCCTTTTTTGTAATTTTACATTTTCATTTTTTTTTAAATTTCATACTAGTTTATTTACAAAAGTTGAATACATTGTTTTTGAAATGCTGGTGAGGATGCAGTGAGATCAGAACTCTTAAACAGAGCTGATGGGAATGTACAACCACTATAGAGGGCAGTCTAGGGCTTCCTCAAGAAGTTAGAAATAGAAATACATATGACCCAGTTATCTTACTTCTAGGAATGCACCCAGTAGAATAGATATATTCAGACATGCACACCAACACACACACACACACACACACACACACACACACACACACACATCCATGTTTATTTCAGCATTATTCGCAGAAGCACAGAAATGGAAGCAGCCCAAATGTGCATCAAAAAATGAGTAGATAGAGAAGCTGTGGTGCATTCACACAATGGAATACTATACAACACTGAAAAGCAACGGACTCATAAAACATTACACAGTGTGGGTGAGCCTGCAAGACACTGTGCTGTGTGAAATATCTCAGTCACAAAGGGACAAATACTACATAAGCTTACTATTGTGATCATAGAATCAAAACGCAGGAGGTGGGAGGAGAGGAGGAAAAGAATGGATAGATAATGGACATTGCACTTGAATGTGTGAGAGGAAGGACAATCTGAAAGAAAAGGATGATTAGAAACACGAGCACCCATTTATTCACTTCTTTCTTCCAAGATCTATTCATTCTCTGGATGAGAGCTCTGTGTTTTTTGAGTATGTCTTGTTTTAAGAATAAACCAGGGTTGTCTGTCTTGTCCTTTCATTTCTACATCTTAGGGCTTAAAAAGCAGCATGTAAAGATCATACGCCATTTTTTGTGAAGGACCAAATAGCAAACATTTTGGGGTTTGGGGACCACATTGATGTCTACTGCAGGTGTATGTGTTTATTTAAAACCATTTAAAATATGAGAACCATCCACACCTCACAGACAATACAGAAACAGGCTGCACTTGGGCCACAGGGCGTAGTTTTCCAAACTCTGGTGTAGGTGTAGACTGAGAATGACCAAGCAGATGTATAACTAATAAAAAGGGTTACATAAGTACAGGTTTTTATTGTCTATCAGTATGCTGAGCAAATCATTCAAATAGCTGGATTATATTAAAAACATATGGCATCAGAATTGGAGGAGGACTCATCCACAACTTGGGAGTATGCGGATGATACAACCTTGTTTGCAGAATGGGAGAAAGCCTTGGAGCAGCTGCTGTAGAATATCAAAGACCGTAACCTTCAATAGGGATTACATCTCAACACTGAAAACAAAAATCCTCAGCACTGACCCAATAGGCAACATCATGACAGATGAAAAAAAGGTTGAAGTTGCCAATGATTTCATTCTACTTGCATCCACAATCAGCACCCATGGTAGCAACAATCAAGAACTCAAAAAATGTCTTTCATTGGGGCAATCTGCTGCCGGGGAACTCTGCAAATTTCTAAAGAACAAGCATATTTTATCAGTTAACAACTAATGTAAGGTGTAAGACTAAGCCATGGTATTTTCAGTTTCTTCTTATGCATGTGAAAGTTGGGCAACAAAGAAGAATGACAGAAAAAGAATTTGAATTTGAATTGTGATGATGGTGAAGAGGGTTGACTATCTCATAGATTTCCAAAAGAGTAAACAAATCTGCCTTGAAGGAAGTTCAACAAGAACGCTTTTTGAGGCAAGGATGGTGAAGCCTTCACTTACTTTGAGCCTGTTTTCAGGAGGAACCACTTCTAGGAGTGACTTCTTGCTGGGAAATGTAAGGGGGTCAGCTCTCCACTAAATGAACTGACACAGTGACGACCACGATGGACTTGAGTATAACAGAGATCATGAGAATGATACAAGATTTGTTGGTCATGGGGTCACTATGAGTGGTAGTTGACTCTGCAGCACATAACCAGTACATGTTGGGTACTGTATGATTAGTGCTCAGAACAATAGTGAGAGATAGCCACTATACTAAACCATCATTAAGAAGCTGAGACTTGGAATGGCATCCCCACTCTTCCTCCCATGACCTTCATCATCTCCAATGCAGATACATTTCTCTGGAACCATTTTTCAATTATGAAACATTTAGCAGGTGGGCTAATGGTAAGGAATTGTGCTGCCAACCAAAAGGTATGTGGTTTGACTTCCCCTTGCAGTCTTACTGCTTCTGAACATGCACTGGAGAGTCAGCTATGTGTTGGTACTGACTCAGGGATACACAACAATTTGCAAATGAACTCTCAAGGGATGGATCAGCACATAGTCACCGCAACAATGGACTTGAGCATACTGGAAGTTGTGTCCATGGTGGCATAGGAGAAGGCAGAGTTTCCCTGTGTTGTTCGTGGAGTTACCAGGCATCATAACCAGCTCCGTGATACCCATCTGCAACAACTTTTTAAAAAATAATTTTAATGAGCATTTACAGAGATTTTGGATTTCCATTCATTCATTGCTGCACTTCTCTCCCCGCCCATTCCCCCCCCCCAGTTTGCTCCTCTCTTTCAAAAGTAAAAGAAACACTCCTTCGCTGCTACACAATCCCCCCGCACCCCTCCCACCACCCCATTACACTATGCAACCTTAATTGTGGACTCTTGTGATAACCATAAGACCCTATCATACATCGCTTTTAAATTATTCACTCCCTCATCTGTTTCAGTGCAGTATACACAATTTATCCAGTTTTTCTCTGTCTTACCCCAACCCTGATATCTGTCCCATCTTACAACAGTGGCACCATGCAATATTTGTCCTTTTGCATCTGAGAAATTTCACTCAGCATAATGTTCTCCAGGCTCACCCATTTTGAATAATATTGCATGAGTTCCTTGTTTTTCAGTGAAGCGTAGTATTCCATTGTGTGAATATACCACAGCTTCTCTATCCATTCATTTGTGCAACAATTCTTAAATCTCAAGGTTTTTAATCTGTAAAAGAGGATATTAACTTCACAATTTTTGTTTGTTTGTTTAGTAGCAAATAAACTAATATGTGTGAGCAGTGTCAATGTCTCACACATAGTAGATGCCTATACTTTGCCAGCTGTGTGAAATTAATCAAGGTATTTGAATACTCTGCAAATGTTATCATAGATAAGGGGGGGGGAAGCATTCCATGGTTACAGAAGAAATATGTTGAAGAGCAAAAAATCTAAAAGACCTACAGATGAAGGAAAAGAATTACCATTATTCACTGCATGTCTGTTCTTACGTTGGGTTCTCACATTTATGGTAAGTGCGTTCCTCCCGCACAAGTGTGTGCACTGAGTAGTAAAGAAAACTTGTAAACAAGTTGGGTATTGTGCGCATGCGTGGAATCACTCCTTTCAGTGAATCTGTAGTCTGGACACTTAGCGCCCATAGCTCAGACTATCAGTCTTCATCTTCATCACCTGCTTCTCTACACCGGTAGACAATCCTGCGTGATGCCCTTCAAGAACTGAAGGGGGGCGCACCTGGCTGCATTTTCCATGACTCAGCAGATGGGTGAAAGGCGTTAAGTGAACTGCAGCATTACCTCCTACCAGGCACGAATGTCACCATCAGAACAACGTGCCTGCTGGTTCACTTCCACCTTCCAGATCATACACAACGTGTCTCTGTGGCTCCTGCTAACTCGAAGCTACTGAAAGGAATTCTGGAAAAGATACTGTGTATTTACTGAATTGGCGATCTTCCATCTTTAAGAAGTTTGTAATGATCCAAAGTTTGAACTCTCTTTGGCCTAAGATTTTTTAAAAATTTTGTATTATTTTTTGTGTGTGCCCATCAAGTCGGATCTGATTGGTACAAGAGGAGATTGTCCCGCCTTCTCAGCAGAGCATCTGGTGGATTTGAACCACATACCTCTGGGATTGCAGTATAGCTTCTTGCCACTAGGTCACCAGAGCTCGCCAGATTTATTTTTTTCCCCCACAATGATGTGTTTCCTCTGAATGTCTCCCTCTGTAAATGAAATTAATAATTCCTCACTCATAGAGGAATTACACAACATGACATTTATTATAAATACTATCTCCCTTTTCATGATGTTTCCTTAAAGACTAAGAAGGAGAAAATCTTTTGGGGGGAGGGGAGAGAGGAAGGATACATACTGCATTCCTTAAGACTATTGATTCAGTACTAGTCATTATTTGAAATTATCCACTCCATTGATTCCCATCACTAGCAGGGATAATTGAGTCAGTCACAATTTCACCAGAGAAATGTAGAGCCTGGGTTTAGCTCCAGTGTAGGTGGAGTGGAAGAAGTGTGCTATTCCACATGGAAAGAATAGGAAAGAGGAACAGAGATTCATTTGTTTACTCTCAGCTTATAGCCTGCCTGACACAACTTGATGATTACTGAGAATTATTCTGTGACCAAAATAAGTTGATTAAAACCAGAGTCCTGCCGCTGTTGTGAAATTAAACCACACAGTGTGACTTTAGTGCCAGGCCTTTTCCCTGTGGTGTATTGCATAATAGACACCAATTGAAAAATATATATTAGGATGAATAAATATAAATAAATTGATGTGCTCTGTGGAAAATGGGCCCAGAGGAGCCTCCAGTGAAAGGAGGTGCTGTCAGAGTGGTGAATTGTGTCTTTTAATTGATAAAAGGGAAATGGGAAGGGAGAGAAATACATCAGAGGAAGATTGGATGGTGCTGTAATTTTATGAGGTTGGTGGTTTATGGGATGAGGAATTCCCAGGGACAGACATTAAAAGAAAGTAAAGTTAAATTTATCCTTGGTTGACTCATGTAATGAAGAATTGCAAGAGAGTGAATACTAGTGTTCCACCCTTTTCTGGAAGCCCCTTTTCTCATTTCTAAATAGCTGTAACACCTGCTGTTTGTACATGTAATTGAACACAGAATTATTACATTCTTCTATTGTTCTCTCATTTTCTCACATGCATATGTCTTTTTAATGCTTGTTCCCCAGAATTTGGCAAGCCAGATTACATGAACAAAGGACCCGGGTTGCCAAGCTTTCACCTGGGCCTCTACCCAGTGGAAACTCTGAGCCACCAGTTTGAGTCCTTTTTTTTTTTTCCTTTCTTTTTCTCCATGATAGTGAGTCCAGAGCCAGCATTCCTAACACTATTTTCTCTTTGAAGGTGAGACGGTATGTTACTGCTCTCCTGTTGACCAGTAGGTAGCCATAATCCCTAGATGCCTCTGTCCTTGTGCTTCCCACCAGGAACATGACCTTGGGTTTGTTGACCCTATCATAACAGCTTGTATTGACACCCATATGTTGCTCTGAATGCTTTTCTCAGAGAGAGTGTGGTGAGAGATTCCCGCAGTGCTTTTAATTTTATGTGGGCTCCCTAAAAACGTACTGGGGCTCTGGTGGCCAAGTGGTGAGGAGTTGTGCTGCCAGCCCGAAGACAAGTAGTTAGAGTCTACCAGCTGCCTCTGAGGAAGAAGGTGGACAGTCTCCCCCTATATGATGTACTGCCTTTGAAAACCTGTTAGAGGGTCCACTATGAGTTGGTTCTGACTGGATGACACATAACAACTACAAAGGTATTATTCCTTTTTTTTTTTTAAGTTTCTTAGAGTGTGCTCTTTCATATATGAGTTTCTCCAAGGCTTTGCCAGATGCCATTTAATTGTTCCCACATGATGCTACATAATTTTTCTCCTCACATGTTCAGTAGAAGGAACCTGCATATCCTGATGCTCTTCTGCTGTAGGAAAAACTCTGTGTCCCTCAGAATGTTTAGGGAACACTTCATGAATCCATTTCTATTCCCGAGCTTTTTTGCAAATGTCAGAGTTTTTCTTCCTCTCCTCTATTGTCTTAGGACTTCCATGTCATCCTCAGGCTGACTGAGATGTGAGACGCCACCTAGCTTCTCTGATAGGTGTAGAACTTCATCACTGATTTCCGCAGCTCCTAGACTGTATGGGGCTATGTCATGCTCTGCTAGATTTTTGCATACTTCTGTTGCCTCTGACATGGTGCAGTGTAGAACTGTACTCGTTTAACACTTATTTCTGGAGAATCACTCTATGCCAGGCAGGCAAGTGCAGGGTTTGTACCTATGAATCAAACAGAGGTGGACGCCATTATCACAGAGCTCACAAGCTTTACCAGAAGAGAGAGAACACAAGCAATAAATATGTAATAGTGAATTGAGATAAAGGAAAGAAAAACAATTCTATGATAATGATTATAGCAGGGATTGGCCTGGGTGTAAAATCTAGAAAAGACCCTTGGGAGCTTGGAAAAATAAGCAAGGTGAATGTTTTCAGAGGAACTAGACATCAGAGAATAGAAAATTGTAATCATCTAGGCTTTGACACCTAGAAGCTCTGAAACCTTGTGGTGCACCTTCTGGTGGTGTTTAGAGAGTTAGCCATTTTGTGAAATTCATTAATACCTTTCAGTTCATAGGAAATAATCGTGCATGTTAAAGCGGTTCTCTTGTGGCATTTATAACCACATCTGAATTTTTTTGTGTCTGATGCCAGTGTGGTCCTCAGCTGTTACTTAAGTTTTCCCTCTCCAATGGAGTTGTTGGGTGAGTGACCATCTGTCAGCCTTCACTGGTTAGAATAACACTGGCCAATTGGGCATGATGCTTTTTAATCTACTTCATAATTATATTATTTTCAGCGAGAAAGTTATATCATGTAGAGAAAAGAGAAAGTTCAAATCTGTAGGCCACTGAAAGAGCATGGCACTTACAGGGAATCAAGAAATGTTTGGAGAAGCCGAGAGGATGAAAGGGGAATGAGGCCTGGAAAGTAAGTGGAAACTAGACGGAGAAGAACTGTTGTGCCGTGTTAAAAGGTAGAACTTGGTATTATGGACAGGTATGCACCAATGAGAGATTTTGAAACAGTGCTGCCTAAAATAATAATAATAATAATAATAATAATAATAATAATGTCATACACAGCTGCACAGCATTAGACCCAATTCATATCTATCTATATTATTATTATTATTATTATTATTATTATTATTATTATTATTTTGGATTTGAATTTGAGTAGTGGCAAGGAGATTATTGTAGTTGTCCAGGAAAAGGATGATCAACACCCATTTTATTAATAATGAGAAGAGATGAGAGTGATTACTATGAAGTATCAATTCTCATTTGATGCCAGAAGGTAAAAGAGGTGAATGGTAAAGTTTGGAAGTGCCTTGGTGCGAGTGTGTGAGAACACCATGAATCAAGGCTACCAGACAGCCTCAGAAGTCTTTGCATATGAACGAGCTACTTCCACATTTGTGCTCACTTAGCTTGTCTCTTCTTTTGACGTGAGCACCTACCTGCAGGTCTACCTCTTCCCATTGACCGGGAGCTTCTCAAGGGCAAAGATGCACACGTTTTTCACCAAATTACCAGGCTGACTAGCAATGAACTTCAGACTAGCAATGAACTTTATAGGAATGCGGTGAATAGCAGCTACTATTATTATTTGGCTTTCAATCATTGTGTTTCAGTGAATGTGGGGAGGGCACGTTTTTGACAGCATAATGGTGAGATTCCTTGGGGAGTTCTGAAAGCTCCGGAGAGGATGATGGGATGCTGATTGAGAGAAATGGTTTTGACTGTTTAGGTGAATTCTTTTCAAGAGCAACAAAAAGTGGCAGCTCCGAGGGGAAGAGAAACTGTAATATGTGAGAGGACACAATGACTGACCCAGATTGGTTCCATTGCTGAAAGGCAGCCAGGGGAAAGATTTGTAAGCAAAAATAATGCAAGAAATGGGTCCCAACATTCCAGCCATCGCCATTGAGTCAGATGTAGCTGCACAGCATTAGACCCAATTCATATCTATCTGTCTGTCTATCTATCTATCTAATCTCTCATCTCATCTCTATCTATATATCTGGCTCTATCTCTATATTTCATTGGATGAGTAGATTGAGTATAGCTTTCATTAAAATGTTAATTTGACATGCTGAGGTTTTCAGATTTTTTTCCCTCCATGCTCAAGCTTCAATTATTTGGTTAAGTAATCATTTGCATAAGTTTTTAAAAACAATGCTAAGACATAAGAACAGAATTTTTGCTGGAAAAGTCAGCATTTATGTTCTAGGTGTTTTATTTGCTGATTTTTTTTTTTTACTTATTTGCAATAAGTGAAGCACAACTTAAAAGCAATTAACAGTTTTAATTAAAGAATGGTCTTTTTTCTAATAATACAAATGTTGGGCTTCATTTGCATCTCTTGGAGGCTTTGTGTTGTACCCTTTATGCCCTTGAGATTTGAGAAGCAAAATATGTTACATGATTTTACTCTTCTAAGATATATTTGCATACTAGTCAATCTTGACATTATACTAACTTTATTCCTTATCTTTTTATCTGGCTGTATTTGTTAGTTGATTTCTGGGTTGCTGTCTTATATACTTTCCTTCAATATGTAGGCCTACTGTTTTGAAATTTGTGAAAAGACAATTTATTTATTATATAACTCTTCAGATTGGAATTTGGTAATGGACCAGTAACAAGGACATCTAGTAGCTTAGTTATAAGAGAATTAAAATTGCCCTGTCTGGATTGAATTAGCAGATTAAGTATTGTTGTTATGTGCCATAGAATCGGAACTGACTCATAGCTCACCTTCTAGTGGGTTGTCAAGAGGCAATAAATCACATAGAAGGAGATTGCCCACCCTTATCCTGTAGCAGATCAACTAATGAACTGTTAGAAATAAAAATCCTAAAAAAAAAAAAAAAGAAATAAAAATCCTAAGGAGAAAGAATACTTCATAAAGTTATTGATTGTTGTTGAGTCGAGCACGACTCGTAGTGACCCTATGAACAAAAGGCCTGAAGCCTTTCTATAACTATCGTCATTTCTCAAGGTTCATAGAGTTTCCAGAAGCATGTTGTTTAGGAAGTAGATATCACTCCTGCTTCCAACTCATAAAATAGTGGAGACTAACAAATTGATGAATAAGTGGAGACAATAAATGGTTATTAAAATCTATAGGAAAGAAAAAGCTATGAAAGGAAAGTTTAGGAATAAAGAGACTGGAGGGTTGAAAGTTGAAAGGGAGTCATTGATACTGCCCTTAGCAAGGATCCCAGACAAGCCTGCCAACTCTTGCTTGATAGAAGTCTACTGTGATGATGACTGAGCAAATGGGGTAGGTGCTTGAAGGACCTGACACCTTTTAATACTTAAAAAACCCAATTGTCTTGTTGAAGCCCATGTTTAAGTTGCCTTTTCTTAGATATAAGCTTCCCCACAGTTTTTCTATAGAAAGTAAAATATTTATTACAACTCATAGAGACCCTATGAACAAAAGATCTGCACCCTGTTTTATCTTGTGCCATCCTCACACTTCTGGGCACACAAACGTCCATTGCAGCAGTCACTGTACCAATCTACTTAGTTGAGGGTCTTCCTCTCCTTCACTGACCGTCCACCCTTCCCAGCATCATGTCCTTTTCCAAGGGATAGTCCCTTCTAGCAAGATGCCCAAAGTATGTGTTTTATCCTTTATCCTTTAATCTCATATAAATTGATTCGATCAGATCCTCAAGCCCAAATATCTTAAAAATTATAATAAGAAGAGGGAAAAAAATGTCTAGACTTGCAAAGGGAGAAGACAGACCCTGAACTAGTACATTCACCAAGGCAGCGGTCCAGCTTACTTTTTCTCAAGTTGATCCAACCCCATAATCCACCATTGGTCAGAACTTCTAAAGGGCTTCAGTAGGATGTTTCATGCCCAAATACCTTACATTACAATTGAAGAAACTGAAGCCTAAACAAGGAAAATGACTTGTTCTAGATTAAAAACATATTTGGCCTTTAGTCAAGTCTGTGTTCCATCTGTTACACTATGCAGCCTCTTAGCTGCACCTTTATCTTTAGAAAAGGAGAGAAACCATTCATATCAATATCCAGATCACAAGGGAAAATAAAGCTGCTGGTTTGATTCTTATTCTAACCTCCAACCCCATATTACAACAGTGAGTCTAAAGGTAATTTACTATACTCTGCTCTTTCTCCTCCCTTGCTCAAATGTCCCTACTTCCTTTCCAAGGCCTATCCCTTTCATTACTTGTGTTTCCAAAACTTTGCTAACTTGCTCTGGTAGGATTATTCTCTCTTCTTCCCTATTCATCCACTTCATGTTTACCACACAGTATTTAAATTATCTACGTACCTAAAGTATCTGCATACTTTATGCCAGCTATTTAATATGTGAGCTCTGCTAAAACAGTATTCAAGGACTCGGAATACTGTCTGTAACTTAGTAATTTTTCAGTAGAAGAATAGATGGATGGAAAGAAGGAAGACAGAAAGGGGAGAAAAGGCAAGAAATTTGAATATATCCTTTCTAGAGAGAGTTTGCAGGAGAAGGATGGTCAGTCTCCTCCCGTGTCATTAACTGCCTCTGAAAACCCACCAGAGAGAGGGTCCGCTATGGGTCGGTTCTGACTCTGTGATACCCAACAACAACAACAGAGAGAATTTTATATTTCCTCAATAGAAGATGTTTAAATTAAATAATAAGGAAAGGAAAATCTGAAAAATGTAAGCAACACCACAAATGTAAGGTCAAACCAGTATTTACAGTCAAAGCTATTTTACAAGAACGTGATATAGGGTTATCTTTTTCTGTTGCCATCTGCAGCCCACAATTATGAATTATTGGAATTTTTCTTCATATTTCGTGATGCATTTAGAAAATAATATTCTCAGAATACTGGAGGCATTGGGGAGAGATGCTAATAGCTAACTGCATGGATTCTCCAAAGGGACCTCGCGTCTGAGTGGAAGGGTAGTTGGTTCCAGTGGCGATGAGACGGTGCGTCAGTTGAACAGATGGGAGAGAATCAAAGTGCATGCTTGAGAAGAGGTCCTTATGACATTCAGTGTCAGAGACAACAGTGGATGTTAATCCAGCAGAGCAAATTGTATAGTGGGGAGCGAAATATTATTTAATCAGCACTGCTTCATACATAATTCAGTTAACTGCCTTCACTCATCAGTATTAACGAGAATGAGAGCCTGGATTAACGGGCCTCGTAAAGGAGCTCCCAGCCTACCTAAGTGCTGCCAAAACTTAATAAAGTCCTGCCAATCAAATCCTGGTATCTGGACCCAAATGCATCAGTGCACTGATATTACAAATTATCCCGAGCACTCCTCATTGTTTCCTAATTCTTTAATTATGCTGATCTCGGCACTAAAATGTTTAATTAGTGTACGGGGGAAAATAGGTAAGATTGCCTGCCACCTCCTTGCCTATCAGCAGTTAGCATCGAGTAAACAAAATTGGTTTTATTGTGAATAGCTTTAAATGGCAAGTTCTGCTTTTTATGTCTATAAATCTCAATAATTGAATACGAGACACAAATTGGGTTACAGAAATCTAAAAGCCTACTTTTAACCTGAGAGGGTATTGAAGATGCCAGAAGACCAGTCATACATCTCTGCCTCATACCAGCTTTGGCTTCTGAACATTATTGCTGTTGTTAGAGGATTCACTATGCCTGATCTTACTCTATTTTCACATCCACAGTTATGTTTGAGTCAATTGCTCTTAGCCATTGTTTCAGTCCAGGTCTTTTTCATTAACTCTATACTATATGAAGCAAAATATCCTTCTCCAGAACCTGGTCCCTCCTGAAAATATACCCAAAGTATGTTCAATGAAATCTCACCATCCTTGATTCTAAGGAGCACTCTGTCTGTACTTCTTCCAAGAGAGAGATGTTTGTTGTTTCAGCTGTTCGTGACGTACTCTGTATTCTTCAAGAATACCAAAATTCTGGGAATCTGTTCTTCTCTTATTGTCCTTATTCATTGTTCAGCTCACGTGTATCTGAGATGATGAAAACTTGTATTGCTTGATTCAAGTGCACCTTGTTGTTGTTGTTGTTGTTGTAGTTCTGTGCCATTGAGTCACTTGCAACTCATAGCGACCCTCTGTACAAGATCCCTAAACCCTACTCTATACTGTGCCAACCTCAATTGTCTCCGACACCCCTACTCCCATTACCCATCTCATCGAGGGTCTTCCTCTCCTGCCCTCTCCCTCCTCCACCATACCAAACTTGATGTCCCTCTCCAAGCACTGATCCCGCCTTGCAACATGTCCAAAGTATGAAGATGGAGCTTCAGAATCCTTGCCTCTAACGAGTAGCCCAGCTTCACCCTCTCGAGGATGAACCTGTTTGTTCTAGCAGTCCATGGTATACTCTTCTCCAGCACCTCAGCTCAAAGGTACCAATTCTCTTTCTTTCTATCATTACTAGTCACTGTCCAGCTCCCCAATGCATAACACACAATTACGAAGGCTATAGTGCAACATAATCCTCATAATAACATATGTGCTTTAAGTAAGTCTTTTGCTGCAGATTTTCCCAAAGCAATCTTGGTGTTTTTAGTTTCTTTTAAATCATCTCCAAATCATAGTAACTTTATGTAAAATAGAGTGAGACCCTACCAGATCCTGCATCTTCCTCACAGTCTATGTTGTGGTTAAACCCATTGTTGGAGTCAGTATACCAATCTAGCTCACTGAACGTCTTCCTCTTTTTAAATTGACCCACATCTTTCTCTTTTTTTTTTTTTTTTTATTGACCCTGCTGTTAGGGACCTCTCCAAAGTACTGAAGAGAAATTGTATCTCTCTGGAGACTAAGGTGTATCTGATACAGGCCATGGTCTTTGCTATCACTTGTTATGTATCAGAGAGTTGGACAATGACCAAGGAGGATAGAAGGAGAATTGATGCCTTTGAGCTATGGTGCTGGAGAAGAGTATTGAGAGTACCATGGACTGCTAGGAAAACAAAGAGATTCATCAAAGGGTTTAATGGGTGGCTCCTTGGAGGCAAGGATTCTGAGGCTCCGTCTAACATCTTTGGACATGTTGTAAGGAGAGACCAGTCCTTGGAGAAGGACATCATGCTTGGGAGGGTGGAGGGCAAGTGCAGGAGGGCAGGGCCCTCTGGGAGGTGGATTGATTCGGTGACTGGGGCAATCAGGATGAGGGTGTCAGAGGCAATGAGATTGGCACAGGACAGAGCAGAGTTTAGGGCTGTTGTACATAGGGTCGCTATGAGTCACAAGCAACTCGGCGACACATAACAACAACTACTTTACACAACATTATGTCCTTTTCCAGGGATTAGCCCCTCCTGGTACATTCCTGAAATATCTGCAACAAAATCTTATGTCTTTGTCAGTAAGGAGCACTCACTCTGGCAATATTTCTTCCAAAAGAGATTTGTCTGTTCTTTTGGAAATATTCTGTGGCAATACCACATGATTCAAAAGCATCAATTCCTCTTTGGTCTTCCTTACTCCTTTTTCAAATTTAACATGCATATTACCTCCAAAACTATGAACGTGGAGAAATAGTGAAAGTTATACAAGTGTTCAGGTCTTTCATTCCTAGAGTCACTATGAGTCATCTACGACTCAATGGCACTTAACAACAACAACATGACACAAAGGAAAATACTGTGGTTTGAGTAGGATACACCTTAGTCTTTAAAGATATATCCTTACTCTTTAACACTTTGAAAATCTCTTTGACAACAGATTTGCCTGCTGAAACATGCATTTGATTTCTTCCCCCCTCATTTTTAAAAAATTGTGATTTTAATCAAAGTTTACAGAAAATTTGGACTTTTATTCATTCATTGTTGCCCATTTTCTTCCCTGTCCCCATGCACCCCAGGAATATTCATTCAATGTTGCACAGTTTCCTCCCTCCTCTCAGTCATTTGATTTCTTGACTTCTACTTCTATGATTCTTGATTGTGGATACAAATAAAACCATTGGCAACTAAAGTCTTTTCTCCGTTTGGCATGATGTGGTTCATTGTTTCAGCTGTAAAGTTTTATATTTTCTTTAAATTGACGTGTAAACCACAGTGAAAGCTACCTTTTTTTCATCACTAAGTGCTTCAAGTCTTTTTTTTTTGTTTTTGCAAGTAAAATTGTGTCATTTACATATCACAAGCCCTAAATGCATTTTCTTGTCTTAATGTTGCCCTCTTTGTATAGTTATTATCTCAGATTATCTACTCCACATAAAAACTAAATAAGTATGATGAAAGGATACAATCTTGATGCATAATTTTCCCGATTTTAAACTACGTTATATCTATTTCCTTGTTCTATTCAAATGATTGCCTTTTGGTTTATATAAAAATTCTTCAAGAGCACAATTAAGTCTCTTGAAATTCCCATTCTTTCCAGTGTTATACATAATTTATTATATGCCAGCCAGATAAATGCCTTTCCATAGTCAGCAAAACACAGGTAAAATTATTACAGTATTCTCTGCTTTCAACCACAATCTGTCTCACATCAGCAATGACATCCCTCATTCCAAGTCCTTTTGACTTTTTGACTGTTCTCTTTTGAAGTACTGCTGTAGCAATTTTAAATTATCTTCACGAAATTTTATTTGTATGTGTTAAAATACAGTTCTATGTTAAATCACCTTTCTTTGGAATGTGCATAAACAAAAACACTTTTCAGTCATTTTGCCATGTAACTGTCTTCTAAATTTCTTAGTTTAAATTAGTAATGCTTTTAGCATGGAGTCCTTTTGTTGAAACTTATCAGTTGGATATTTTGTTCATTCCTGGAAACTTGATTTATTTGGGGTTGGTTTTTTTTTTCCTCCCTCCCCCCTCCCAGATATTTCCTATATATCTGAGACATCTTCATTTAGTATCATTCTTGGTTCATTGTCAACTTGTTCTTTTTAGTAGTTACTCTGTCTGTTGCTTCCATCTTCTTTGGCTATTTTGTGTGCTATTTGTATGCTATTCACTATTTTACCTATAGAACTCTTCAATGGGATGTGCGTGTGTGTACACCATCAAATCCAATCTGTCTGGTACAGAAAGAGATTGTCCCTCCTTCTCCAACAGAGCATCTGGTGGATTCAAACTGCTCACCTTTGGGATTGCAGTCCAGCTTCTTGCCACTAGGTCACCAGAGCTCGCCAGAAATCGTCAATATTTATTTTAACTCAAGGCTCGAGTTTGTCTTCCATTCTTTCAAGTTGATTAATAAGAAACATTGATTCACCCTTTGAAATCCTCTGTTCAACTCCTTAATTTTATTATTTCTTCTATTTGCATTAACTAGTTTATAATCAGGTTTCAGAGATCTCTCCTGACATCTGTTTTGGTAATTTCTTTTTTCCAGCCTTTTTAACAACCTTCTGCTTTTTTCTTTTATGATATCATTCTGCAACTAGTCTGACCTTTGATAATTACTGTTTAATGTCTCAAATCTAGTTTTGAGATGATCTCTACATTTAGGTGAGATGTAGTCAGAATTACGCTTTACCTTTCATGGGCTTGTTTTAATTTTCTTCAACTTCAGCTTGAACTTGCATGTGGGAAATTTATGATCTTTTCCACAGTCACTATCTGAATTTATTCTGATTTATTTTATTGCATTTTTCCATCATCTCTTTCTGCAAATTTATAGTCATTTTGTTTCCTGTTTATTCCATCTGGTAAGGTTTATATGATTAGCTGATGTTTTTGTTGTCACTGTTAGATCCCATTAAGTCAAGGACAACTCATAGCAACCCTATGAACAAAAGATCTGAACCCTGTTCTATCCTATGCCAGCCTCACATTTCCTGACACACAGAGCCCATTGCAACAGTCATTGTGTTGGGGTCAGTAGTGTTGAAAAGAAGTATTTCCAAGATTTTTGATCTTATAAGATTCTATCATGGACTTTTCGACAATGTTTCTATCACCAAGGTGATATTTTCCAACTATTCTTCCTTCTTTGTTTCTATGCTTTGCATTCCAGTAACCACTAATGATCATTATATCCTGGGTATATGTTTAAGTAATCTTATTTTGAACTTTAGAAGGTTTACTTTTGTCCTATTTCATTTTTAAATTTTAAACGTTTGTTTAATGTTGGAGAAGAATGATACTAATAAATAGTATACGGGACCAACTTGAAAAAAACTAGGATGTTATTGTTATTCTGAAGTTTTCAAGATATATATTAGTCTTTATATCCTAGCCTAGTATTAACTTTTTGGAGATTTGGCAAAAAACCCTTCACCTTGACAGTTTTAAGACAATGTCTGATGTTAGAAAATGGTATGAGTATATCTCAGAAGCAGGATGAAGCTATATAAAAAAGGGGGAGACTACATAAAGGGGGAGACAGTTCTTTATTTTAACAAACTAGATGTCTGCTGGGAGAGATAGGTAGATAAGTTGTTTTTGTTGTTATGTGTCATCAAGTCATCCAGGACTCACAGTGACCCTGTGTACAATAGCTCTTAATTCTGCCCTGTCCTCAGCCAGTTTCACTGACTCTGACACACCTACCACTATTACTCCATTTACTGTGTAAATTCATCTATTCCTGGGTTTTCCTCTTCTGTGCTGTCCTTCCACCCTTCCAAGCATGATGCCCTTCTCCAAGAATCAGTCCCTTCTGGCTATGTTGGGCAAGTGCCCAGTGTATGTGAGACAGAGCTTCAAAATCCTAGCCTCCAAAGAGAAACTTGGTTTCACCCTTTCGAGTACAAATATGTTTGTTCTCTTAACATGTATAAGCAGTACATGGTAGCTATGTTCTTGTTGTTATGTACTGTTGAGTCACCTGCAATTCATAGTGACCCTATGTACAACTCTGAACCCGGCTCTATCCTGAGCCAACATCACCATCTCTGACACACCTACTCCCATTACCCCAGTCCCTGAGTCAATCCATCTCATTGAGAGTCTTCCAATCCTGTACCATCCCTCCACCCTCCCAAACATAATGTCCCTCCCTAAGACTGGGTCCTCCTTGCAACATGTTCAAAGTATGTCAGATAGAGCTTTAGAATCCTCGCCTCCAATGAGCCTCCTGGTTTTACCCTCTCCAGGATAAACCTGTTTGTTCTCTTAACAGTCCGTGGTATATTCAATATTCTTCTCCAGCACAGCAGCTCAAAGGCAATAATTCTCTTTATATCATCCCTAGTCCATGTCCAGCTTTCTGATTCATAGAACATAATTGTGAAGATCACGGTCTAAATCAGGTGCACCTTAGTCTCAAGACTGACATCTTTGCTCTTCAGTACTCTGGAGATGTCCCTGACAGCAGACTTTCCCAATGCAACAAATAAAAATAATAACTATAATAGATATCACAATGTTGATGATCACTCACCTATTGACTTTTTATGTCCTTGTCAGCCACATTATATATTTTATGTTACTTAATTTTCCCAACAAAGGAGCTCTAATGGCTTAGTGGTAAGGAGTTACACTGCCAACCAGAAGCATAGGCTGCTAGTCCATGAACAGCTCCACAGAAAAAAGATGGGCAATTTTCATGGGCTCTGGTGTGATTAACTGCCCCTGAAAACCTGCTGGAGGGTCATCTATGAGTCGATTCTGACACATAACAACATAATAACATAACAGCATAACAACAACAATAGTTCTCCACAACTATTAGGATAATAATATAATTCCATTTGGGCAGAAAAAGGAAATGTCAAGGATATAACAGGACAGTGGTGGCTTCAGAAGAAGAAGAGTAGAACTTGAAAACGATGGAGCTGTGTCTGAGAAATTGTCCTATCTTTTAAAACTAAAATTTGAATTGTCAAAACATAGATATTATGAAATTTGAGTGATGAAAGTATAGACCTTCTACTGTTTGGACTGTGCCTTTCTTAGTGTTACTATAATAACAACAAAAATACCACAGATGGGTAGAACTAATTAAAAAAAAAGAATACAAATTTATTATCTCACAGCTCAGGAGGCCAAACCCCAACTTCATGATTTTGGCCATATCCATTTCTCTACTGGGCGTCTCTCTTAGGTTGTGAAATCTACAATAGTAGGCTTGGGCATGGGGAGACTGTGTGGATGGCACAGGATTAGATGTGGTTTTGATCTGTGCGTATGATTGCTATGAGTCATTGTTTCCTCGATGGCCCCTAGTGACCACAACAAAACACCCAGCCATCTTTTGCATCCTTTTGCCTGTAAACAAGTTCTAAAATTGTCAAGTTGCTGCAGTGTTAGTTTTTAAAGATATATAAATGTTTCAGGAATAGCTGCACTAGTTTCAATTCATATCGCCATCTCACATGACATCTGTCATCCTCCATGTGTGTTTCTGTGTCTCTTTTGTTCTTTTCGTCAAATTAGATTTAGGACGCATCCTGTGGAAATGTACACAATGGGGTAGGATTTCCGTGTGTTGTTCATAAGGTCACTATGAATGGGAGTTGACTCAACAGCACCAAGCAACAACAACAGCTACACAGTATTGCTTGATTAACACACAGTCAATTAAAAGACAGTCTTTCTTTTCAGACAGGGTTATCCTTAGAGATGAATGGGTGATGACTTTCATATTTCTCTTTGGAGCACACAACTCAATTTAGAGCAATATTTTTGAAATGCTTTATAGGAAGAAGAAAAAAGACATCCAATTTTCAGTAAGTGTTAAAGAGATTCCAGGGGAGCATAAGGCAGACCCACCCCACTGGGCACCATAACTTAGCCCCGGTGACCCATAAGATTCCATTTCACAGTCCGTAATGAATTTTGCTTCCTCTTTGACACCAGAATTAATGGAGTACTTTGAACCAGAGAGTGTGTTGTTTATATTTTAATTCTTTTCATAATTTATCGGGGATGTTTGTGACCTCCCGAGTCGATGGCCTACTTTTGAAGATAACAGCAGTCCCTGAAATAGAAGACTTCCACAGGATGAGACAGTAGCTGCAGCAGTGGACTTCAGCAAGGTGGCCACTATGAGGATGGAGCAGGGTCAGGCATTGGTTGGTTCTTTGTCCGCTCCACTGATATGAGATGAGCGGACTTGATGGCCCCTAACAGTAAGAGCAAGGTTTACACATGACTTATTCTCAAACCAAAACGCACTGCTCATTCCAATTCATAGAGACCCATCTCTGAGTTTCCAAGGCTGTCAATCTTAATGGGAGGAGAGTTCTTACCTTTCTCTGTCGGAGCTTCTAGTGAATGTGAACCATCAGAGATGTTTGGTCTTTTGGTTAACAGCATAGATTATGCCACCATGGTTCCTCAAGCATATGCCATTGTACTTAAATGCCATTGAGTCTGAATCAATTCATAGCTGACTGACCCTCAAGTAGGATTTCAGAGGCAGTAAATCTTATGGAAGGAAATTGCTCATCTTTTCTCCTACAGAGCCACTGGTGGATTTGAACTGTCTGCCTTTGAGCTGGCAGTGCAACTCCTTACCGCAAAGCCACCAGAACTCCCTTGGATGTGTGTGTAAGCGTATATTAGATTGGTCTTATTAATTATGTTGTTTAAATGTTCCAGTTCCTTCCTTTGTTTTTGTCTTTGATTCTCAGTTAAAAACTAACAAGGATACTTGAAATCCTCTCCTACTATAGCCAAAAACTCAAACTGAATACATTGCCCTCGATAGATTCCAACTTACCATGAGTCTCCATCAAGTTTCAAAGGCTGTAAATCTTTAAGAGAAATCTATGGGGTCAACCATGAGGCAGTTCTGACAACAGCAATAAATCTTTAAGGCAGGAAATTGCCTGTCTTTCTCAAAGAAGCTGCTGGTGGGTTTGAACTATTGATTTTTGATCAGACCAACATCTTAAACACTCTACCACCAAGGCTTATTTCCTTTACCATGTTGTTATATGTCATTGAGTTACCTGTGACTCGTAGGGACCCTATGTACAATAGCTCTGAACCCAGAGCCAATCTTACTTTCTCCAACAGACCTAATCCCATTTCTCCAGTCACTGAGTCAGTCCATCTCATCCAGGGTCTTCTTATCCTGCGCTGTCCCTCCATCCTTCCAAGCATGATGTCTTTCTTGAAAGACTGGTCCTTTCTGGCCATGTGCCCAAAGTATGTGAGGTAGAGTTTCAAATCTTTGTCTCCAGAGAGCAGCTTGGTTTCACCATCTTCAGGGCAGACCTGTTTGTTCTGGCAGTCCATAGTATGTTCAACACTCATCTTTGGCACCACAACTCAAAGGCATTGATCCTTGTTCTATCATCCTTAGTCATTATCCAGCTTTCAGATGTGTAGCAAGCAATTGCTAAGACTATTTTATCAGGTGCACCTTAGTCTCTAAGCAGACTTTGTTGCATAGTATTTATCAAATCTTCCCTCTATTTCCTGTATCTTACTCAATGCATTTCAGTACTCACATCATCATGTAGAGTCACAATGAATGGTAATCAAATCAGGGAGAGTGAGATGTGCCTCAATGCAATCTATATGTGTCAGTCTGGAGACTAAGGTGCACCTGATCCAGACCATAGTCTTTGCAATCACTTTCTATGCATCAGAAAGCTGGGCAACATCTAGGGATGATAGAAGGAGAATTGATGCCTTTGAGCTGTGGTGCTGGAGAAGAGTAATGAATATACCATAGACTTCCAGGAGAACAAACAGGTTTGTCCTAGAGAGGGTGAAACAAGGCTGCTCCTTGTAGGCAAGGATTCTGAAGCTTCATCAGACATACTTTGGACATGTTGCAAGGAGGGACTAGTCCTCGGAGAAAGGCATCTTGCTTGGGAGAGTGGAGGTACAGTGCAAGAGAGGAAGACCCTCGATGAGATGGATTGTTTCAGTCACTGGGGTAATGAGGATAGGTGTGTCAGAGACAGTGAGATTGACATGAGATAGAACCGGATTTAAGGCTGTTGTACATAGGGTCGCTGTGAGTCACAGGCAACTCGATAATAACATATTATTTCAAGTATAAAATTTTGAAACAATCATAATTCCAATTTTTGTTTTACCCATTAAATTATCTGTTTTTAGTTGAATGCTTTTCGATCGTTTGCTTTTCATATTATGACATTGATTTTTCTTTTTGCTTGCATTTTCTTGGTATATTTCTGCAAATTGTACTCTTCCCTGATACTGTGTACAGAATTATAGATGAGTAAATGTGATTTTTTCAATAAAAGGATTCAGTGCGTTCATTAAATTAGTAAAGCAATCCATAATACATTGAAGGCTAACAAGCATCAGAGTGGGGATAATTTGGAGAAAAACAATTGAATAGAAATAACTATAATATTAATACTCTTTTGTCACAGTCAACTCTCAGATAATAATAGGAGATTTTCATTTGATAATATTTGCCAAGGATATCACAAATCAAGACATCTACACCAAGACTACTGGAGACATTCTCTCTCACTCAGTTATGTGGCAAGCCCCTAGCTTGAGCTTTAAGCTAGAAGGATAAGCTGTTTTTTGCTATTGATATAATTAGAGTTTCATTTTTAACTGTCCTGCCGGTACAGATTTTTTTTTCTCCTTTGCATAGAAACTATTTTGACTTCCTGTAGGACCCTCTTTTTCATAACCATACTTTATCGTATTCCCATCATAAAACAAACAATCTAATCAGTTGCTGTTGATTTCAGTTCATGATCAGACTATGTGCAGCATAGGAGAACTGTCCTCAAACTCATTGTCATCAAGCCAGAACCTTCTCATTGCTGGCTCTCCATTGGGTCTCTGAGGCTCTAAATCTCGTCCATCTCTCTTTCCTGTGGAGCCACTGGTGAATGCAAACTGCCAGAGAGGCATAAACTTTAGGGTAATAAGCACAATTCGACAGACTAATCATAATTGAAAATTATTGGAAATATAAGTAATAAGAATTTGAAAATTTATCATCGAACCTTTTTTTCTAAAATGCCTCTGGGTGGACTTGAGCTGCAGACCTTTCAGCTAGTAGCCATGTTCTTAGCTGTTAAAAAACTCAACATGACAAATGTGGTCAGTAAACTCCACAGATTGAATCTGAGGCAATCTGACAGGTGCTTCTGGGAACTGATCTTCAAAGCACTCATGTGACCGTGTAGAATGTAGACACTGTCCTGGGAATGAGTAGTCATACAGCCAGTGGTCCATAGTTGAACTATTCTTGATCTTGTTGGCATAGTATTTTTTATACTTAACTCTCTCATCAACAAAATTTCAGTGAGTGACAAATAGTTATTTAAAATGGTTATTTACTTCTCCCATTGCAATTGCTGAATAACTGGACTATCTTATTGCTAGAGCTCTGTTTGATTAAATTTTTTGTCATAATTACAGTATTCTCCCCATATACAGCTTGAGATACAACTACAGGCAATGTGGTTTGTTTGTTTTTTTTTGCTTTTGCATAAAATTTTAAATCAGTAAAGTGTAAACAAATAAAAAGTGAAATAGATATATGGAATCATCAGGCAAAAAAATCTGAAAGCTTGGATCCATGAAAATAAATAAGACCTGCCATCCAATCTTGGACTTATTTAAGTATATTATTACAATCAAGAGACAGAGAAGAAGCACCCTGGGTACATATAGTTTATTAAGACTTTCATGGTAGTTTGGCTGTTGCACCCAATACTAGAAAAAAATAAGTCAAGTAAATCATAAATCCTCATGTAAGAGTGTTTACATTAGGGTTGCAGAGTGGAGTATACTTGGGGTGGGAGTGGGGATGTGCGGGGTCGGGGGCGGGGGGCAGATTGTGTACCAATGAAGGAGTTTTGCTTTTCAGGGAGAGGAATGAACTGGGGATGGGGGTGGGGGTGAATGGGTGGGGAGAAAAGTGCAACAATGAATGAATTCCAAAATCTCTGTAGTTGTTCATTGAAATGAAAAATAAATTAATTTATTAAAAAAAACACAAAAAACCCCAAAAACTTATGACTAGCAAAAAAAAAAAGTGTGTACATTAATCCCCAACATGTGTTCTTCAGTAGAGAAAGAATGTTACTTATGGCAGCAGAAAGAATCCCCTCTTATTAACGTCCTAGAGAGGAATATAGCTTCAAAAGTGATAAGATTTGCTGATGCTCGGAAAGCTGACGGGACATTAAACAATGAATAACTGAGACAAAGCTAGTTTCATGGCAGATAAATGGCACACCCTATTTGAGTGACCAAATACAAATCAGAGAAGAGCGTGGAATTGAGAAAACAGAAAAAAAAGAAAGATTTATCATTTCCTAATGCAAAATTGGAAGGCAACTCAAAAGATGTGAACCAGATCAAGCTTGAGACAAAAGAAATATTACTGTAGAGGACTTGAGTTAAAAAAAAAGGAAGGAAGAAAGAAAATAGAGGACATAGCTCAATATCCTGACATAACAGTCTCTTCATGAAATTAGCACCTAATGTAATTGCGGGGGAGATTATGTTTTCAGTTTCATATTGTTCATATATATCTAGTCTTTCATCAGATTGTTATTCAGTACCAACTGTAGGGTCCCTGTGAGTCAGAATAGACTGGACAGCAGTGGACTTATGGGATACAAGAGCACCCTTGGTGGCATGGTGGTTAAAGCACTCTGTTACTAGCCATTGGCTTGAACCCACCAGCCACTCCATGGTGATCTGCTTTCATAAAGCTTGACAGCCTTGGAGACCCTGTGGTGGAGTTCTATACTATAGTTATAATTGGGATAGAACTGTAGTAGTTCATTTGACAATGGTCTTGGCTAAACAAGAGCATTATTATTCATTAGCACTGTGATTAAAGACTCAGCTGCTGTCAAGAAAGCCAGTGGTTTGAACTCACCAGATACTTTTCAGGAGAAAGATGTGGTTGTCTGCTTCCATTCAGGTTTGTTGTTGTTATGTACCTTCACCAACTTATTTATAGCTGATGCTCCGGCAAGTTTTCAGAAGCTATAAGTTTCACAGGAAGAGACTGTCAGTCTTTTTCCCATGGAGAAACTGGTGGATTCAAATTGTATACCTTTGGGTTGGCAGGGCAATGCCTTACCACTTCCGAAGCTACCACAACTCCCTCCATGAAGATTTACAGCTTTGGAAACCATACGGGGAAGTTATACTCCATTACATAGAATCAGTGTGAGTTGCAATGGATTAGATGGCAATGAGGTTGGGTGTTTTTCATTCATTTTATGGTCTAGAGAAAGGACAATGGTGGTTCCTCACCTTCCATGTAGGAAACCTGGGTTCAGTTCTCTTCCAGTGAGCCTCAAGCACAATCATCATCTGTCAGAGAAAGTGTGTTTATTCTGTGACACTGAACAGGTTTTAAATGAGCTGCTAGGCTGAGACAGACTAAGATTTCAGCCAATGAAAATCATCTCAGTTGCAGCCAAACAACAATGACATGACTAGTTAGAAGTCCTGGATGGTACAAATGGTTATAATACTCTGTCCAATCTGATGTCAAAAAGGTTAGAAATTTGAGCCCACCCAAAAATATCTTCTAAGAAGTGCTTAGAGGTCTGTTTGAAAACTCTGTGGAGCATTTTATTATTGTTGTTATATGCTGTCTAGTCATCTACACCTCATAGCTACCCTATGAACAGTAGCTCTGAACCCTGTCCTATCCTGAGTCAACCTCACCATCTTTGACACATCTGATGTCATTGCCACAATTACTTTGTCAGTCCACCTCACTGAGGGTCTTCCTCTCCTGTGCTGACCCTCTTCCTTTCCTTCTCCAAGAACTGAGCCCTCCTAACAACATGCCCAACGTATATGAGATAGAGCTTTAAATTTTTTTTTCCAAGGAGCAACCTGGTTTTACCACCGGTAGGACAGACCTGTTTGTTCCCTTGACAGTTCATGATATGTTCAGTGATCTTCTGCAGCATCACAACTCAAAGGCATCCAATCTTTCATCATCCTTACTCATTGTCCAGCTCTCAGCTTCTCAGGTAGTTGAGAAGACCAAAACCTGAATCAGGAGCATCTTACTCTGTGGAGAGGTTCTTGACCACTGAATTTTCCAAAGCAATTCATCTTTTTATTTACTGACTGCAATGCCAAGCATGTGGATTATGGATCTGAGCAAAATGAAATTATTAACAACCTCAGTCTTTTCCCCTATTTATCATGCTGCCTATTGGCCCAGTGGTGAGAATCTTTGTTTTCTTGATGTTGAAATGCTATCTGTATTAAAGGCTGCAGTCCTTGACCTTCTGCAGCAAATGCTTCAAGTCATCCTCAGTTTCAGTGAGCAAGGTTGCATCATCTGCATAATGCATGTTGATAGATTTACTCTAACATACATGGATATTCCATGAGTCAGTGCCAAATCAACAAGCATGATCTCCCAGTCTTTTAGATAAAACAAAGGTAAAGGTATATTTTTAAGGTATACAACATTGGTGAGGTTATTTGTTGATAACTAATTGTGATATTTGAATAGCCTTGAATAAAGCATAGACTTTTAACCAGCATAGAGAAAGGAGAAAACATTCTAGATATGGAAAACATATTTAAAAAAAAACCAACCCCATGGTGACTCGTGAATGTCGCACAGTTTGGAATGACCTCCACAGTTAGAAATCAGTGTAAAGGTGAACACATTACAAATAGGGTCCACTTTTTTATTTTCTCTACCTAATTCTCTGTACTGAAATGTTGGAATTAAATCACTGTTATATTTCCTTCCCAGGGCAACTTTAATTCACAGATGCAAAATGTTCCACAACATCAGTAGATAATGGTATTAATGGTAAAATTTAAGTCAACCCAAAACATCACACATTGTTGATTTTGATAATAATGATTAGAATTGTCTCTCCCCACTGGCTGTTACTACTTAGCACCCCAACTAGGTCCCTGGGGAAGACTGGTACATTAGACATGTAAACAAATGTTAAAACAGCATGGAAATCACTCTTGAAAAGATGTAATACCACTCCTGCTTATGCTGTTTTCAGCTTATCATAAAGTTCTTCCTTCATGCGTTCCTTAATCATCATCAAAAACCCTCCCACTCACTGCTGTACAGTTGTTTTCAATGCATAGTCACATTCTGCCAGGGTCCCAAAATGGAAAATCTTCATGAGAGTTGACAAGGCTCATCTTTCTCCCATGGAGAAGCTAGTGGATTTGAACTGCTGAGCTTTAGATTTGCATTGGAGCTGGTAATACATTATTCCACCTACTGCTTTCCAACAACCATTGCTCAGTATTTGAGGGGAAAAAAAGAATTCTAAGGGAATTTTATAGACTTGGCAGCAAATTAGATATTCAAGTTGATGATTAAGAACCTATTTCTGCACCCAGTGTTCTTTTAACCACTCTGTAAGCTTGGATGGCAATTATCTCTAGTGCACCTTAGCTTCTTAACACCTTTATGCATTGCATTCTGTTTACATGGGTAACACATTACTGCAAAGAAACAGTAGCTAAATCATGGGCCATTTTCTGAAATCAGTCTCTTGCTGCTCACCATTTAAGTAAGTTGTTCTAGCTGCTGATGTTGTTGTTAGGTACCATTGAGTTTAAGTATAAATCTTAGTGACCTTATGAACAACAGACCCGAACCCTGTCCTATTCTTTGCTGTCCTCATCATCCTTGACACATTTGAACCCATGCTGCAGTCACTATGTCTACCACATCCATATCTCATTCAGAGTCTTCCTCTCTTCCGCTAATCCCCTACCTTTCCAAGTATAATATGCCCCCTTTCAAGGACTAGAGCTTTTCCTAGCACCATGCCCAAATTATGAGAGATGAAGCTTAATCATCTTTGCCTCCAAGGAACATTCTGGCTACACTTTTTTCCCCCAAGACACATCTTTTTCTTCTTTAGGCAGATTTTGGGATAGTCAGTACTCTTCTCCAACACCACATCTCAAAGACATCACTTCTTCCATCATCCTTGTTCATTGTCCAGCTCTCAAATGCATAGCGAGTAACTAAAGAGACCAATAGGTTTCACTTTAGGCTCACTTTAGTCTTCAGCATTCTGTAGAGGTCATTGACAGCAGACTTGCTCAATGCAATACATCCCCTAATCTCCTGACTGTTGGTACCAAGGGTGTTGGTTGTTGCTCCAAGGAAGGTGAGATCTTTTGTCAATGTCAGCCCTTTCTCTATCTCTTTCAGTATTATCAAATCTGCTATTTTGGTTATCATTTTATTATTATTCCTCAGTAGCAGAAAGGAGCGGGAGTGGGAGAGAGGGAGAGATGGGGTGGGACAGAGAGAGGAGAGAGAGAGAGACAGAGAGAAAGAGAGAGACAGACAGACAGAGAGAGAGAGAGAGAGAGAGAGAGAGAGAAGCAGGAGGTAGACAGAAACGAAAAGAGGGAAGAAATAAAAAAAGGTGAAGAGAGAATTAGAGGGAGAGAAAGGGACCAAGAAACCAAAGTACTTCTAGGGAAGTCGGGAGCAGCTCTCAGCTCTTAACGCTAATCACATGTGTCGTCTTTTTGAGAATTGAAGTATAATTTACACAGATTGCAATGCACATTACTTAAGTGCAAAGTTCCATGAGTTTTGACAGATTTAAATGCCTATGTAATGTACCCTCCCTTCAAAATATAGAACAATTTCTTCTGTTCAAAATGTTTGCTTGTGCCCCCACCCAGCCCTCATCCTCTTCAAGAGGCGACAAATGTTCTGGTTTCTTCTTTCAGTGGATTAGTTTTGCCTTTTAAAAATTTTTGTATAATAGAGTCATTTACTATGCACTGTTTTATGCTACTTTGCAAAAACATAATGATGTTGAGATTCATCTGTGTTGATGCACATTTGATGCACATGCCTGTGGTTCTGTGCTCATTGCTCCTGGCTGGTGTGGTAGAACCGTGTGATGGTTAACTTGTTTCCTGGTTGATGGCCATTTTCAGTGCTGCCAGGTTTAGTTATGATAAAAACTACTGTGAATATTTGTATACGAATATTTATATGGGCATATGTTTCAACTTTTATTGCATAAGTATCTAGATATGCAAATTGTGGATTCTAGAATGGGTGTGTGTTAAGCCTTTTAGGAAGCCATCAGAAATTTATTCAGTGGTTGTACCATTCTGGCTTGCACCAGCATTGTATAGAGATTAGAGTTGCCTCATCACCTCACCAGTGCTTGGAGGTGCTTGTTTTTCATTTCATCTTTTCCAATAGGGTTATTTTTGAACTCTAACGCATGGTAACCATATGAACAACATGTCTGAGCCTTGCCCTATTCTGTGCTGTTCTTGTCATTGCCAACATGCTGGAGCCCATTGTGTCAATCCTTTGAGAGTTTCACTGTGTTTATCTAATTCCCCTGTGATCACTGATGTTGAATGCTTTCTCAGGTGTCCCTTGCCCATTTGTATATCATCTTTTGTGGTTGTCGGCTCAAATTGTTGCCTAATTTTTTAAATTGGATTGTTTGGTTTTGGATTATTTGAGTTGTTTTGCACACAAATCCTTTGTCATATACATGTTTTGCAAGTGTTTGGGTTTGGTTGTTTGGTTTTTCCAGTCTTTTAATTGCCTCATTTTCTCAAAGTGTTGGCTTTTAAATTTGGTAGCATACTGTTGTTGTTGTTTTCATAATTATTTTCTGCCTAAGAACCTTTGCCTTCCCTTAAAATAAGAAATATTTTTATAAGTTTAGATTTTTGGTTAGGTCTCTGATTTTATCTATTTATCTAAACTTTATTTTCTGTGTAATATGAGCAAAAATTTTATTTATAAACGTCATTGACATAAAAATGCGCATTTAATATTCCTTCTTAAGTACAATTAAGTGCTTTGGGATTCCCATTCTTCTCAATATTAGCCATAACTTGTTGTGATCCACACAGTCAAATGCCCTTGCATAGTCAACAAAGCATAAATAGACCTTCTTCTTTGAAAGGATTGAAGTATTCTTCACTTCAGCCAGGATCCATCTGATATCAGCAGTGATAGCCCTGGTGTCACCATCTCTTCTAAATCCTGCTTAAATCTCTGGCAATTCCCTGTTTGTACTGTTCTAGCCTTTTTAAAATGATCTTCAGCAATACTTTGCCTGCATTTGATATTCATCATATGGTTCAGTTGTTTCCATATTCTGTTCTTGGGAATGGTGATTGGGAACGAATAATGGGCCTCTTCCAGAGAACATACTTTGGGCTTGTTGCTAGAAAAGGCTGTTCCTTAGAGACAGAGATCATGCTTGGAAAAGTGGAGGGTCAGCAAAAGGGAAGAAGACCCTCAACCAGAAGGATTGACACAGTGACTGTTGCCATGCACTAGAGCATGTCACGAAGTGTGAGGATGGCACAGGATAGGACAGGGTTCAGAGCTGTTGTTCATAGAGTCAATGTGGATTGTACTCAACTTGACAGCTCTTCATAACAGCTACCACCACCATAAAGATTTGTAACTTCATTATTTCATTTAAAAATTATTTATCACTCCTAGTTATTAATAGACAAAGCAAGAATTTTAGAATAAAATGAAAATCTTTGATGATTTGGCCTTAATAATTTTGGAAATTTCAGTGAATAATATCATCAGATAAGTAATATTTTTATCATGATTGCCATTCTGTAGAGGTCATTGACAGCAGATTTGCTCAATGCAATACATCCCCTGATCTCCTGACTGTTGGTACCAAGGGTGTGTTGTGTTGGTTGTTGCTCCAAGGAAGGTGAGATCTTTTGACAATGTCAATTCTTTCTCCATCTCTTTCAGTATTGTCAAAATCTACTATTTTGACATGCTGGGAAAGGTAGAGATTCAAAGAAAAAGTGAAATATATTCAGTATGATGGTTTGCCGCAGTGACTACAGCATTGGGCTCAATCATGTTGGAGATGATGAGACTAACACAGGATAGGATAAGGTTCACATCTGTTGTTGGAAGGGTCGAAAGGAGTTGTCAACTTGAGGGCATAATCTAATAACATTGGTTTTAAAGATCCAAACCCAGACTTGGAACACTGGGTCACAGGTGGGATACAGGCAGGTAACACAGAGGACACGGCTCTTGGAGGTCAGGCAGGCACAGTGGTGGGGCCTCCGAGGCCCAGGCAGTTCTGCCTGCTCAGGTAGGAAAGTACAGGTAGGGCTGGGCGTGCCTCACTCCCACCCTGCTTATTTCCTCTTTCTGTGCTCCACTCACCTCTCATGCAGCCTCTGCTGCCGTCTGTTCTTCCATTCTCTGTCTGTAGTATGGCAGTCCTGAGGATTAAGCTGAAGCACTGCTCCAATAAGGTTTTAATACAATGTTCACACAACATCGCTTCACAGTGTGAATGGTGGACATTAAACAATACATACCTTTCGAAGGAAGTTGTAGAAGCGTGTGATGTGTTAGAAAAGGCACAGTCTTTGGAAGGAATTGAAGTATAAAGTTCAACCACTTACAAGTTACATGAATTTTGGTGAGTTGCTTCTGCCAGATGAATATTCGTTTCATCATCTGCTTTAGTTTTTCAATATGTGAAGCATTTAGCAAAGTGTCATATAGAAGATGGTCAATAATGATTAGCCATTTTATTGCTATTTTTAGTAGTTCATTGTGTCTGGAGTCTTGGGTAGAATTCTGGATGAGTGATGATGACAGGAGAGAAAACCTTAAAAAAAAATCCTTTTGTAAAACCCCACTCACTGCCACAGGGTTCAGTCGAACTGATAAGGACACTCTGTGAGGTTTCTGAGGCAGCGAATCTTTAGTGCAGGAGCTCTGGGGTCATAGTGCAGAGAAAGTTGTGCTGCTACCTCAAAGGCCGTACTCGTGTGGTAGTTCTAATCCTCCAGCAGCTCTGTGGGAGAAGGATGGGTGCTGTCCTCCCGCATGACCTGCAGCCTCTGGAAAGCCCTCTGCAGAGTCAGCTCTGTGTCCATTCCAGCACACCGAAGAGTTTGTTAACAACTCTTTACAGGAGGATATTGCTCATCTTTCTCCCTTAGAACATCCGGTGAATTCAAACTACTGACCTTTTGATTAGCAGCTCTCGTGGCTTAGTGGAAAGAAATTGGGCTGCCAAGCAAAGGTACGCTGTTCAAATCCACCAGATGCTCCGCAGGAGAAAGATAAGCAGTCTCCTTCTCCTTCCATATGATGTAGTGCCTTTGAAAACCCACCGGAGTCTGGTCAGCTATGGATTCTTTCTAACTTGAAAATATACAACAACACCATACTTACAGGATTTGGAAAACAGGCTGAATCAGGTTGTTGCCTTTAAATATATATAGACTTTGCTGTTCTTTCCTATCCAAATTAATTAAAAGAATGATGCTTAAATGACCATTTAAGATCCAAGTAATGTTTATTAAACCAAAAAAGCTTGGAAGAAAGATATTAAAATTCGCCCAAGTTAAAAGCAAAAAGAAAATGAATATTTAACAGTGTTTAAAAATAAGTCTGTATTCAACTTATTGGATTTATTTGAAAATGAAATATTTTACTTCAATAAATAGACTTTCTCTGTATTTATTAACTATAACCATGCTCTTCATTCCATCTCAGATAGGATTTTGTGTTAAAATATAGATCATAATGTGGATACTAAGTAATGAAAACATTTCACCGTTTTACATTTAAATACAGTAAAATTTTTCTGTATTTTTTGGTTTGCAGTTCTATGGCTTTACTCCCCCAAATTTATTGATTCTAACTCCAAAACTTAGTCCCCAAACACTTCAACTGTTAACCAAAGGGTTAGTAGTTTGAACTTATCTTCTGGAGAAGGGTGGGCCAACTCCTCCCATTAAGGTTTACAGCTCACACAATGGAATACTACGCTGCCTTGAAAAACAAGGAACTCATGCAATATTATTCAAAATGGGTGACACTGGAGGACATTATGCTGAGTGAAATATCTCAGTCACAAAAGGACAAATACTGCATGGTACCACTGTTGTAGAATGAAACTGACATCAGGGTTGGGGTAAGACTGAGAAAAACTGGATAAATTATGTATATTGCATTGAAACAGATAAGGGAGAGAACAGTTTAAAAGTGATATATGATAGGGTATTATGGTTATCACAAGAGTCCAGAATTAAGGTCGCATAGTGGAGTATACTTGGGGTGGTGGGAGGGGTGTAGGGGGATTGTGAACCAATGAAAGAATTTTTCTTTTACTTTTCAAAGAGAGGAGCGAACTTGGGGGGAGGGCTAGGCAGGGAGAAAAGTGCAACAATGAATGAATGGAAATCTAAAATCTCTAAATGTTCATTAAAATTAATAAAATAAAATTAAAAAAATGATTTACAGCTCATTTGAAGGAATGTTGAAGGAATGTTGGTTTGAGTTTGGGAAATGCATGTAAAAGTTGAACAATGAATAAGGAAATCTGAAGAAGAATCAATGTCTTTGAACTGTGTTGTTAGTTAAGAATAGTGGAGATCTTATGGGCTGGCCAAAGAACAAACAAATCTGTGCTTGGAAAAAGTGTGGGCCAGGTGCTCCGTGGAAGGACAGATGTTACGACTTTGTCGCCCATACCATAGGCATGTTATCAGGAGGGCCAGACCTTGGAGGCGGACAGCATGCTTGGAAAAGCAGATCAGCAAAAAAAGGTTTCCATGTGATAGACTGACAGAGTGGCTCCAACCAAGGACTTAAGCCCAGTAAAGATTGTGAGGGTGGCCCAGGACTGACCAGGGGTTCATTCTGCTTCACTCGGGTGGCTATGTTTACAGCTCTGGAGTCTTGCATTTTTTAGGTTACATAAACAGAGTGTTTGGAGCCTGACGTTTTTCAGTCAGCACACTGTATTTGTGTTTCATCCATGGTGTCCCTGTGTCAGCAGATTTTCGCTTTGTACTGATGAGCAGTACTTCACTGCACGAATATACTCAGTTTAGTTAGCCATTCCTCCGAGGAAGGACAATTGGATTGTTTCTATTTTGAGATAATCATGAATGATTGTGCTACAGGTATTTGCATAAAACCTTTTTTTATTATTTAAACAAAAATTTTTTTTTTAAATTTCTCTAGTTGTAGAGACCTCATAGCAACCCTTTGAACAAAAGACCTGAACACTTGTATAACTTTCATCATTTCTCCAAGTACTTAGAGTTTCTGGAGGCAAAGTCTTTGAGAAGTGGATGCCACTCCTGCTTCTAAGCCTGTTTTAGTTCAGGATCTCCACCAAACACTGTCCACCATGGGTAACTGTTATCACATTTGACACATCACTGACACAGTGTTCAGCATCATAGCAATCACAAGTTACTTCTGTACAGCAAATGCACAGATCAGTGCTATACCACCTAAAAGAATGTTTGACAAAAACAGTTAAAACCAGGCCTGAGGGCCACACATTAAAAACACCCTCCTTTGACTTGGTAGCATAACTTCCTGTCCACCAGACCCACAGAGCTCTCTCAGTGTAATCTTGCTCTCTGTGGAGGAAAGATGGGCAATCTTCTCCTGTGTGATTTACAGTCTCTGAAAACCCCACCGGAGGATCAGGTATGCGTCACTTCTGACTCCATGATAAACAACAACAAGAACTAGTGTAAGTATTGTGGTATGTCCTAGCTGCATTCTGTAGGGTTTAACATTATTGTTGTTGTGTACCACTGAGTCAGAATCTACCCAAAGCTGACAGCAAGTTTTTAGAAGCAGTAAATCACGTGGGAGAGGATTGCCCATTCCTTCTACTTAATAGCTGGTGGATTGGAACCTTGTGCCTTTAGGTTGGCTGTGCAACTCCTTATCACTAAAATGGTTTTCCAGAAGGCTGTGTAACTCTATGGTTTGATCGCCTCTCATTCCCACAGCATTTGTTGTTGTTATTTGCCGTCAAATAGAGAACAACTCATAGAGACCCTATGAACAAAAAGATCTGAACCCTGATCTATCTGTGCCATCCTCACACTTCCTGACACGCAAGAGCCCGTTGCAGGAGTCAACATGTCAATCTATCTGGTTGAGGGTCTTCCTCTTCTTTGATGACCCTCAGCCCCTCTCAACATCATGTCCTTCTCCAAGGAATAACCTCTCCTAGCAACATGCCCAAAGTATGTGAGGTGAAGCCTCATCATTCTAGCCTCCAAAGATCAATCTGCCTGCACCCTCTCCAGGACATAGCTGTTTGTTCTCTTTGCCGTCCATGAGATGTTCAGTGCTATTCTCCAACATCACAGCTCAAAGGTGTCAATTCTTTAGACAAGCTGTGATGATATAGTCCATGGTAGTCCACTGCTAACCGAGAACCTCTGGAAATTTGGATCCACCAATGACTCCACAGGAGAAAGTTGGGCAGTCCCCTCCTGTATGATTTAGAGCCCACACAAAATTCACTGAAGGGTTGGTCAGCCGTGAGTTGGGTTCTACTCTCAACAGCTATGAGTTAAGTTGTTAATAGGTGTTTATGAGCCCTGGTGGCATAGTATGTTATGTGCTCGCCTAACTAACATGTCACAGTTCGAGGCTACCAAATGCTCTCCGGGAGAAGATCGGAAGTGTCCATCTGTAAAGATTTATGATCTTAGAAACCCAATGGAGAATCACTCTGGGGTGGAATTGACACAGTGGCATTAGGTTGATTTCTTAGAGGCAAGGATCCTGAAGCTTCAGTTTGACAAACTTTGGACATGTTGTAAGGCGGGACCAGTTCTCGGCAAGGGACATTGTGTGGAGGGACAGCGCAAAAGAGGAAGACCCTCGATGAGATGGATTGATTCAGTGACTGGGGTAATCGGGGCGAGTGTGTCAGAGACAAAGAATGGCACAGGATAGAGCAGGGTTTAGGGTTGTTGTACATTCGGTCTCTATAAGTCTCAGGCGACTTGACAGCACATAACAACAACAACAGCAACAGGTGTTTAGTGGTTTCATCTTGTCAATTATAGGTTGTTCTGTTGTGTTTTTACATTTTCCAAGTAGCTATGACACTGCTTCACTTTTTTATGTCTTTATTCCCCACCTGTGTGTCCTCTCTGGTGAAGTATCTGCTCACTCATCTCACAAACAGCCTGTTTCTTTTCAAGGGACTTGTGCCACAAGCTTCTTGGTAGAGCTGAAGTGTAGCAGATTAATGCCAATTAGCATTAAAAAAATCTCAGTCATTTTCAATGGATTCACATCTAAATGAAGGTTAAATCAATTATGATTCTGCGGTGTATTGATTCCTCTGTCTAATTCCTGCTATTAGGATTCCTTTCCAGCTAGCCCCACATGGTTTCAAGAACCTCCCATTGATCCTTACTGTGCTGTGTGAGGGAGGCTTTCTCACAACTCCACGCACACTTCTTGCTGTCAAGTCAAAGCTGACCCGCAGCTGACCCTCCCACGAGTTTTCTAAGACTGTAACTCACATTGGACATAGGCGCACGTACTGGGCTGTTTGTCAGGCTGTGCTGAGCGTCGGATTTTGCAGAGGCTGAAACTGTCTTTTTGTGAGAATGAACGAGGGTAGTAGGGAGGGTCACTCCAGCAGAGGGGAATAGAGAGACTATTTCCTAGAGAAGTGATGACGAAGAGAGACTTTAAGATCATGCTAGAACACAAAGTGGCGAAGAATGTAAAACTGTGCCAAAGTGACGATAAAGCAAAAACTTGAAGGGTTGAAAAGGCATTACTCTCAGGAAACAGGATACAGTTGAATGTCGCAGGTATGGGGTCCGTTCCATTTTGATTTTGTGGTTTTTTTTTATCATCTTGGATCACTTCTCTTACATCATGGCCTTAGTGGAATGGACTGTCCTAGGCCAGAGCCTGTCTTCCATGGGAGGTGTCCCGTGGAGGCAGTGATGGATTATCTCTGTTCTGTGTCTTCGTCATGTGTTCTCTTTGCCTGGATTCCCTGCTCATCCCATGCCAGGTGTTCCTGTTGCCTGGGATCCCTTCCCTTCCCATTTTCAAACACTCCCACTCAATCTCCTGCCTTCCCCAGAGAACACTTCCCTGTCGCTCTTTTGGAAGAGTTATGTTTGCATATCTTTAAAGAGTGACAAGTAGCTTCCTAATGAATTTCAGCACATTGGAGATTGTGAGGACGATGCAGGAGCAGGTATGGTTTCATTTTGTTGTAAATAAGGTCACTGTGGTTTGGAGCCGACTTGATGGCACCTGACAAAAACAGCTGAAGAGCAGACAACACCTTATATACCTCCACAACCCCAATCTCTGTTACCTTATGGAATTAAGCACTCACATATTTAAAAAAAAATTTAAAGTGATACATGTAAATATTCAGTGGAAGCAAAGCAAATATTGACTTGATGCAAGACGTATGTTTTCTTCATGGATATTATTATAATACTTTTCACCTTCCTCCCAACTGGCATAAAACAGAAGAAATATAATGCAAGTTCTGCTTTTCATTGGCTCACAAAATAGTTGAAGTGGTCTATATCTGTCCTTTTTGTAAAATTGTTTCTAGGCATATTTTAAAATTGTCTAGAGGAAAACAGTCGTAGCTGTTATGACCTGAGTTTGTTTTGCTTTGCTCTTTTACAGAATTTAGAGAGCTGAAACTCCAGTTACCCTGTGGACTTAATTCTGACATTTTGTGTAATAGTATTAAACATGGCACCTACCACTATTCTCAAAATTAGGAAAAGTTTAGATCCTGTAAGGGCCCCTGTGTAAGGTACATTTCTCTAAGAAATATAGTTGACTTCCCCATGTTTTTTATAGGTCTGTTTAAAAAAGAGGGTAGAGGGTTGTTGCACCAAAAGACATAATAAACCTTTCATTACCAAAATAATAATACTAAGAATAATAGTACTCATAATAGCCTGACACGTCTTTGTTTCCTCCCATAGTACGTGTGAGAAATTTTAAGGATCAATACACCAATCCTACAATAGACTCTGGTTTTTCTAATATAAGCAGCATTGTATATGTATGGTTGTATGGTTTTCCTTGTCCAAATTCAAAGAAAATGAGAAATTGAAATGTCTGTCTAGTGAAAAAAAATAAATATGTGATTATTCATATCATAAGCAGAAGATAAAATGAATGACTAAATCTACAAAATTACAAAAAGCAAAATATGTCATATATATGTGTGTGTGTGTGTATATATATATATAAATTGAAATTATTACATATAAATTTAGAGAGCGAGCAAGCTCTGACAGTTTATTGGTAAGGAGTTACACTGTCAACCCGAAAACACACAGTTCCAATCCACCAGCTGCTCTAGGAGAAAAAGATGGCCAGTCCCCTCCCAAGTAATTTACTGTCTCTGAAAATTTACTAAAGGTCAACTGTGAGCTAGTTTTGACTCAACCATCCATACACAACAACTATATATATAAATCTGACATCATAAAATAATCTTATCAATTTCCAAGATGTGTTTAAAAGCATGCAAGAAAAGTGTAGACACTAGATCATGAAGTGACTAATTCTAAGGGAAAAGACAGATTAGGATCAGGGAAGAAGTGTTCAGGAGGACTTTAAAATAATGGAGAGAGATGATAGATTAGAGAGAGAGAGAGAGAGATGATTTAACACAAAATGATAAAATACTGGGATTCCATAAAGATGCGTGATGATTATGTAGATGTTCAGAATAGTCTTTATATTGTTCTACAAAATATTTAATGGTTGTAAAGTTATTAGAGAGGCACTCTGAACTATCTCGTCTACAACTTTTCTTCAAGTCTGAAATTTCTTTAAAATTGAAGAAAAATGGTGAGAGCTAAAGACTTCATCTTTAGGCCTAATTAGAAGATCTCAGCAGTCTCTTGCTCTGGAGTTGGAACTGACTCGTAGGTCACTTTCCTTTGGGTTTTTGAGACTATACGTCTCCAGGGAGGAAACTGTCCACCTTTATCCCAAGGAGAAACAACAAGTGTTTAGTGGCTTCATCTTGTCAATTATAGGTTGTTCTGTTGTGTTTTTACATTTTCCAAGTAGCTATGATGCTAGATTCAAACTACCAGAGAGATGTGGGTCTTTGGTCTAGCCACACAGCTTGCTGTGGACTAAGCCATGAGGCTACTCAGAAGAGGTGGTATTTAATTGGATGGCTGCATCTGAGCCCTAAAGAGGCTTCATTCTGACAGGAATGTTGATGGCAGAAGAGAGTTACTGACCTGAGCCTTCATTTAGGGGGAATATTGATTCACTGTGAAATGAAGAAAGGATATTGAGCAGAGGCAAGGCAGTGGAGGACGCCAAGGGATATGTTTGAGAAGTGGCAAATGTGGCATTGGATGGCTGAGCCGTGCATTACCAGGAGCTGTAGTACAGGAAATAAAGGCAGAGAGAGCTTGATTTCCAAGAAAGAACACCCATACCATGGTGAGGAACGTGGATTTTGCTATGTAGAGATAGCAAAGGTTTAGCACATGCTGGCAAAATCTAACCTGTGCATTCACTTGCACAAAGGCTGGGATTAGACTTGGCAAGAAAATTACTCCAGAGTTTCTTACAGAGGTGATGCAGCTCTGAGGAAAAGGATGATCACTCTGAAATCCAGACAAATCTGAGAGTGCTGAAAAGGTCTCTCCTCTCCATTTCTCCTCTTCTCCTCCTCCTCCCCTTTGCACAGTTCATGTCAGACTTTTCCTACCTCTTTAACTTCCTGTATGAAGGCCATCAAATAGTCCACCCAGGGGTTAGGCTATTTTGGAAACAGAAATGCAGAGTATTTCAATGCAGGGCATAGTAATAGAGCCTCAGACTGCCTATTTCTATTGTGAATCTTGACAGCCAGCGAGAAAGCGTCTATATTCTTTTACACAGACTCCCTGGAAGGAATTGATGTTCAATCACCTGGAGCTGTGGCCGGGTCTCTTTGGAAGGGAGCCTCACCCTGCGAGGTGTGTGACCTTCTTTCATTCACCTACAGAGGAGTCATTCGTGTCTGCAAAGGGCACCGTTAATAATTTTGAATATTGTCATTGCACATCATTGTACTCTTTTAAAATCTCGCCTGTGCATCTTTAATAACCTTTCTTGCCTTCAGAGAAAGTGGAATACAAGCACCCTTCCAGCTGGTGGTGCTCTGATGGAAACAGTGCCCAGTTAGACCACTGGGCTCGGAGGCAGGACACTAGGATTTTTAACTTGCACCTCAGTTGCATTGCCGTACAGAGGTAACTCATGGTTGCTGTGATGCTAAACACTGAGACTCTGATGTGCTAAATGTGATAATGGTTACCCATGGTAGACATTGTTTGCTGGAGCTTCCCAATTAAAACAAGCTTGAAAGCAGGAGTGGCATCCACTTCCAAAATGGCTTGCCTCTGGAAACCCTGTGAACATGGAGAAACGACCCAAGTTATATAAGTGTTCAGGTCTTTCATTCATAGGGTCGCTATGAATCATCTACAACTCGACGGCACTTAACAACAAGAACCTTGGTAGCCTGGGAAACATTGGTAGGTCAACAGTGGGATTTTTGCCTTCTGTGTATGAGACTCAATGGCACCTAATAAAAACAATGGAGGAGCCCTGGACCTGGACTTGATTCCTATACAACACAAAAGATCTCTCTCTTCCACTGGAGAGTCACATCTTAGTATGATGCTGACCAAGTAGCTAAAATAGACTAGAAATAAGTTCCTGGTAACCTACTGAGAAAAATCAGCTAGTGAAAATGAAATGATGGCACTGGTTCCATCCCAGCCAGTCATTGGGATGACGCCATACTGGATAGCATTTTGTTCTGTTGTGCATGGCTGGGATGACCATGAGTGGAGGGCTCGCTCAGCAAGGACACCCAAGTCCTTACAGTCTTGGAACCTCAGTGTCTCTCTATATTAAATGGATGTATTACTGTTTCTCTCTAAGATTACAGTGAACCAAGGAGAAGATGGATTTAAAGGCATGTCATTATTAGATGAAAGCACCCAACACTTGTGAAAATACTTGTTGTTAAGTGCCATCAAGTTGACTATGACTTATCGTGACCTTGTGAATTCTGAACCTTGTCCTATCCTGTATCATCCTAACCGTCTATGATACGGTCAAACCCATTGGCTCACTGTGTCACAGTATATCTCGTTGAAAGTCTTCTCTCTTTCACAGACTGTCCACCTTTCACAGCATGATGTCTCTCTCCGTGGATCTTTCTCAAGAATATTTAACAGTATTAGACTTAGTTTAATTTATCAATTCAAGTTTGTTAGGGTAGAGAGGAAGTGTTGGACATTATGCCAGGAACTTGCTTTGATTTTATTTTTAAATATTGTTGAGGATTAAATTGTGTCACCCTCAAATTACACAGAAGTCCTAACATGTGGACCTATAAATATGGTCCTGTCTAGAAATAGTAATTATTTCAGTTACACTAGTGAGCTCATCCAAGAGTATGGTAGATCCTAATCACTCCAGAGTGAGTACATTAAAAAAAAAAAAAAAAAAAAAAAAGAATGAACATAGGAGAGACATTTAGAGAGACAGAATGCAGTGATGGAGGCAGATGTTGTTGTTGATGTTGTTAGGTGTGTGTGTGGAGCCAGCCAGGACTGAGAGTGACTCTCTGACAAACTGATAGGAACCTTGCCCTCCTATCCTGTGCCATCTACACAATCTCTCCCACACTCATGGCCATTGTTGTAGTCAGTGTGTCTATCCACCTCACTGAGAATCTTCCTCTCGTCCCTAACTCCACTCTTCCAGGCACAGTGCCCTTTTCCACTAGTTGACGCCTCTTGATGACATGCTCTTGGAAAGGGACATTCTGACAAGTGTGTAAGTATGTAAGATAAGGTGTCTCTCTCCCTTCCTTGAAGGAGCACCCTGATTGCACTTCCTCTTAGATAGATTTGCTTTGGTTGTTCTTTTGGCAATCTGTGGGATGGTCAATATGTGTCATAGAAAGATTCATCTATAAACAGCAAAGAAAAATCAAGGATTGCCAACCATCACTAGAAATGAGGCAAGAAGCCCTTGAGAGAAATAGACACAGTCAAGGCCCAAATTTGGACTGGTAGCTTCCAGATCTCTGAGAAATTATGTTCTTGTTCTTTTAAAACCACTGCTTATTCTTTGTGATTGTAGCTAAGATACGTACCCAAACCGAGTGGCTCAAAGTTTGGCAGTTTGAACTCATCCAAGGACTCACTAGAAGGCAAAGCCTGGTGGTCTGCTTCCGTAAAGATTATAGCCAGAAAAGCCCCTGGAACAGCCCTACCTTGGAACACGTGGGGTCACCGTGGGTTGAGGGTTGAACTCTACAGACCTGCTAACAGCTATTGCCATAGTTCTGTGGTACGTCCGTCTTTGGGTGGATTTCTCAGATCAGGCAGCTCACTGCAGCTGCATCTCCTTCTGCAAGGGCTTGCTCATCTCACTCCAGGAAGAATGAAATTCAAGGCTATGTATTGTCCTTAGGAAAGTACCAGAACCAAGGTCAGGAATCTTTTGTTCTAGGATTCTTTCTGTTGCTAAATCTGTTTGGTAGCCCTGGATGAGTCTCTTTATCTTATTCTCATTTGGAGGGTGGGAGCATGAGTAGGGAACATGAGGTCACACGATTCCGTAGCATCTCCTTAAGACGATGTGTATAGAGTGGGTACATGCGCACTTAGCCTTGGCCAAGTCAGACCCTTGCCAACAAGAGGAAAAGAAAAATGCAGTTCAACTTCGAGCGAAAGAAAATTATATCTTACTTTGCACGCATCTATTTGTGCAAACTAATCTACTCTGGTTATAATAGAAAGCAGAGTTGCATTTTCATAGCATTGGCAGTTAATTTCCCCTTCCTTCCAAAGACTGAACATCACAATGTTTTGACTTGTGCTTCAAGAAACATAAAACCACATGAGAAAGCTCTTACTCATGCCGCTATATATAGCCAGAGATGAGCACAGCATTTCAAAGCGAAGCCCCATTACCATGGAGGTTACTGTGTTTACAGAATGTGTTCCCTGGATGCAGGATTCAGCACTTCTGCACCTCTGAAGGTCTCTCTATGAAGGCAACCTCAGCAGGTTCCAGGAGGCCATCTTGAAGATCTAGTTGCATTCAGTGCAGCAACTCTTCTTCAAACCCAGCTGCAGTTCTTGATTAATGCGGAGCAAAAGGACCCCAGGCCTGTGAAAAATGATGTGTCTTATGCCAAAGCAGAGTCCTGTTAGTCTGTTAGTGAACACAAGCGGCTCTTTCTATGGCCACTGACCAGTAAGACCTCCGTGATGTAATATCCAACACACTTTATTGCAGATCTGGGAGAACAGAGAGAATTCTCTCAAATTGCCTTCCCATCTAGGAATGGTTATTGGTTTTTATACTTAGGTTAGGAGCTTTGGTGCCCTAATGGCAAAAGGCTGAATACTGAAGGCACATGGTTCGAGGCCACCAGCTACTCTGCAGGAGAAGGATGGGCAATCTCCTCATGAGCAATTAACTGCCTCTGAAAAACTGCTGGAATGTCAGCTATAGGCCATCTCTGACTCAAGGGTCCACAACAACAACATATTAGTGTTGATAGTTCAAGGTTACATTCAAAAGAATGATTTACATTTAGTACTACTACATAGACAACTTGAAGGATCTTTAAGTATGTTGTTGTTGTTGTTGTTGTTGTTATGTGCCGTCGAGTCGGCTAAGAAAAATGCCATTTTGAAAGACAAATGCTAGTTCAGGAAAGACATGTTCCTTTCCCAGTAAACAGACAGCTTAAGGTAAACTGCATGACTGTAAAGAACTTAAAACAGGATTGGAGGACAAAACATGTTCATTAGGTGGTTAAACCAGTTTTGAAGGCTGAAAACCCAGGATGGCAAGTTTTTAGAGCTAAACCATGTGTTTAAATAATCTTGAACTTACTAATACCACCCTATCAGTGCTGAGCATGTTTGATAAGTATCAAGTCATTCCAAGAGAAACAATTCTCACACTTACACGTGAAGAAGCAAAAAAAGAAAAGGTTTATATGCTTTTCTGATTTAAAAGAAGTTAATGAGCTATTCTACAGTCAGTGATACTGTCTGTTGCTAAAGACAATGGTTAAAGCTGCTTTGAGCAATCAATCCCTAGAGGTTGGAAATTAACTAAATAATGGGGCATTGGATGAAAATGAGATAATTGAGCTGGGAATGGGATTTTGAATGATTTCCTTCCCTTGCAGAATATGGAGAAGGTAGTTGAGCGAGTGTGCACTTCCTCGGGCAGTTTTTAATCTTCCTTATTGGAAGAAATGATCTCAAAGCAGAAATGAGAAGGGAGAAGAACAGATCTGTTAACTCAAAGACAGCACAGAAACACGGAATTAATCAGGACGTTTTCATAATTGGCTCACTATCTGTTGGGGCCATTATTACAGGAAGCTTGTGAAAAAAGGTTTGATGCCAAATTACATTTCACACAATTTCAAAATAATCAGAGCTTGGGGAATTGGGCTAAATTAGTCCCAGATTGAGTTAAAATAGGCAAAGAATGATACATCTTTGTCCCTTTGGTTACCAGTTGCTGTTAAAGGTGATGTGGACTCACGGTGGCTCCTCGTGTCACAGAATAGAACTGCGCTCTCTAGGGCTGCAGGGCTGTGACGTTTTAGAAGCAAATTCCCAGCCTTTCTTCCAATGGGCCTCTCTCTGGGTGGGTATGAGCCACTTACCTCTCAGTCAGTTGAGCACACAATTTTTTATGCTACTCTTAGGTGAATGATTTCCAAAACGGAATATGCATGACATGGAGGACTAGAAAATAAAATATATAGGGTCGCTATGAGTCACAAGCGACTCGACGGCACATAACAACAACAGCAACATATTCATTTACTTGTTTTGCAATAACTTGAGTGCTTGTTGCGGAGCTCTGGTCACAGAGTCACGTAGTCTGTAGAGAATTGTGCTGGATAGTGGAGAGGACCTGGGGGAAGGGATTGTAAAACAATGGGGGAACTTTTACTTTTCAAAGAGAAGAGTATATTGGGGGGTGGGGGAGTGGGCAGGGAGAAAAGTGCAACAATCAATGAAATCCAAAGTCTCTGTACATTTTCATGAACTCAAAAGCCAGGCCTCTCTTGCAATTCTAATCCACCAGGGACTCTGCAGGAAACAGATGGGCAGTCTCCCACAGTGCAATTTACAGCACCTGAAACCTGATGAAGCACCAGCGGTGAGTCAGTTCTCACTCAACAATGAGTTGTCTTGAGTTTCAGCGCCTACAGAGATGTCTTGGGAAAAGTGCAGCCAGAATGCTCCTTGGAGGCAAAGATAGCGCACCTTCATCTTTCTTTCTTTGGACATGTAGCTGGGCGAGGCTACTCCTTGGAAAGGGGCATCATACTTAGAAAGATGGAGAGTCATTGAAGGAGAAGAAAACCCCCCAATGAGATGGATTGGTGAGATGGCTTTAGCAATGGGGTAAATGTGTCAGAGATGATGAGGCAGAGGATTGGGTCGAGATCAGGCCAGCTGTTCATAGGGTCACTATGAGTTGTACTCAACTAGACTGCACCTAACAGCAACAACCACCTGCTGTATGCTGAGCACTGTCAGAGGGGTGTAGAGTCTAACCTACAACAGCACACATACACGTATGCTAACATTCTAAGTTCCCTGTCCTCAAGAAGGGTGCATTCTAGAGGGAGGAAACAGATCATCAATATAAATATAATATGTAGTGTTGTTGTGTTATGTGTTGTTGAGTTGACTGTGATTCATAACAATCCTGTACACAGTAGCTCTGAACCCTGCTCTATCCTGGGCCAATCTCACTGTCTCTGACACACCTACCCTCATTACCGCGGTTACGGTTACTGTGGGAATCTGTTTCACGTAGGGTCTTCCTCTCCTGCGTGGTCCCTCAACCCTTCTAAGCATGATATCCTTCTCCAAAGACTGGTCTCTCCTGGCTACATGCCCAAAGTAGGTGAGATAGAGCTTCACAATCTTTACCTGCAAGGAGCAGTTTAGTTTCACTTTCTCCAGGGTAGACCTGTTAGTTCTCTTGGTAGTCTCTGGTATGTAATGGTAATGAGTGCATCACAGGCAGAAGCAGATGGGAAGAAACAGATGGCAAAATTAAAGTAAGTAACTAAGGAGAGTTTCATGTAGGGCTATTACGTAGGCCTTGCTGTTGTTTGGCGGGTTTAATGGAGCTCTGATGGTGCAGTCCGTTAGCATCTGGATGGTAAGCACAGGGTCAGTGGTTCATACTCACCAGCTGCTCAGGAGAAGGAGGCTGTCTGTGTCTGCAAAGATTATAGCTCCGGGCTGTTCTACTCTGCCCTCCAAGGTGACGGTGAATGTAGGAATGAAGGTAGATTTATGGCAGGCTGGGCATTAGGTTTTGGTTTGGATTCGAGTCTTCTCCAGAGGAGGAAACAAGGATGTGATTAGGTATTATTGTCATGACAGGAGTCCAGAACGAAGGCTGCGTAGTGGAGAGGACCTGGGGGGAGGGATTGTAAAACAATGGGGGAACTTTTACTTTTCAAAGAGAAGAGTATATTGGGGGGTGGGGGAGTGGGCAGGGAGAAAAGTGCAACAATCAATGAAATCCAAAGTCTCTGTACATTTTCATGAAAATTAATTAAAAAATTATTTCAAAGACAGAGAGCGAGAGCATCAACTGTGAATAAAAGACAAGATGCCCAACGGGAGGTGTGGGCCTGGAGAGGAAGTGAGCCTCCTCATTTCAGTCGGTGACCTTCCTGGGAGTGGCCGAGAGATTCGATACTGAGCTTCGCTCTCCTCTGGACCTTCTCTCAGGGAGCTTTACATTGTCCAGATCTAAGCACTTGGAACCTCGTGAGTAAGGGAGCCCAGTTCCTGGAACCAGTGATGACTCCTCTTCGAGCAGCCTAGGGAGAAAGAGATTTCTCTGGAGAGTCAGTGGAGAGCAACCAGCACTAGTACTCTGGGGAAAGATAAAGCAGGAAAGGAGAGAGGGAGGGCAAATGAACAGGGGAAAGGATTTGGGTCTTAAATGAGATAGTTAAGGAAGGCCTTGGAGATAGTAACACTTAAGCAAAGACCTGAGGGGACTTGAGGATTGAGTCAAGTATTAATTAACATAATGGTGGTAGTGGTTGTGTACCATTGAATTGAATGGACTCAGCACTGACCTATACCCTCCAGTAGGTTTTGAGAGGCTGTTAACCACACAGGAGGAGACTGCTCAGCTTTGTCCCACAGAGCAGCTGGTGGATTCAAACCACGTAGCTTTGGGTTACCAGTGCAACTCCTTACCACTAAACATAAATATTCATATATGGGAGTATCTACTAAATTCTTTTTTTAAAAAAAGAAAAATGTGGAGCTATGCTATCCAAAATGTTGGCATCCAGGGCCTTAAACTGAGTTGACTTGAGAGGTGGCAGCTAAACGATACTAAATACGTAACAGCAAGCCGAGAATGGGCCCCAAAGTACCACGAGTCCAGTGCCCATGCTCAGTTTAAAACATATCCAGGGTCACGGTGTGGCCCTGAACCCAGCCTTCCATGATGAGCTCGCATCCCTGCACCGTACTCCCCTCCTGTGTCATCATTATTACAAATTAAAGGTCAGCTGTCGTGGAAAGGACTTTCATCTTGGCTTCCTCACTGTCCCTTATCTGCGTGTGAGAACCTTGTCTACGTTTAACCAGCAGCCTTGCTCCGTATGCCTAAGACCTAAACCCACATGTGAGTAAATGGAAACTATGACAAAGAAATCAGATGTAGAAATTTCAAGCCTAACTGTGAATATTCAAAAACTGTCATTTTCTGACAGGTACTTACAGTTTGATTGAAGACAGAGGCACAGAGATAAAATTAATCCATGAATGAGCTTGAAAATAGAAGTGTAAATGAGACCATAATTAAAGTTTTTACAAATTCTTCTTCCCAGCTGTGGACTTTAATGTGAGTTGGGGTTTTTTAAAAGCTGTTTTTAGCTAAAAAAAGTAACCTTTAAAATAACGTAGTATGTGTATCTTGGAATTATACATATTATATAAATGTTCTGTGCTTCAAATTGTGGCAAAAGCATTAGAAATAAAAATTGCAGCTTAACTATTTTATAGCTATTTCAATCCTAGAAAAATATTGAGAGGAAAAAGAGTCGGTCTGACCTGATTACATATGTTAAAGATATTTTAACAGAGATGATAAAATAAGCACTTAAAGAGTGCCGGCCAAAACTGTATCCACAGCCCTGAAGAAATTTCCAGCTCCTAATGGTTCTCCATGGAGTCTCTGGGGCTGCAACTCTTAAGGGAGGAAACTACTCACCTTTCTCCATCAGGGCAGCTGGTAGACTTAAGCCACCCAACATGCAAGAAAGCAAAGATTCTTACCACTGTACCAATTGGCTGCACCATGATACATGAAGAGGAGATTGAGATTCTTAACAATTTCAGTTTGCTTGGCTCCACAATCAACACTCTTGGCACCAGCAGTCAGGAAATCAAAAGACAAAGACAAATTGGCATGGATTTTTTAAGCTCTGTCTCACATATTTTGGGCATGTTGCTAGAAGGGACCTGTCCTTAGAGAAGGATATCATGCTTAGATGGTGAAGTGACAGCACAAGAAAGGAGTGGAGTGGATTGACACAATAACTGGGGTTACGGGGGGGGGGGGGAGTAGGCGTACCACAAACAGTGAGATTGGCTCAGGATAGGGCAGGATTCAGAGCTGTTGTGCACAAGATTGCTATGAGCAATAGCCAACTTGACAGCACACAACAACAACATGCCAATACAGCTCCTTCTACTGTGTCCTCTTGCTTTAATACCTCTTAATAACTTTTTTTACTTTTCTCTGCTCTTTCTTGCTGCTATAAAAGCATTTGCTTTTATCATCCAATGTGTCATGGACATTTCTCAGAACAGTAACATTGATCTGTCATTGTTGTTAGATACCTTTGAATCAAGAACAGCTCATCGTGACCCTGTGAACAACAGATCTGAACCCTGCCCTGTCCTGTGACGTCCTCATCATCTCTGACACACTGCAGCCCATGGACGCAGCCACTGTGTCAATCCATCTCATTTTGGGTCCTCCTCTCTTTTACTGACCCTGTACCTTTCCAAGTATGATAGCCCTTCCCAAGGAATGACCCCTTTTAACAACATGCCCAGAGTATGTGACACAAGCTTTTCCATTCTTGCTCTAAGGAGCACTCTGGTTGCACTTTCTACAAAATGTACCTGTTCTGGCAGTCCGTGAGATATTCAGTGTGCTTCTCCAGCACCACAACCCAAAGGTGTTGATTCTTCTTCTGTTCTTATTTATAGTGCTCTTTGTAATAGATTTTTTCCATGTATTGTTAGTTCATAAACACAACTTGTAAAACATAAATAGAATATAAACAGTACAATAGAAGTTTATGTAACTCCCTTAGGATATCATGCTTGGAAAGGTGGACAGATAGTGCAGGAAAGGGAGACCCCAGATGAGATGGACTGATACAGTATCTGAGACAATGGGGGGTTGGTGTGTCAGATTTAGTGAGACTGCCTCAGGACAGGGAAGGATTCAGAGCTGCTGTACACATGGTCACTATGCATCGCATATTCTGTGACAGGTTTGGAAGCAGGAGTGGCATCCACTTTCTAACCAACTTTCCTCCAGAAACTCTATGAACTTTGATAAATGTCAATGGTTGTAGAGGGGCTTCAGGCCTTTTGTTCATAGGGTCGCTGAGTCGTGCTTGACTCAAAGGCAATCAACACACACAACACACAACTTCATTAGGAGGTGTGAGCTACATCATTTGTTGTTGTTGTTACGTGCTGTCGAGTCGACTCCAACTCATACAGACTCTATGTACCAGAACTCTGAACCCTGCTCTGTCTTGAGCCAATTTCATTGTCTCTGACACACATACCCTTATTACCTCAATCACTGAGTCAGTCTATCTCATCCAGGGTCTTCCTCTCTTGTGCTTTCCCGCCACCCTTCCAAGCATGATGTTCTTCTCCAAGGACTGGTCCCTCCTTACTACATGCCCAAAGTATGTCAGACAGAACTTCAATCCTTGGGTTCACGGAACATCCTGGTTTCCCCATCTCCTGAACAGACCTGCTTGTTCTATTAGCAGCCCATGGTATGTATGTTCAATATTCTTTTCCAGCACCACCTCTCGAAGGTATTGACTCCTCTTCTAGCATTAGGCATTGTCCAGCTCTCTCTGGTGCATAGCAAGTAATTGTGAAGACCATGCCCTGGATCAGGCATACCTCTTAGTCTTTAGACTGATATCATTGCTCTTCAGCATCCTAGAGACTCCTAACTGCAGATTTTCCTAATGCAGTTCATCTTTTGATTTCCTGACTGTTGGTGCCAAGAGTGTTGATTGCTGACTGGTTAGAGTTGGCTTCTCCAAGGGGATACAGTGAGGCTGACTCAGGTAGTGTAAGAAGGAAAGTCTGTAAATGGAACCAAGAGCTGCTACTAGAAGCCAAGTCCATAGGGAGGGTAAAGCCCCATTGGTGGAAAATTCATGGGAAGAGCAAGCAAACAGCTAGGAGCTAGACCTCTCCCATGAGCCTTCTCATTTCTAGATGTCTGTAAGTAGATGCTGCAGAAAGAATCTGAGAAGAGTTAAAAGCTGTTTATAGAGACCTGGCTTCTGGACCACACCACAGAGTGCACAATGGCGACTTTAAATTTGAGAGAAGTTCAGATTTTTATGAGGGGATGTGTGAATTCTGGCCTAACTTCCTGGGCCACTTTGAAGAAATCCAAGAGGAGGAAAATGTCTGTAATGAGAATTAGCAAACTGAAGATGGATCTGTTTGTCATATGCCAAAAAGTACCCATGAGTGAATCTAGGTATCTAAGTGTGGGTTTATCCACCTTTCAGGGTTTTTTCTTTTTCCTTCAGTTTCTTAAGTTTTTCTGTAATCTTGGGAGGAAGTAATTTTTCCAGGCCTTTCTGAGAGCCTATCTTTACAGTTTGATATGAATCACTCCATGCTAACCTATCTGCAAATGGAAGCGTCTGGAAGTTCTCAGAGATGCCAGCAAATGTCCTCACAGGCATGTCCCGCATCCTCTTGTGACCCATAGTGTGTGTTAAGTGTACCGTGGCCTCTGCAAAGTAACATTGTCAAGAAGACCTGGAAAGAGGGGCCAGAAAGGTTTGAGTCAGGTAGAAGTAATGACTAGGTCCCTGTTACAAAGGCGGCAGTGTTGAAACTTGGTTGTGCAGTTTCTCTCTAACTCCAAAAAGGCACCCTTGTCATGCATTAAGGATTCAGACTATCATGTCATATTAAGTGAAGTTAAACATCTGTCTGTTTGCTGGGAGAATAATTTCCCTGAGTATAATGTGCCTTTACAGTGGAGTGGGAATATTTGCACAGCGCTAATATAGTCTGCAAGGAGACCTCTAAGGTCATGTCGACACTGATGAAAGCACATGCTCTGTTTACAAACCTCAGGTAGGGGAACTGCCGTCAGGTTTAATGAGTCCCACAAACTCAGCTTTGCTCGTTGAAAGCAGGGGGACTTGACGCATTTACAGATGAAGATCAGCAGTGATAAACTTACGTGTGTATTATATGCCTCAGTGTAAACAAAAGTGCTCATGACTGGACCAGTGAGCTGCACCATGATTAACTGAAACAAGACTGGACTTGTCAGATACTTCGTCGTTTTACTTGACTTTACACTCAACGCCCATGGAAGCAGCACTCAAGAAGTCTCATGATTTATTTATTTCATTGGACGAATCTGCGACAAAGGACTTCTTTAAAGTGTTTAAAAAAAAAAGCAGATGTCACTTTGAGGCCTAAATTGTGTCTGACCTCAGCCATGATATTTTCAGTTACCAGTAATACGTGTATGCAAAGCTGGAAAATGTATATAAGGAAAGCCAAAGAAGAATTACGATGTTAGAGAAGCATGTAGGAGACACTGAACTAACAGGGCTTCTGGTGGCTTACTGGTAAGGAGTTGCATTGGCAACCCAAAGACACATGGTTTGAATCCATCATCTTCTCCACAATAGAAAGACAGGGAATCTCCTTCCATGAGATTTATTGCCTCTGAATACTCATTGAAGGGTCAGCTATGAGATGGTTCTGTCTTGATAGGACACAACAACATGAACTATCAAAAGAATAAGTAAATCGGCCTTGGAAAAAGTACAGGCACAATGTCCTGAGAAGTAATGTAAAGAAGACTTCATCTCATGTTCTGTGGGCATGTTATCAAGAGAAGACAGTCCTTAGAGAAGCCCTCATACTTGGTAAAATAGAAGATCAGCAAAACCTAGGAGACCATCAATGAGGTGAATTGACATGGTAGCTGCATTAGTGGATGCAAACATAACAATGATTGTGAGGCTCATGCCAGACCAGGCAGTTTTTCATTTTATTGCTAATAGGGTCACTGTGTGTTAGAATGTACTCATGACATCCAGCTCACCGCTGGAAGATGGCTTGAGCTACTTCTCTGCACAGAAAAAAGGCCCAGAAAATCTGAGCAAAATTTCTGCATTTTTTTCCCACATAAAAAATATACCCTGGAAGTTAGATTTTACACAGTAAAAAAATATCTGGAAGCTTTTTCCAGAATGAGGTGGATTCTACCTACAGAAAACAAACAAAAAATGCCTTTTTTTAATTCTTTTTTTTTTTACTTTTTTATGTATTTTTTTGCTTATTTAAAACTTTTTAAATCATTTTAATGAGCATTTACAGAGATTTTGGATTTCCATTCATTCATTGCTGCACTTCTCTCCTCGCCCAGTCCTCCCCCACCCCCCCAGTTCGCTCCTCTCTTTCAAAAGTAAAAGAAAGACTCCTTCCCTGGTACACAATCCCCCCGCACCCCTCCCACCACCCCAAATACATTTCTTTTTTTTATTAAATTTTATTAATTTTAATGAACATTTACAGAGATTTTGGGTTTCCATTCATTCATTGTTGCACTATTTTCTCTACACTCCCCCAGTTCCTTCCTCTTTTTTTTCTCCCTGAAAGTCTGTTTTAATTGTCCCATTGCCACAGTGCTTGTCAAAGCCTGTTCTGATTAATCTCCTTTGTCAGTGTATCCTTTGCCATTCCCTATCACTCCTCCCTGAGAGAGACTTCACCCTGATTCATAAGGAAAAGGGGACGGCGTATTCTCTTAGCTACTTCCTGCTGAAAAGGGACGCTGTAGGTTTCAGGGTGAAGACCTTCCCTCACTACTCTAAAGGGCCCCTTTGGCAGTAGGAAATACATAGACTATTATGGAGATTGATTTTGGAATTTAGATGCACTGTTATCATTTGTGCTTAGCCATACATGTTCATATCCTTGAAGACATATCATGGAACTGTTGCAGCCTAGAAGACACAAATTTAACTAACAAGTTAAAAGTACATGAGTCAAAAATTAAAGAGCAATAATATTCCAAGTAGAGATTCAAAAATGCCTTTTAAAAGCCATAGAAAATTAAGTCTTATTTGAGATGATGGAAGCATTGATCAGGTTTTGTTGTTGTTGTTTTAACTAGTTTTCCCCTTTGTCTAGCAAACTTTTCTTTTTCAAACAAATATATTTTCTCACTGATGGACATACGTGTGTGTGTGTGTGAGAGAGAGAGACAGAGAGAGAGAGAGAGGATAAAGAGAGCGCAAGAGGAAGTGAACAAGAGTAAGAGAAAGAAGTTTATGTTGAAAGAAGAAACATCTCAGAAAAAGGGACTTGGAATGACTGTACCACTCAAAGAATAAAATCAGTGTCACTGAGTTGTACATGTCGAAACTGTTTAATTGGTGTTTGTTTTGCTGTGTATATTCTCAACAATAAGAAAATTAATAAAATCGTAAATTTAAAAAAAACAATGAAAGACTCAGTGTGCAGTGGTGGTTCCTGAGAGGAATTTGTGATCAGGCTACCTCCAAGATTTGTTCCTCGTTCATCCATCTAACCATTGAGATTCCAGTGTTATGCTATTGATCATGGCATGAGATTGTTATTGTTGTTCATGGCTGTTGAATCTACTACAACTCATAGTGAGCCCATGAACGACGGATTTAAACCTTGTCCTCTCCTGCATTATTCTTATGGTCTCTGATATGCCTGAGCCTATTGTCATAGTTATGTCAGTCCATCTTGTTGAGTATCTTCCTGTCTCTATCTGACCTTTCACCTTTCCCAGCACGCTCTTTCCCAAGGACTGGTCCCTCCTTGAACAACAAGCCCAAAGTATTGTGAGACAGAGTATTACCTTCCTCGTCTCTAAGGCAAACCCTGGGTTTACTTCCTCCAAGGCACACTTGTTTGTTCTTTTGACACACCAAAGGCTATTGGGATGTATAAAGATAGCTTCTGCCATTCTTACAAGTGATATTGTAAAAAGTGTTATAAGAAAAACATTAAATACAACAGAACTTCAAAGTCAAGAATACAATTTAGAGAAGCAGAAAGGGATATGAAGGAAGATGTCCAAAGCAAGGAAGTCTGGCCATGAGTGAAGGGAAGGATTTTAATGAGCAGGCATGTCAGACAAAAGACACAGTATGAAGAAGAGAGGAAAGCCTTAGGCTACACTGGAAATGCCAGAGTTCTCCTTCAGCTGGTGGTCAAGGTGTGAAGGGTAGTAGTGGCAGAGCACTTTAAAGGTAATTGCTGTCAGCCTGTGGAGGAGGGTGTCAAAAGCTGGACCAAGGTGCTCCTAGTCTGGTGGTGTAGTGTATTATGTATGAGTTGTATGACTAACCCATCGGCTCCACGGTCAACACTCTTGGCGCCAGTAGCCAGGAAATCAAAAAACGTATTGCGATAGGAAAGTCTGCTGTTAGGGAACTCTCTAAAGTACTCAAGAGCAACAGTGTCTTTCTGGAGACTAAGGTGCGCCTGATACAGGCCATGGTATTTGCAATCACTTGTTATGCATCAGAGAGTTGGATAATGACTAGGGAGGATAGAAGGAGAATTGACACCTTTGAGCTGTGCTGCTGGAGAAGAGTATTTTATGTAGCATGGACTGCCAAGAAAACAAACAGATTCATCCTAGAGAGGGTTAAACCAGGCTGCTCCTTGGAGGCAAGGATTCTGGGGCTTCGTCTGACATACTTTGGACATGTTGTAAGGAGAGACAGGTCTTTAGAGAGGGACATCATGCTGGGTAGAGTGGAGGGACAGCGCAGGAGGGGAAGACCCTCTATGAGGTGGATTGATTCAGTGACTGGGGTAATCGGGATGGGTGTGTCAGAGGCAATGAGATTGGCACAGGATAGAGCACGGTTTAGGGCTGTTGTACATAGGGTCTCTATGAGTTGCAAACAACTTGACAGCACATAACAACAACAACATGACTAACCCAAAGGTAAATTATCTCCGGCTTTGCAAGTTCACCAGGATCTCTGTGAGAAAAGTATGGGCAGATTCCTCCCATTGCAACTTACAACCACAGAAGTTCAGCAGAGGGTTGCTATGGGTGGGAATCAAGTGGCCAGCATTTGGTTTGCGTTTGAGTGTTTCTGAGGCCAACAAACCCATTGGAAGTTTTGAATCTCTGCAGATGGGAAAAGGTTGTAAGTGCCTTCAAGTCAGCGATGACTCACGAGACCCTATAAACAAGGAATCTCAGCTCTATCCTATCCTGTGCCATCCTCATCATCTCTGATGGAGTTGAGCCCAGTCACGATCAGTCGATCTCCTTGAGGTTCTTCTTCTCATTTGCTGAACCTCCACCTTTCCAAATACAGTGTCCTTCTCCAAGGACCAGCCCTTCCTAAACACATGCCCAAAGTATGCTTGATGAAGCTTCCCTATCCTTCCTAGGGACACCCTGCTTTCACATTTCTTTGTTGTTTTGGCAGTCTGTGGGCTATTCAGTACTCTTCTCCAACACCACAACTCAGTTTCTTCTTCTGTCATCATTGGTCATTGTCCAACTCTCAGATGTATAACAAGTAAATAAAAAGGTCAAGGCTTGAATCAGATACACCTTAGTCACTAAACTGATGTCATTGCTCTTCAGTACCTTAGAGAGATAGAAGGGGAAAGGGAGAAACCAGAAGTTGTAAGATCTCTTACCACCAGTTGCCACTGAGTTAACCAGCTTATAGTGATCCCTTATGTGCCATAGAAGATTTGTGTGCTCCAGTGATTTTTTTTTAAATGGATTCTTTTTTTCAGAAGTGATCACCAGCCCTTCTTAAATACTATATTTCTGTTTGACCTTGAGCTTCGGACATTTCAGGTGGCAGTAGAGCTCCTTGCCCAATCCTGCACCATCCTCAAAAATCTCTGCCTGGTACTTCTTCTTTGAGATGTTTTGCTCAGGCTCGCTCACATTGCTGTCCAGTGTCGACTCGTAGCTGACCCTCTCGTGGGTTTTGGGGAGCCTGTAAATGGCATAGGAGGAAATTGCTGCTGGTGGCTTTGAACCATCAGAGAGGTACAGCCTTTGGGTTTTCAGTGACGCTCCCTACAGAGTGTGTCACCAGAGATGTTGTAGAAGAAATAAAAGAATATAAAGGAGTCAGAAAGAATGACAAGGAGGAGACACGGAAGAGACTACATTCTTTGTTTTTTGGAAATCATGAGTCCTTCCTGATGTTCTTCTCTGATCCCTTTGATATCCTATCGTTCTCCGGGGTCTGACACTTGGGGCTCTTGCTCACTGACCCTGCTGACACAGTCTGCACTCTCTCTTCTTGTCATCTGTCCATTCTTTCTTTGTTCTGTTCCTTTTAGTGTATTTTGCTTTCTCTACTTTGCTCTGCATATTTTGAGCATATTTGAGTGCAGTCCTCCCCAGATTTCAGTCCCTGAGCTAGCACAAGGATCAAGCATTCCTCCACTCTTCTGAGAATATATTTGCAGATGTCTGATCATATGCACCTATTTGTCATTCAGACTAGATAATATAGTTGTGATCCACGGGACAGTGTGACACCTGAGAAACAGGAGAGGTGGATCTAAAGGGATGAGAAGGGAAGTGGGGTGGGGACCTCTTGTAAGGAATGGGAGTGGGAGAGGCTTAAAAGGCAGGTTAACAGAAAAGATGGGGGAAACCAAATTAGCCTACCTCAACATTTTGCAGAAGGCTAGTTTTCTTCCTATCCTTTGATGACAGTCTCAGGAAATGAGATTGCTAATCCCTGTGTTAAATGGCAGAACTAATTGGTGTGAGGACAGAAAGAGCAAACTCAGCTTAGATGGGTTTAACTCTCATCATCTGGAAAGTCCCTGTATGTGCATGATACAAGGGCCTCACCCCTCTGAGTCTTCTTTTCACAGCTCAGAACAAATCTGTATTTGCTTAAGCAGAACTCAGTGTTAAATGCAAAATCAAACGTGTGTCATCAGTTTCCGTTTTACTTCACAGTGTCAGGACATCTGTGCTGAGCCAGTGGGTCTCCCGCCCACCCCCCTTCCTTTCCTCCACACTCCTGGGACACTGAAGCTCTGAGCCTGGAGACTTCTGCCCTTCTGACCCACGGAGTGCAGTCCCATTAGACATCAATATGCTGTTGAATCCTCCTGTTATTCTTGTATGTGTGTTTGTTTATTATGTTAATGAGAACTTGGCCAACAAAACATAGCACTAATTCAAGAGTTTCAACATGTAAAATTTAGTGACATTGATTCCATTCTACTGGTTGTGCAACCGTTTGCCATCCTCTAATTGTCCCTCTCATTAACAAAAACTGGCTTCTCCCTGATGTTGTTAAATGTTTCAGATTGGTCACAGTGAGTGCAAGGATGAGCTTGAACACAGCAGAGAGTATAAAGATGGCACAGTATAGCACAGAGCTTCAGTCATTTATAGGGTCACAGTGAGTCATAGCTGACTCAAATGCACCTAAAACCAGGATACATAGATGTTCAAGGCAGACCTTATATACTGTTGTTGTTGTTATGTGCCGTTGAGTCACTTGCGACTCATAGCGACCCTATGTACAACAGCCCTAAACTCTGCTCTGTCCTGTGCCAATCGCACTGTCTCTGACACTCCCATCCCAATTATCCCAGTCACTGAATCAATCCACCTCATAGAGGGCCTTCCCCTCCTGCACTGTCCCTCCACCCTCCCAAGCATGAAGTCCTTCTCCAAGGACCGGTCTCTCCTCACAACATGTCCAAAGTATGTTAGATGGAGCCTCAGAATCCTTGCTTCCAAGGAGCCACCCGGTTTAACCCTTTCCAGGACGAATCTGTTTGTTTTCCTAGCAGTCCGTGGTATTCTCAATACTCTTCTCCAGCACCACAGCTCAAAGGCATCAATTCTCCTTCTATCCTCCTTGGTCATTGTCCAACTCTCTGATGCATAACAAGTGATTGCGAAGACCATGGCCTGTATCAGATGCACCTTAGTCTCCAGAGAGACACCACTGCTCTTCAGTGCTTTGGAGAGGTCTCTAACAGCAGACTTTCCCATGGCAATGCACCTTTTAATTTCCTGGCTACTGGTGCCAAGCATGTTGACTGTGGAGCCTTACATACTAGATAAGCTAAATTATTGTTCAGGTTTAAGTTGACTTCAGAGGATATTTTTGGTTTAAGGTTTTAAAGATTATCTCAGGATAATCTAACCTTCATAATCCCAGAAAATCCAAAGTCCATGATAATTTTAGATTGTGTTCTGCACTTCCCTCTTTTGATTTGGTTTCTTTAGTAGAATCTTTTGTCAAAGTGTGCTGTAATGGTGTACAAATTCTCTGGTCTTGCAAAGGAGGTCGTTCTTCTGGATGCAGTTAGTCACACTTGCCGTATCCTCTCATTCTTGACTCTCTCTTCCTCTTTTGCTCAAGATGAATAAGGACTATTTTTCTTTTCTTTTTCTTTCTTTCTTTTTTTTTTTTTTTTGTACAGCAGATTACAACCATTTAGGACCTTAGGCATTACACAGTAAGTAAACTGAGAAATAGGACAGATGCACCACATTATTAGATCAATTACATGCAATGTCCCATTAAACCATAAGCTTAAAACTCCAGATTAAGGAGCCAAATCCCATGATGAGTCCGGTTGTACAGAAGCAACCTCACCTGTTACTCTCTTTGTTGTTGTTGTAAATACATCGGATGCAACTTTTATCAATTCAGTTTCTTACAGGTGTACAGTTTGTTGGCAACCTTATAGTACCTGACTGTGAAACCCTGCCGTTAATCAGTATGATTTTCCCAACACTGTTAATACCTTTTCTCCCCTTCCTTCTAGTTCATGGTAACCACTTAATAAAATTATATATATATT
>NW_006399827.1:7185691-7186288 GCF_000299155.1 Elephantulus edwardii
TTTATGGTCTCTTTAGGGTATATTCCCAGTAGTGGAATTGCTGGGTCAAATGGTATCTTTATTTGCAAATTTGACCCAGCAATTCCACTACTGGGAATATACCCTAAAGAAACCATAACTGTCACCCAAGCAGATATACCCACACCCATGTTTATTGCTACTTTGTTTACAACAGCAAAGAGTTATAAACAACCCAAGTGCCCATCAACAAACCAATGGGTAGAGAAGCTGAGGTATATTCACACAATGGAATACTATGCTGCACTGAAAACAAGGAACTCATGAAATATTATACAAAATGGGTGACCCTGGAGGATGCTATGTTGAGTGAAATATCTCAGTCACAAAAGGACAAATACTGCATAATGCCACTATTATAAAACAGGACTGACATGGGTTTGGGGGAAACTAAGAAAAGAAGGGATAAATAATGTATAATGCATTGAAACAGATGAGGGTGAGAATTGTTTAAAAGGAATATATTATTAGGTATTATTTTCATGAATAGATGGTATACCAATTGAAGTATTTCAGATAACAGATGTTGCCCTGGATGTGCTCACCAAGTTGTGCCAAGAAATCTAGAGAACAACCACT
>NW_006399827.1:7186388-7192729 GCF_000299155.1 Elephantulus edwardii
CATGGCAGCATCTGTTAACTGAAATATGTCAATTGGTATACCATCTATTCCTGGGGCCTTATTTTTTGCTATTTCCTTCAAAGCAGCTTGAACTTCTTAATTCATCACCATAGGCTCTTGGTCATATGTTGTTTCATGAAATTCTTCTGTGTCTGCCAATTCCTTTTGATACAGTGATGCAGTGTATTCTTTCCATTTCTTTTGGTACTTCCTGGATCCTTTAATACTCTGCCTAAAGCATCCTTGATTATAGCAACATAAGGAGCTTAAGAAATGCTGAGCGAGTTCGACCCTTTTGGTTTATATTATTTATATATATATATTTGCCTTTGGTTGTCTTTTGATATAAATGAAGTCATGCAGTATCAGCCCTTCTTAGTTTGCCTTCTTTCACTCAACATGATGTCTCCATGCTCTAGGCTATCCTGTCCTTACTAGCATGTAAGACTTTCTTTATTTGATTAGCCAAGTGACAGTCCATTGTGTGTATATACCACATATTGTTTATGCACTCATCTGTTGGTAGACGTTTAGGTTGTCTCTGCTTTTTGGCTGTGAATAGGGTTGCAATGTACATTATTGTCCACACCTTTTTTTTAAGTCTTTACTTTCAAATCTTTGGGGCATATACCTAGAAGTAGTATTGCTAGGTTATATAGTAGTTCTAGCTTGTTAAGGAGCTGCGATTTTGGGGTTTTTTTTGGGTTTGTTTTGTTTTTTCTTCTTTTCATCATGCTGTGACACTTTGTGTTGCTACCACAAATGTATGTTGTTGTGTACCATGAATTCAGAATCGACCCATAGGGGACCTTCTGGTGCGTTTTCAGAGGTGGCTAGTTGCCCAAGAGGAGATTGCTCATCTTTTCCCTGGGGAGCAGCTGGTGAATTTGAACTGCTGGTGTCTTTGGGATTGCAGCACAACTTCTCACCACTAGGCCACCAGAGCTCCCAACCAGGAATGGGTGTTGTTGTTGATATTGTTGTTGTATACCTTAGAGTTGGAACTTACTCATAGCTGACCTTCTGGGTTTTCAGAGGCAATAATTGCATGGGAAGAGAGTGCCTATCCTGAGAATGAGAAGGTAGCTCATTGTGGTTTTGATTTGCCTCTTTCTCATGGTTAATGAGATTGATCATCTTTTCATGTATTTGGTTGCTATTTGGATGACCTCTTTGGTGAAATATTTATTCTTGTTCCTGGCCCATCTTAAGATCAGATTGTCTTTTTGTTGTTAAGTTGCCATACACCATCCACTTCTGTCAAGTCAGTTACAACTCAGGGATCATCCCTCCACTAGATTTCCAAGGAAGAAAGGCAAACAATTTTACTTTATTGGTTTGCTTGTTTATCCTTTGCTAATTAAGAGAGATGTGAAAAGAAAACTAATCTTATTTCAATAAGATCTAATTCTATGGAGGGTCAAAATTTGCATAGAATAAGCATTCTTAGTCATTTGCTAGTTTATGTGTTTTAATTATGTAGATACTACTTATTGTTCTGTTGTTATTGTTTTTGTTGTTGTTATGGGCCATCGAGTTGCCTGCAACCCATAGCAACTCTGTGTACAGCAGCTCTGAACCCTGCCCTGTCCTGAGCCAGTTTCACTAATTCCGACACACCAAACCCCATTGCTCCAGTCACTGTATCAACCCATTCTCATCCGGGGTCTCCCTCTCCTGCACTGTCCTTCCACCCTTCTGAGCATAATGTTCTCCTCCAAGGACCAGTCTTACCTGGCCATGTACCTAAAGCATGTAAAGAAGAGCTTCAAAATCCTAGCCTCCAAGGAAAGACGGGGTTTCACCCTCTCCAAGATAGACCTGTTTGTTTTGGTTTGTTCAAGACTCTTCTCCAGCACCACAACACGAAGGCATCAATTCTTGTCATCCTTAGTCATTGTCCAGCTATTGGTTGTTGTAGGAAGCTTGAACAACACAAATACACCTGCATATCTGACATATTCTCCTATAAAATACTATCCTGAGATAACCTCCATCACATGTTTCCAGTGCACATTGTTTTATATATTTGAGTCCATATTCCATATAAAAATTTGCCATATAGTTAAAATTTATGTTCATGACTACATAAATATTCTTTAAGGAGCTGCACCTAATTTTCTTAAGCATGCTCTTATCATTTTTGCACATTTAGGTTGTTTATAGTGTCTCATTATTATAAATTATGTTCTGATGAGCATCTTTGTTCACAAATCATATTTGGGTTTTAGATAAAGCCTTTTTTTTTTCTAAGCTAATAATGAATGTAAACTTTTGTCCCCAGTAAGAATAGGGTGATCTTTGCAGAATCAAGCCATTATGAGCGGTGCCTCTTAGGGACCACACTCCAATTGAAACTCAATTATGAATTGAACTGTGTGTAAAAAAATATGTTATAAATCCCAACCTCTGTGCTGGAGGCCTTAGCCCAGTGCTTGATGGGTAACCAAAAGGCTGATGGTTGGAACCTGTAAACTACTCCTCAGGAGAAAGATGAGACAGTCCACTTTCATAACAGTTACAACCGTGGTAAATATGGAGTAATTGTATTCTGTCCTATAGGGAGAATTTGAGTTGGATTGAGCTCTGTGGCAACTGGTGTGTGTGTGTGGGGGGGGGCGGTGCATGCATGTACACTGTACATGTGCATGTAGTTATAATCCCATAATAAATAGTTTGCTTTGGGTATGTTAGAATTAGGGAGAGCTGTCCTTGGTGGCCTAGAGGCAAGAAGCCACACTGTAATGAAAGGCACACGGTTCGAGGTCACCAGCTGCTCCACGGAAGAAGGATGGGCAGTCTCCTCCATGTGATTAACTGCCTCTGAAAACCTGCCAGTGTTTCAGCTATGGGTCATTTCCAACTCTACAGTCCACATCATCATCGTCATCATCTTATAAACTACAATGGAATCTATTAAACCAGCAGAAATTGGGGAGGATAGATGCTAAGTCACATGGAGATCTTCAAAGAGCCAGAAACTGAAGAGAAAGGAGCCTTTCCCATGCCAGAACCAACAGGGGGGGAGAGAAAATTTTGCTCTAGAGTCAGCATCTCCTAAACTGTGAAGAAATTACTTTTTGTTTATAAAAGCCACCTCTTCTGATATTTCTGTTATCTCAGCACTATGTAACTAAGACCAACTCCATGGCCCAGTGTCTGATGACAAGGTTCTCACATCCAGAAAAGGGATATCCTTGGGATATACATCCATGATCAGACCCCTGGTGCTGGTGGATAAATTAGTGTATGTTGGTGAATAAGTCATTCTAACCGTTTATAATGGAACAATTGAGAAAATATGTCCCCACTAGCAGAAATACCAATATATATCATAGCTATAATTCATTCTCCATTCAATGGCACCTCAAAACAAGAACCATCTGTAAGGAGCAAAGAAGAGGGAGAGACCATCAATAAGATAAAGTGACACAATGACTGTGAAAGTGGGCTCAAGCGTGTTAGAGATGGGGAGGCTGGTAGGACAGGGTTCAGATGTGTTGTTCACAGAGTTGCTGTGACTCATAGGTGACTCAGTGACACCTAACAACAATAGCCATAAGTGACAACTGTTTTTTCCTTCTTGGAACTAGACAGTTAGGAGCCTCAATCTGAGGGTTATTTAGTGGATAAGGAATTTGAACAAAAGAAAATGGATAAATGGAAAATGTTTTATCCATGTTACTGTAAGTCCTGGTGAAATATACCTGCCCCCAGCAAAGAACACCTTTCTGGTTCTTCCTCTTGTGGCCAGAGAGGAAGCACAATTTGGAAATGTACTTCTCTCTTCTATACTGCACCATCCCTAGGATATGTCATGGTCAAGTCCATTATGGTAATCACTGTGGGACTCTATGTTATGGTGGGTCTTCTCTCTCTTTTCCCAGCATCTCTCTCTCCAAGGACTTGCTCATCTTGAAAACATATCCAAAGTAAGTGAGATGAGGATTCCCCATCCTTGTCTTGAAGGAGCACTCTAGTTGCACTTCCTTCAAGAAAAACTTGTTTTTCTTTTGACAATCCATGGTGAGTGACATCAATACCCTTCGCCCACACCACAATTCAACTGCACCATTTCTTCTTCTGTTGTTTTTATTCATTGTCCAACTTTCAAATGCATAAGAAGCAATTTAAAAAATACAATGGGTACACCTTAGTCTTTAAGCTGGCATACTTCCTCTTTAGAACTTTAGAGAGGTCCTTGACAGCAGATTTCCCCAATGGAACATACTTTTGATTTCTTGTTTGCTAATACCATGGGTCTTGATGGTGGATCCGAGTAAAATTAAATAGTTGACATTTTCAATCTTTTATCTGTCATGATGTTACTTTTTAGGCCAGTGGCAAGGATTTGTAGGGTTTTTTTATGTTGAGATCTAACCTGTACTCTGTGTAACTATAGAAGACGATTAACTCTGATCTTCCACAGCAAATGTTTAAAGTCCTCTTCATTTTCTACAACCAGGATTGTTTCATCTACATAATGCAGGTTGTTGATGGTTCTTCCAGTTTTGATGCCACAGATTGAATAGGTATGGATATAACCCTAGAACACACCTTTCCTAATTTTAAAACTGTAACTGTATATTCTTGCTGTATCCCTGAATTAACATTTCACCACGTCTCTAAGTTTCCATTAGTACATGTTTATAGGCATCTGTAATCCATCACCTTGATTTCTGCTGCATTTGAGTGTTTGTTATTCCCTTTCATCTACTACAATGCAGGAAGCAATCGTCTGTAGGGAGTTGCAACACAAACCCAAAGGTGGTCCCTCTCTGGTAATTTGAATACATCAATCGCTCAGCAGGAGAAAGATGGACATCTCCTGTGCAATTTATAAGTCTTCAAAAACCCACTGGAGGGTCAGCTATGAGTCTGTTCTTACTCCAAGACAATAAATTTGAAGGGGGTTTTTTGTTGTTGTTATCTTCCTCAAAGAAGATGGTGTATATTCTCAGACTTTGAATAAAGACTTCCTGTCAAACTGCTGAATTGTTGATGAAACCATATGCACCATCAGAAAGTGGTAGAAACCAACAGGCTTCTAGAAAGTGTTTTTTAGACAATAAATTGTTGCAGTGTGAGAGCTTTGGTAATGTAACCTTTCCCAATGCCTGGAGAGAGGCAGAATGACAGAAGAGGGGAACCCTCTTCTGTGACTGACCGGAGCTTAAGGTGTGGGCCATTTTCAGGAGAAGCCTTCAAGCCTGTGTTCACTACTGAAGACATTTCTGAGACGGCTCTCTTAAGCATCCCAGTCTTTAAAACTCAAATGCCCTTTTAATCTCTTGTCACCATGAACTTGTGTTTCCTCAGGGCAGTTCAAGTTCTTCTCAGTGAAGACCAGGGAGCCGCCAACTCTAATGAGGAAACTTGAGATTCTCACTATTTCAAAAAGAAACTGTCAGACTTTAATGTCCCCTGCCATTGATTTCAGTCTTCTAAGCTGGAGCAGTATCTTTGAGGGAGTGTAGCTGAGATCAGCATGGTTTTCTTTCCCTGCCTTATTGGTGATCTCCTGTGGAGGCTTGGCATTTGGTTTGTTAAGCACCACACTTTGTCCTTAAGAAGCATCAATAAAGCAAAAGGCCAACCTTCCTGCTCCACTGTTTAAGCAAGCATGCAGCAAGAATTTGTTCCTTGTGTTTAGTACATGAACATCAGGGGGTTTCCTGCCGTGGGAGCAAAATCGTACTAAAATGCAGACGTAACTGATCAAGCCCAGTGCTGGTCATTTGTCAGCATGTTACAGTGTCAAAACCCAAACCCAAAATACCAAAGCAGGCTGTAGAGTCTATTCCAACTCATGGCAACTCCTCGTGTATCAGAGCAACATGGAACTCTGTAGGATATTCAAGAAATCAGTGCCACTGCTTTCTATCAAGACATCTCTGGGTGAGCTTAGACTGCCAGTCTTTCCATTAAATAGTCATGTGCGTAGCCATGTGTACTACCCAGAGACTCCCATTATCTAAGAAACCAAGAAAGAAACCAAGAATATATATAACAGTTTACAGACCACACTTGCACTGATTTATCACAAAGTCCTTATATAATATTTTTTTCTTTTTTTTCTTAAGAGCATTAAAAAAAACTTTTTTATTGGGAAAACATATTGGGGGTACAAGGAGGTGAGGGTTGGGGGCAGAAGGGTGAGAATGGGCAAGGATGCAGTTGCAGAGCTGCACAGTTCGGTCGGTGGGGGGAGCAGGTGAAGGAAATGATGAGGGTCCAATGGGGACTAGATGCTACAGAGGAATGACAAGCATTTTCCAATAGTAATTAAACCAACTGTCTTATTGATTTGGGAATTGGATGCCAACTCTCTGGCTTCTTCA
>NW_006399827.1:7196489-7204803 GCF_000299155.1 Elephantulus edwardii
GCGGTGCAGTTGGCGCAGGATAGAGCAGGGTTTAGGGCTGTTGTGCATAGGGTCGCTATGAGTCGGAAACGACTCGACGGTACATAACAACAACATTATTTTCATGACAAGAGTCCAGAATAAAAGCTACATAGTAAAGTGGACTTGGGGGGCGGGGCGGGATTATATAACAAGGAAAGAATTTTTTTTTTTTATTTTTAAGGAGAAAAGTGAACTATGAAGGAGGGGTGGGCAGGGAGGAATGTGTACAACAGTGTATGACTGGAAATCTAAAGTCTGTAAACTTTCATTAAAATTTCAATGAAAAAAAAAAGAAGCTACACCGAAATCCCACAGGTGCGTAGTTCAAAACCACCAGCTGTTCTCTGTTGGGAAAAGATGGGCATTCTCCTCCCGTGTGATTTACTATGTATGAAAACTCACTGGAGGGTCACCTCAGGGGCAGTTCTGACTCAATGGCACATAACAACAAATAACAACTGCACAAATGGAGTGTTGGGACCAACCAAAGAGACTGGATAGCTTGATAATAATCCAAACAAGGTGCATGGCACCTTTGTGGAGGTGAAACCATGAAAATAAGTTCTATGAAACTCTTAACTAGAGGATTGATTATTTTGCCATAATTCTATTCTTGAAATAAGCCACCTAAAAGACAAGCTGGTGTACATCAGTCCCAGCAAGAAAGAATCACTTGGAGCAGAGTTGTCCTTGGAAAGTAGAATCACTGTGCTGAGAACTTCCTAGAGTCAAGAAACAAGAGGGCTGTAACACTATAGATGGTAAGATGCTAAACCAGAGAAATGGCAGCAGCAGAGGCAGCAGGACCAAGGCACCAGCAGGAGATGGCACCAGTGGGCTTCTTGGCCCTTTGAGTGAGAGAGCTGAGCACCTTTGGGTGGAAGGCTTTCTGTTGGAGTGGGATACACGAATCCACAAGCCTTGACACAATTAATTCCATTGATTCCTGGAGCAAGAGCCGAGAGCATTTTAGTCAAGCCTTACTGGCTGAGTGGGGTGCCTCCAGGAATTTATTGGAGGAACTGAACAGCTTTGTAACACATGCCTGAATAACTGGAACACAGGCCAGGGTAGCCTAAGAGCGCTGTGGAGTTGAGAGACCAAGGATTGAAAACCTTAAAGTCAGAGAGAGAGAGAGATCTTTGTTGGGCACAGCTGACAAGAGGCTATCCTGATTGAAGAACTGTATCCTTGGACTTTCCTGATTTTGACTTGGAATCTCTTGCTTCTCAAACTTACCCTTTAGCTGGGAGTTCTGTGAGGCCATTGCAAGGAATTATGGAACCCAGCAGAAGAGTACAGTGTCTTGAGACAGTTGGTGTCAGAGTTGCTAAAAGGTTCAGGAAATGAAGCATGTCTGGCCTCTGCCTCACAGGACTCAGCCTCGGGCTCATGCTGTCACTGCTGATTCCCTCCCTCTCTGAAGTTAGACACCCCACTATGCCATTTTGCCATTTTCACACCGTCTTGTCTTATATCATCTGTTTTGTTGTGGTGGTAGTTCCATTTAGTCACTCAGTTTTGAACATTTTCTTTGCTAGAAATGCCATCAGATAATGACTGGATGCTGTCCCTGCATATTCATACTTTACAAGCCAAATAAGTAATGTGTTGCCTCTGAAGCCATGTCTTATCTCTCTTTAGTATGGGGAAGGTGAATAGACATTTAATAGATCTCCTGAGTAAATGGTTCTGCCACAAAGTAAAACAAAAAGTCTACTGTTTTCCAGTCAACTGACTCAGTTTTCACCCCATGTGTGTCAGTATAGAATGCTCCATAGAGTTTTCAGTGTCTGTTTAAAAATTACATTGGTAGACCTTTCTCCTGAGGTACAGTTAGGTGGACTTGAACCGCCAACCTTTAGGTTAGTAGTTGAGGATGTTAGTCATTTTTACCTACCCAGGAACTTCACCACGAAGTAGGAGCTCAGTAACATGCCAGTCGTTTCCAGTACCCACCCTTTGTCTCATTGTCTTCTATTTCAAGTGCTGACTAATTTTTCTCTCTTTTTTACTGGGCACTGTGAGTAAATATGATGATCTAGAGATTAAAGCCTTTCAAGAACTATCTAGTCTCATTAGAGGGACAAGAATAGGTAAATGGACTTGTCATTGTGAGTGCTGGAGAAGAGGAATCCTCAAGGTTCGGATGCAGGACATGTGACCCTGCTAGGAGTCAGAGTTAAAGGAGATGGTAGGTGGGAAGACTTCTGACAAAGATCACCTGACTTGAGTCTTGAAGGATGAGAATGTGTGTTCTGTAGGGATAGACGGAGAAGGGTAGTCTGTACTGTAGAACCAGCACAAAAGAAAGCACAGGCTACAGAAGCAGACTGTCACATCTTTGTCCTGTAGCGTGGCTGATGGGTTTGAACTGCTGACCTCTTGGTTAAGAGTCCATCATTTAACCCACTGTGTGCCAGCAGGACTGCTTAAGGAATGGTAGAGATCTATAAGTAGTGAGATTTGTTGCACATTTTCCCATTACTTCTCTGCAAGTAATAAGAAACATGTTGAAGCAAATGTCAAATACAAAAATGAAGAGAAGTTAAATATGTTTGTGAAGTCACTGTATCATAGAAGGTAATTCTAGTGTCTCAGTAAGATGTACACTACAGATTTGCGGACAGTCCCTCCCAGCACAAAATCAAGAAAAGAAGACACTTCTTTTTTTTTCTTTTTTCCACTGCATTCTTCTTCCCATTTAATTACTGATTCTGTTTGGGTTCAGAGACTCAGTGGGACATAACAAGTGTTTCTTTTGAACATTGTGAAGTGTCATGGATTGAATTCTGTTTTCCAAAATTATTCCCAGTGCTTTGGAATTTCGCAGTAATATAATTTGGCAGTTAAGTAACAAAGTCATCATCTTCTATGATGTGATCTAATGTGAACAAGAGATGATTTGTTGAATTAGAGTCTGATGCACCAGCTGTAAGTCACACCCTGATCCAGTGTAAGAAGAGTTTCCTTGGAATATGACCGGTGTTACTCTTTATCTTACAAGAGATAAAAAGAGAAATGAGCAGAGGAGGAGGGCCTCAGTGTTGCCTTTGTTGCTGATTTCCTTCGAGTCGAGCACAACTCATAGCGACCCTATGAACGAAAGGCCTGAAGCTCCTCTACAACCATCAACATTTGTCAGAGTTCATAGGGTTTCTGGAGGCATGTTATTTAGGAAGTGGACGCCACTGCTGCAATATCATTAAATAAGTGAGGATGAAAAACCTCCCAGACCTAGGGGCATATGGATGCATGGAGGTGTCCACAGAAGCCAGACCCACAGCTGCTGAAGAGACAAGGACCATGCTCCCAAACTGTGAGCCAGCACACACAGAAAGCCTCCTCTGGAGCTGGTGCCCCGGATTCAGACTTCTGGGGAGCTCTGGTGGATTAGTGATGAGGAATTGTGCTGGCAGTGCAAAAATATGTAGTTCAGATCCACCACTTGCTCCCCTGGAGAAAGATGAGTATTCTCCAATCGTGTGATTTACTGCCTCCAAAAATCTGCTAGAAGTCAGCTATCAGTTGGTTCCAGCTCAACAGTGCACAACAATAATAACAATGTTGTGTTGTTGATTGCCTTCAAGTCGAGCAAGACTCATAGCGACTCTATGAACAAAAGGCCTGAAGCCCCTCTACAGCTCTTGACATTTATCAACGTTCATAGAGTTTCCGGAGGTAAGTTGCTTAGGAAGTGGATGGCAGATGCTCTTGTGGCGTCCTCCACACGCAGTGCCTCTTTGATGGTTTGGATTCACCAGCCGCTCCATGTGTAAAACATCGTCAATCTCTCCCCATTCACAGCCTCCAAAAACCCATCGGAGGGGCAGCCAAGAGTCATTTGGGAATTGACGGCAATGACGGTGAACCTCCCAAAGTGTGGAAGAAACAGATGTTTGCTAAAGACATTCACTTGTGATGTTTTACGACAGGACCACATAACTATACATGAAGATGACTGAGCCCTCTCCATTTTGCAAATAACAAATAAAATTCCCTTAATCCATGTCGAATGCAAGGCTAACAGAAACCACTGGATATTCTGTAGGACTGCACAAACATGACCAGGATGAGAAGTTGCAGAAGACTGAAATATCCATGGCTGGAATAGGCTCTCAAGCGCCTGTCACCTGATCACCTTGAATATTGGGTTACAGGGCTTGAAATACCATTTTATGCCCTATCCTGTGCCTTCCTTTGACATTTGGGTAAGGGGACTGTTTTACATACATGCAGAGAGAAGTGAGAAAAAAGTGGAGGAGGGGTTAGATTTCCGTAATTGAATAGATAAAAGTAGTCAGTGTAGTCCATGATAGCCAGATATTTTGCAGGATATTGCAAGTATTTCACCAGATGTTTGAATGTGTATGAAATGATCATGTGTGTTGATAAATTTTCAGACTAAAGGACATCATTAAACATTTCAGCGCTCTCTGTGTGGGTGAGGTAGAGTGAAGGTTAAACTATAGACAGTTCATCAATTTCTACATTTATAATACACTGACACTGATTATATTCTCTAGCTCGTGTACCCAAACTTTTTTTCCAAATTGTTTCTAGTATGCTTTTTATTTAGAAACTAACCCTCATGCTTCTGTCATTTTCAGTATTACTGGTAGGCGCCTCTTCAAGATGAGTTGCTGTTATGTGCCCTCGAGTCTCAGTCAACTAATAGCTGACCCTCTAGCGGATTTTTAGCGTTTGACAACCACATAGGAGGAGATTAGATTGCCCACCTTTCTCCTGAGGAGCAGCCCTTGTATTTGATCCACCTGCCTCTTGGTTGGCAGTGCATCTCCTTACTCATTAGGCCACCAGGGCTCCCATTAATCTGAGAGGTGTAGCTCTTGTTCAAACTTCTACTAGGCCCTGCAGTCTTTTTTCTTCAGAGTTGAGTAAGTGGAGATAATTAATGGATTGGCTTATTGACATGCATTGAGACATTCTTCTCTTTGGAGTTTCATTTCCTGGCTTCAATACAGCAGTTTTGAGATTTTATCTGAAGTACCAGTAATTACAAGGGGCAAGAAAAATTGTCACCCAAATGCAATCTGAAATTGCTTAACACCATTGTTAGGTTTAATCTTAAACTGGAGACAGACACACAAAGGCTTAATACCTACATGAGCCTCACTATGGTTTATGTCTTCCTATGGGTTCCCAAATATGAATCATCCTAATTCACTGACCTTCATTCTGATAAAGCAAAATATTTGCAGAGGAAATATTGATAACAGTTTAGCTGAGCTTAGTTCTGTGTGGAGACTAGGAAACGAATGACAGTGGAATAAGCCTGTAGGAACTATTGTTTTTTTAGTACCTTCAATTTGGAACTGACTCATAGCGGACCCTGCAGAGGGTTTCCAGAGGCAGTAAATCACTGGTGGATTCAAACTGGGTACCTTTGGGTTGGCAGCGCAATTCCTTACCACAAAGCCACCTTGATTAAAATCACTATCGCCTAGGTGTGTGTCCTTGGTTACCTTACTTAACTGTGAATTTGTCATCTAAACTATGCTTAGGATGAATGATTTGATGTAAAGCTGTTCCACCACTAATGGCACAATCTGTTAGCCTTTCAATAAATGGAAATGGTGGCTATTCTTGTCTCTTTTCATTATCTTTTGATGCCTGCAGATACCCTATGCAGCATCTCTTGCCCTGATCCTAATTTTACCAGTGAAAAGGCTGAAGCTTCTGGGGAAACGTGTTTGGCTCCAAGTCGGAGCCTCAGGAGAGGAAGGGAGTATGGCACAAGGTTAAAAACCAGGAATCTGGAACCAGTTGGCAATCTGCACCCCCACTTACTAGTTTTGTGGCTGCTTTGGTTATGCAGCGCTGCCAAAATAAATACCAAAAGTGGATTACTTTAACAAGTGGCAGTTCATTTTCTCACTGTCACAAAGGCTAAGGGTCTGAAGCTAGCACCAGCTCTCGAGGAAGGCTTGCTTTGTTGGTGTTGGGAGAGGGTCCTTCTCTTTGCTGAGCTTCTGCCTGGGGCCATCTTCGTGTCATTTGACACCTCTCTTCCTCTCCATTGCTTGCCTAATCTGCTCTTTTTATAAGAGATCAACTCAAAATGCTTCCTACAATAATTCTGTCTTATTCAAATTGGAACTGTCGCCACAGAGGTTTGGATTTACAGCATATATTCTGAGAGGACATAATTCAATCCAAAGAAGTGGCCCTTGACAAATCATTGTTGTGGACCCAACATATATTAGGACCTGAAGAAGCTCACTAATAGCAAGAGCTACTTCTTAGGCAGTAACAGTGCTAGTGGATGGAAGTACTGAAGACAGTGTCCAGCATCCAGCAACATGTAGTAAGTGCCTAGTATCAGAGCTATGGCTCAAACTCCACTTTACTGACTCTAAATGCTGTGCCATGTCCACTGTTCTGTACAGTCTTTCACAAAATCAGCTTTAGAGCGTCTCTTGAATATGATATATACTATAGACAAGAGCTATAAGAGTAAAATTTACCTTGGGGTGCTTTTTGGGAAAATATACCATCCACTCTATCAATTATGATGCAATCTACTTGAAGAGAGGAGCACAATCCAGAAAACTCTTAAAGATACTGTCCTCCCAAAATGATACAATGGTGTAGGGTTCTGGGAATCACTTACACAACAGATTAAATTAGATATGGATAGGGAAAATAAGGGTGAGTGTAATTGTCCCATCTTGGTAACAGGTAAAAAACAATAACAAAGTTTTTGGTAAGGAGTCTGCTTTTATCAGTCACCCTAAGTGTTACTATGCTCAGAACAGTATGGCACTGACACGGGAATATGCACATAGATAGGTAGGGGAAAGATAGAGTAACTCCAATGTGTACAGAATTGTAAATGTGATAGAAGTAGCACTCACTTTGGTAAGGAAAAAGGCTTGTTTAACAGATAATACTGACATAATTTACTTTCTCTAGGAGGAAAAAAACCCTTTGTTTCTGCATTGTTGTTAGCTGCCATCAAGTTAACTATGACATTTAGAGAACCTAGGAGTAATAGATTGAAACCCTACCTTATCCTGCACCGTTCTCATGATCTCAGGCATGCTCAAGGCCATTCTTGAAGATAGTGTGTCAATACATTTCATTAATGTGGTTCTCTTTCACTGAGCTTCTCCTATTCCAAGCAGGATGTCATTTTCAGATGTAAAAGATAAAATTATAATTATCATTCAAATATTATAATAATAAATGTTATAATTGTTTTAGATGTAGAAGATATAATGGAAAATTCTAACAATTAATGTATTTTAAAAAATTTAAGAAAACATTCATATAACCTTGGTTTTGGTGATACCATCTTAGACAAGAAACCCAGAAATCTTAGAAATGAAAAGATTGATAAATTCAACTGTATCAAAGTTAAAAAGCCTTTTATTTCAACACACTAAAATTAAGAATAAAACCTAGATAATAATAGACTAGGAGAAAATATTTCTAGCACATGGCAAAGGGTTAATAGCTCAACAATTCAGAGAATAGCTAAATGTGATTTTTTTAAAAAAAAAAAACGTAATAAAAATCTAACTCAGAGAACATGTCTGAAGAATATTATCAGGAAAGAAGTGAAAATAGCCAATGAGTTTGTAAGAAAATGCTCAAACTTAGCTGTAATCAAGAAATACACATTACAACAGTGAAAAGCTGTTTTCCCCACTAGAGTAGAAGGAAGATAGCACAATGGTTAAGCACTCTGATGCCAGCCATCAACTTGGCAGTTCAAGCCCAGTATCCTCTGTGTGGGAGAATTATTGATTCTAAAAGCTACAGCTTTGAAAACACTTACAGGACCTACGCTGTCACGGTGAGTCAAAGCTGACTGTACAGCGTATGTATAACCTCAACTCAGCAGGGCTACCTTTCAGAATCACTGAGTTAAGCTCTAGCATTAGTTCGTGATTTGCCTGTATATTTGAAGATGTTTGTTGCAGTGTTGACTTTAATGCTGAAATGAAGTAGAAGCAACTTTAAGCAAATATTTACTGCATGAAGTTGATTCCAACTCGTGGTGACTTTCTAGGTCAGACTAGAACTGAGCTCTTAGATTGGAATAGGGTCTCTTTAGGGATCTCTGTTGGCCTAGTGGTAAGAAGCTGAGCTGAAATCCTGAAGGCATGGAGTTGGAGTCCACCAGCTGCTACACGGAAGGAAAACCAACAGATTCATCCTGGAGAGGATTAAACCAAGCAACTCCTTGGAGGCAAGGATTCTGGGGCTTTGTCTGACATACTTTGGGCATGTTGCAAGGAGGGACAGGTCCTTGGAGAGGGACATC
>NW_006399827.1:7204903-7206313 GCF_000299155.1 Elephantulus edwardii
TGGATACCCTAGGCATTCTTTTTTATTTTTTTCTTCTCCTTCCCCACCCAGGGGTCAGATGGCACAATCTGGGGACTGAGGAGCTCACCCTGAGGGCCGTGGCGGCTCACTCCGAGCCGAGGACCGAGGGCAGCCCACCCCGGGCAGAGGGCCCCTTATATAGTATTTTGTGCAAAAGAGAAATACCTTCACAAACAGAAATAAAAGTACAAAAACCAAACATTCTTCTATCTTCTAAAATCATACTAATGCCAAGACCTTCTTTCTCCTAATACTGTCACAACATGATCATCTAATCACTCTTTCAGGATTGTTACAGGGCAGAGCAAATACATGCCCCTACATCAGTTGCTGTCGATTCCATTGATGGTGACCAATGAGTGTCAGAGTAGAATTGTGCCTTATGAGATTGTGAAAACTGTGGCTTTTTGGAAGCAGATTTCCAAGCACCTTTTTTTACAACATGATTAAGAGTGGGTCCAATCTGCCATGGTTTCAGTCAGCAGTTGAGTGCCTAACTCTTTGTGGCACACAATACTTTCAAATGCTCAGGATGTATCATGTTCATGGACATAAATATGAATGAAAAGCATTCTGTGTGCTTACAACCTGCCTCATGAAAGTCTTCTTTTAGGTTACTTCCTACTTTCCACTGCATGTCTCCTTAGTCCCCCTCATATTTTGCATTTATGTAGCAGTGAACTACTTATTATGTCCTTTTTAACCACAGTTATTGTAACTCTCACCAAATAACTAGGTGGAACTCTGGTGGCCGAGTGGTGAGAAGCTGCCCTGAATAAGGATTCACTGTTGGTGGGAGTGTAAAATGGTGCAACCACTATGGAAGGCAGTATGGTGCTTTCTCAGAAAGTTGAAAATAGAAATACCATTTTTTTATTATTAATTTAGTTTGTTTATTTTTCATTTCAATGAACATCTACAGAGATTTTGGAATTCCATTCATTCATTGTTGCACCCTACTCCCTGCACACCCCCCTCCCCTCTCCCTGCCCCCCCACTTGCTCCTCTCCTTGAAAAGCAAAAGAAAAACTCCCTCATTGGTACACAAACCCCCCACACCTCCCCAAACCCCACCCACCACCCCCAAATGTAATCCACTCTGCAACCCTCATTGAGTACTCCTATGATAAAAATAATGCCCTAAAATATAATACTTTTAGACTATTCTCTTCCCCCATAGACTTCAATGCCATAAACATATTTCATCCAGTTTTTCTAAGCCTTACCCCCACCCTGATGCCAGCCTCATTCTACAACAGTGGCACCATATAACATTTGTCCCTTTGTGACTGAGATACCTCACTCAGCATAATGTCCTCCAGGGTCACCCATTTTGAATAATATTGCATGAGTTCCTTGTTTTTCAATGCAGCATAGTATTCCATTGTG
>NW_006399827.1:7208507-7209317 GCF_000299155.1 Elephantulus edwardii
CACAGGATAGAGCAGGGTTTAGGGCTGTTGTACATAGGGTCGCTATGAGTTGCAAGCGACTCGACGGCACATAACAACAACAACAACATTAATAAATGCTTCTGAAAACCTGTTAGAGGGTCAGCTGTGGGTTGGTTCTGACTCTATGGTACACAACAACAACAACAACAACAACAACGGGTCTCTTATGGTGCTGTGATAGTCTGGTGGAAAAAAACTTGCATTGCAATCCCAAAGGCATGCAGTTCAAATTCATCAGCTTCTGAGGGAGAAGAGGCTGGGCAGCCTCCTTCTGTGTGACTTACTGCCTCTGGAAACCCCCTGAAGGGTCAGCAGGAGCCAGCTCCGACTGGAAGGCACACAACAATAAGTTCTCGAATACCAAGTGCTAAACAAAGGTACACGTTTAAAGACTAAGATGTGCCCGATCCAAGCCATGGTATTTTCAGTTGCTGCCTTTTCATGTGAAAGTTGGACACTGAATAACGAAGACCAAAAATAATCAATGCCTGAGACTTGTGGTCTTGGCCAAGAGTACTGCATCTGCCAAGGACTGCCAGTGGACCGAATCAGTCTTGGAAGAGCACAGCCTGGTTGCTCCCCGCACTGGAACCAGACACAAGCAGGAGGATGAATCAGCCGTATAGATGAAGAACTCAGCAACCTCCAAAAGCCAAGTTACGATGGGTTGTTTGTTTTTTTCATTGTTGTGAAAACCATCTTGTATGACCCATATCCTTGAAAGTATGCAATGAGGGTTGTAGAGTGGATTATATTTGGGGCTAGGGGGTGGGGTTTGGGGAGGTGCGG
>NW_006399827.1:7209456-7218065 GCF_000299155.1 Elephantulus edwardii
GTGCAACAATGAATGAATGGAATCCCAAAATCTCTGTAGATGTTCATTGAAATGAAAAATAAACAACCTAAATTTAAAAAAAAAAAAAAAGAAATTAAGTGGTTAGTCCTGTGACCTGGACTGCTGTCTGCTCTGAAATCTGGCTGTGCTGTGTGGACATGTGAAAGCTGCCTTCCCACCTCCTGCCAACGCCCTTTGTTCTCTTCCCTCTCTGTTCAGCGATGAAACCACAGCACCATTAACTAGGCTGTTCCCGACATTCTCTTCCTGAACTCCCGCCGACTCTCCCTAATCACTTCTCAATGATTAGGCTAGCATCCTAATAGACCTTTTATATGCATATTCTTGAACATTAGAATCTCAGTTACTCAGGGAAATAACTGTCATCTCTGTTTTATAGGTTAATAAACTAAGACTAGTGGTAAGGAATTGTGCTGCCAATGCAAAGGTACACAGTTTGAATCCACCAGCTACTCTGCTGGAGAAAGATGAGCACTCACTGGTTTACCTTCTCTGAAAACCCACTAGAGTGTCCACTCTGAGTTAGTTCCAACTCAGTGGTTGAAGCCACAAACAGTACCGCGATAGAAATATAGGCACCTGCTCAAAGTTCTATGTTGTGCCTGGCAGCTCATGATCTTATACAACAATAACCCTCAAAGTTAGAGAAGTCAGAAGAGGCAAAAGTTGCATTTAGTAGGATTTCAAATCCAAGTGATAATGAATCTCAATTGCTTAGACTCACATATCTCCCTGTGTGAGGAAAAAAATCCCAACAACAAACAAACCCAAAACAACAAAACTTCAGAATTCGGACTAGTTATAAGACTCATACCCGCCAACCTTCATTCATACTTTTAAGCTAAAATCATCTATCTTTTTTAGTATAAAAGCTTACCCTAATAATTGATAAAAGAATACAGTCCAATCTACTTCCCCTCTCTGCCTTTAAGATTTAATGTGCATTTAACAGATACTTTATTATACGGATGATTCTCAGCACTTGTGGTTGTTATAGTCTAGAGTCACGGAATGAGTCACTAAATGCTCTTAAAAATAATACAGGGTTAAATACTTTTGAGCTTCTGATCACGACATGCACCAATAAATGTCCTTGTTTTACTTATGTTTCTTGAAAGGCACCATATTTCATATGTGTTGTTGTTGCTGTTGTGTACTGTCAGGTCAGAACCAACCAACTGGTAGCTGACCGTCTAGTGGGTTTTCAGAAGAAGTAAATCGCACAGGAGGAGATTACCAGTCTTCCTTCCATGGAGCAGCTGGAAGAGTCAAACCAGGGACCTTTGTGTTAGGGAGCTCCAGGGGGCTTAGTGGAAAAGAATTGAGTTGCCAAACAAAAGGCACCCTTTGCCTTGGCAGCATGTATATTATTGGTTTCTTAGCACTGAACTCATGGCCAAAAGCACTTTTAACTCTTGCTTGAATGAAGTTTTTGTAACACCTATGTCCTCTAAAAGTCCACCACATCCTTCTTTTTTTAGAAATAAAATTTTATTTTAATTATGATTACCACATCCTTCTTGTGGTAAAGGAAAATAAACGCTAAATTTGGAGACCATCGTAGTTAGCCAAGAAAAATAATATAACAATCACCAATAAAAGGTGAAATGAGAAAAAGTGGCAGTAAATAGAAAGGGTGCATGTTGACTGTATGAAAGCTGAAACAAGACAAAATATCTTGTCATGAAGACAGAATATATGAAGATAGTATATAAATAACTCAGCTGGGAATGTCATTGGATGACATTTTTTTTTTAGCTTTGTGAATTTTCTTTACTCTTTCTTTTGACCATATGTTTATTATGATAACATGTAAAAACATAATTCATATGTTTACCAATCGCTATAAAGGGGCCATAACATTGAGTTTGAAGTTACATAAACACTTGAGCAAGAAGACAAATCGGTGAATAGAAACCCATCAATAATGAAGATTATAAATATTTTTAGTTTTTTTACAGGGATATTTGATACATCTATCATTAGCAGTCCAGAAGGTGGACTCTATGAATGGGGCATCAGGACTGGAGGAAGGTTCATCAATAACCTGCATTATCCAGATGACACAATCTTGCTTGCCAAAAGTGAGGGGGACTTGAAGCACTTATTGAAGAAGATCAAAGACTACAACTTTTCAATATGGATTACATCTCAACATCAAGAAAACAAATCCTAACCACTGGGCCAATAGGGAACATCATGATAGATGGAGGAAAGATTGAAACTGTCAACAACTTCATCTTACTTAGATCCACAATTAATACCACTGGTACTAGCAGTCAGGAGATCAGGAAGGATATTGCACTGGGAAAGTCTGCAATCAGAGACCTTTTCAAATTACTGAGGAACAGTGATGTCAGTTTGAAGACTAAGGTATGTCTGAATCAGGCCATGAGTTTTTTGTTTTTGTTTTTTGTTTTGGTTTTTTTTTTTTCATTTACTTGCTGTGTATCTGAGAGCTGAACAATGAATAAGGATGACAGAAGAATAATTGTTGCCTTTGGGTTGTGGTGTTAAGAAGAGTACTGGATATCCCATGGACTGCCAAAAGAACAAACAGATGTATCTTGGAAAATGTGAAGCCAGAGTGCTCCTTGGAGACAAAGATGACAGAGCCTTGGATCACGTAATTTGAACATGTTGTTAGGAGAGGCTATTCCTTGGAGAAGGACATCACTCCTGGAAAGGTAGAGGAATGGCAAAAGAGAGGAAACCCCTCCGTCTGATGGATTGACTCAGTGATAATAGCAGTGGACTCAGGTATGTCAGAGACTTTGAGGATGGCAGGGATAGGACAGGGTTCAGATCTGTTGCTCATAGGATTGCTGTGAGTCGTACTCAACTCGACAGCACCTAACAACAACAACAGCTCATTAGAAATACTCCATTTTGTTAAGATGAATGCACAAATTAGTAGCAAAATGCTATTTGGGATATATGCAATCACCCCTTAAAAGTCCCTAAGGAAGAGAATGGGAATCTCTAGTTAAAGGTGCTCTGTTAAGTATGAATCAGAGTCCCAGCAGTGAAAAAAGAAGAATCCAGCAGCAAAGAAGTTAGTTTTAAAGGCCAATTCCCCATCTGAAATAAATCTGAAATCATAAAGGGACGAGAAGCCTGCAGCACTGGGTATTTTAAACATGTTCATTAATAATGGCTCAAAGTAGAGATTTATTGCACTTGAGAATAGAAGAGATGACAGTAAATCAGCATTGGTAAGAGAAGGAGCAAAGGGAAGATATAAGTTCTTATTTAAAATGTATTCACATGCTTTATAACTTCAAAGTAGAGAGTGTTATATTGAAGTGGAAGGCTTTATTTATAGGACTGAATTCACTGAAGGTATGTTTTATTCTGGAACTCATTTTGCAAACTTTTTCCTTTGGCTGAAAAGTTGGGGACTTACTTTATTGTTTGAAAGCAAGAAAAGATTGCCCTAGCAGAGTGACTTCATGAAAATATGCCTTGCTTCAAATTATGACTTGTAAAATCATAGTTGGATCCTAGGAAAATTCTACTTTATTGGCACATATGTTGAAGAGAATAGTTTTTAAAACATTCAATTAGTTCTGCCTTTGAGATAGAATTTAAACACACCGAAAGCAATAGGATTAAATTCACATAAAAACGTATGTGCCAAAATGTTGCTTGGGAACCAATTCTTTTCTCATTCAAACCACTCCAAGGATAATCACACTCACCCTTGGGTATATTCCAGCCAAAGCAGATGGATCCTTTTTTATTCATAAATCAAACCATGGTACTCCCTTCTCTAAAACCCACTACACTTAGGATAAAAACAGAATCCTTACCACAGTCTGCAGACCCCTGAATCATCTAGTTCTCATCTACCTGGCCAATCTTGCCTCACTTTTATCCTCAGCTGATCTGTCAAATTCAAGTTGTGTGGCTCCTTTCTGTTTCTTGAGTATATATTGTACTTCTCAAAATACATATTTTTTTCAAATATGCATATATATATACATATATATTTTTGTTTCCTCTTTTCAAGACCACCCCTTCTCCTCTGGCCTGGACACATATTCCTCTTCCATTCTTCTTGTTGTTCTAGACTGCTGGAGGTCATTGCTAAGAGATCATCCTAGACCATTCTCCCAAGGTCATCTCTTCCATCCTAACTTTATTGTTTAGTACCATCTTAATTGCCTCTATTGTAGGCTTAATAGAAGTTCTAATTACATATGTAAACTTCTCTTTGGTGTTCCCCACTAATTTACAGGACCTGAAAGTGTAGAAGTCATATGTATTTTCCTTATCTCTGCTTACCCAGGATTAATAACAGTGGCTGGGGATTAGGAGATAGATAGGTAGATAGATAGATAGATAGATAGATAGATAGATAGCTGTCATAGAGTTGATTCAACCTCATGATCATGTTTAAGTCAATTGATGTGGATTTTGTGCCAGGGCATCTTACATCAGGTCTCCTGGCCACCTATTTCACCAGAAAAAGTATCCTCCCCCGAATGTGAGTCCCTCCAGAGAAACTCTCCCAAACAAATGAGTAGAACAAAGTACCCTTGTCTGTGATCCATAGTTTTTCGTTAGTTTATTCCCATAATGAGATCACTAAGGCCAGGTGCATTTCAGTCCTCAAAATGGCCTCTTTGATTTTTAACACCTGAAAGAGGTTATTCTCAATAACCCAAGGCACCCAATCAATATGTCATTTGATTACTTAACCACTCCTAACAGGTGATTGTGGATTCCAGTAAAATGAAATAATTGACAGCTTCATTCTTCTCTCTTGTTTATCATGATGCTTCATATTGGTCCAGTTGTAAGAATTTTTTTTTTTCATTTAAAATGTAATCCATACTGAAAACTCTAGTCTTTGTATTAGAAGTTCTTCAAATCATCTTCACAAGCTAGGTAGGACCAGCTGTATACCAATGGTGTTTAATGAGTCTTTCTTCAATCCTGAAGACCTTGGTCTTCTGGAAATAGTCCAGCTTGCTTGTTGAGTATGGTTAGTTGGGATTTAAGTATGGTGAAAGTATACAACCTTAACAGACACACCCCTTTCCAGGTTTTAAACCAAGTAGTAGCCCCTAATTCCATTCAAGCTGATGCTTCTTGGTCTATATACAGGGTCAACTGAGCACAATGAAGTGTCCTAGAATTTCTTCCTTCTTCACAATGTTATCTGTAATTTGTTATGATCTACATAAAACACAGGTGAAGATCTTGCATTCTCTGCTCAGGCATGATTCATATAACATCAGCAATGATATTACTCATCCTATATCCTCTTCTGCATTTGACTTGAATTTTTGGCAGTTCCTTGTCAATGTATGGCAATTGGTTGGTCTCAGTAAAATTCTATGTGTATGTTATATTATTATTGTTTTTTGATAATTTCTGCATTAAATTAGGTCATCTTTCTTTGAGATGGACAACTACATGCCTTTTTGAAAACTAAAGTTGATCAGACACAAGACATAATCTCAATCAAAGGCATGTGAAAGATAGATAATAGATAAGGAAGACCAAAGAATAATCGATACATTTGAATTATGGTATTGGTAAAGAATATTGCATCCACCATGCACTGTCAAGATAATGAATAATGTTTCTTGAAAGAAGTCACTTAAGAAGTCAGAATGTTTCTGAGAAGGGAGGGTGGTGAAACTTTGTCTCCTATACTTTGGATCTGTTTGCAAGAGGGATCAATCTCTCAAGAAGGGTCAGGAAGAAACAAGAGTGGAGGTGAGATGAATTGACCCAGCAGTTATAACAATGGGCTCGGATGCAGAAATAGTTGTAGGAAAGGCACAAGACCAGATTTTGTTGTACATAAGTAACTTACTGGACAGCATCTAGCCTAGCCTAGCCTAGCATAGCCTAGCATAGCCTAGCATAGCATCTAACAACACAGCAGGTAACAAAGCATAACATAACACAACAGACCAGTCTTTCTTCCTGGTCCATTTTATTCTGGAAGCTCTGCCTGTCTACCATTAATAACCCTTTTGACATGCCAGTGGCATAATTTCCAAAACGTTACAGCGCTATACAAGCTATCACAGTAGAGCAAATTGGCAGTGTCACATATTGGTGTCACATAGTAGTTACTTAGTAATATTTCTGCATGAATTCTCAATGCTGTGCCTAAATCCTAGCACATAATCAACCAACAGTAAATACTTTTAAATTTCATTTATCTGGTCCCTATAGAGACTGTGTCATTCCTAACAGTTGTATGAGTTAATTCCAGGTGTTCATCTCAATACCCACAACAGCATCCTCTCAGCAGATTCTTCTGGGTCAGTACAAAGGAAGAAGGCAGATGCCTAGAAGCACAGCTGGCATTTGGAGTATCTTCTCTAGGATAAAAATGTTACCAAGGAAACTCTTACCGCTCGCTATCAGAGATATTGATTCTTGCCTTTCCCTCCTCTTCTGACCTATTTCTTGCTTTGCTGAATGCTTTTCCTTTTTTATTATTATTTTGTCCATGGTTTGCCAAGGTGTGTTAATAAACTGAACTTGAACTTTTTTGTTTCATCCATTCCGAACAAGCTGTTGATGGGTTTTACGTTGGGTTTGCCAAGGCTTATGTTGTAAGCTGTTGAATTCACAGAGGCACTGAATGTCTTTCATAACTCACTGAACCCGGAGCCAAGAGACCATGTGGGATTTGTCATTTATGGTAAGATGGCAAGATTGTCAAGGGGAAATGTTTTGGCAAAATAACCCATAGCTGTGATGCAGCAGTAAAGTTCCATTGTTTAAGCTCTGTGAAAATAAATTTGCAAATATATGCAAGTCTGTTGTCTGTTCTAGTTTATATGCAAATTAGAAAATTGTGTGAAAAAGATGCCAGGGATGACGGGATTCAAACATTTCCAGACTGGTTCTCTATTAATTAGTTAGTGATTCTCACTCAGTTTTGCTTTTAGTTGTTTTTGTTGTTGTTGTGTACCATCAAGTAGGAACTGACCCATAGCCGACCCTCCCACAGGTCATCAGAGGCAGTTAATCGCATGATAGGAGATTGTCCATCCCTCTCCTGCAAAGCAAGCTGGTGGGTTTGAACCACGTGTGCCATTGGGATTGCAGCACAGCTTCTTGCCATATTTAGATTTTTTTCCCCTTCAAAAGTAATTGGCATTGATCAAGTTCGAAAAAGTCACAGCTAATAAGCCATCATAATGGATTTTTTTTTTTAATGCAAGTTTATCAAATGATTCCTAAGTTAAGATCGTAATGGAAGCAAATAAGTGACTTGAAGAGAGGGAAAGGCATCAAATAAACGTCTAAATGTGGGCAAAGCAGCAGTGCTAAAGCATTTTACAACCCCACATGGATGGCAAGGAGTGGTTAAACCTGAGACATGGAAACACGGAAGGCCGACTGAGAGCTCTGGGCAAACCACAGTTTCTTATTCTGAATCTTGAAGCTTTAGTCCACATATACAGCTCTGCTCCTCTGCACATGGTGGTTGATTTGCTTACTCCCATGACCCAGTAAATGCACCCGCACCATCCCTTCCTGTATGCACAGCCTTCCTTCTAAATCACACCCCTGGGAACACTGGTGGTTCTGTGGAATTGTTGCCTTACAACTGGGAGCCCTGGGTTCAGTGTCTAGCCAGTGCACCTCATCACAGTTCTCACCTGGGCATCAGGGGAGGCTTGTGTGTTGCTACGATGCTCAACAAGTTTTACTGCGCCTTTCAGACCAAGGTAGACTAGGAAGAAAGGCCTGGTGATCTACTTCTGAAAATTAGTCCTTGGAAACCCACAACTTTGTATCGCAGAGACCTGATCTTTAAACTGTTGCGGAGGCAGTGTGGACTGGGCAGCTTTCTGTGTGCGTGGAGTCATCCCCAGCAACAACCCCAGTAGCAATAACGACAGACCCTGCATCACACTACCTTTGCACACCTGTTCATTGTCCACATGACACCTTATATCCCTGGGCTCTTCAACACATGAGTTATTTCCTCAAGAATTAACAGCACCTCTAACTACGCTGCCATTTCCTTTCATCTGGATGCGATTTTGTCCAGCAGGCCCCAGGACACAGACCCTGAAGCAGTTCCTTGGGGACAGTCACTGACATCAGCTTTCCTCAGAGCCCAGCAAATGGGATCCAGATAGATCTCTTTTGCCTACACTGAAGCCCTTTTCCCACCCATTCCATTGTGTCAACTTCAACCCTTTTAACAACCCAACATTTAACCCACTGTGCCACCAAGGCTTGCCTTTTTGCCTGTTTGCGCTAATTGGCTAAATTGATTAAATGGCTAAAGGCCATTTGGTTTAAGTCTTTTTTGCCCTTGAAGTTTATTTTGACTGGAAAAGGCAGGCGAATGCTGCTTGTAACTTACCAAAATAGAAACAGAATCAGAAGTCTAGTAACCATGAGAGCTGTTAACCCACACTTTCTGGTCTCCCTAATCTGCACAAGTAGGCAGGTTGCTTGGGAGAAAGGCCTTCTGGGCAGTGAAACTATAGAGGACAAGGACTTCTCAGACCTGGGAACTACTCCTCACTGTACCTCTACCGATATCTGAGGCCTTGAACTTTTTTTTTTCTATAATTATATTTTATTAATTTTCA
>NW_006399827.1:7218165-7251855 GCF_000299155.1 Elephantulus edwardii
CTATAATTATATTTTATTAATTTTCATAAACATTTACAGAGATTTTGGGCTTCCACTCATTCATTGTTGCACTATTCTCTCTACCCTCCTCCCAGAGGCCTTGAACTTTAATGAACTTGGCTTTTTAGGTGTAGGCCTTAATCCCAGCATGCATTGAGAATGGGTGATTCTAAAGTGGCTTCTGTCTCTGAAAGGCTATTAATTTATGGCTGAAATATAATCTCCAATCTAGTGAATAAACTTGGAAAATGCCTTCAGGAATGGAGCTAACGAGGGACACAGCTGAGCAGAAGAGAGTGTTTCTCAATTGACTGAGCAGGTGGTTAGAACCAGGCACATGGGCCTTGAGAGTGAAGTGGGGATATAAAACCCCGAAACGGGTTGTCATAAAGAATCCCATGCCCAATAAAAGCAAAGACAGATGTTCCCATAAAGTTTTTGCTGTTTGTGTGGGGGTGTTTGTGGGATGGAGGGGAACTTCGTTCTGGGTGTGAAGTTGATTGGAAAAGCACTGCCGCATTTGACTATCCACATTGCCCTTTAACGACAGTCTTGCAATCCATTTATGGGGCTGGAATTATTTTTGCTAATGATTTTCATGGGAGGAGATGAAATGCAATGTGCACCAGCTGTAACTATATTTATCCCACAGCTGCCTTCCAGAGAAGGCGCCCCCAGACAGCAGCAATGTCCTGACTGTCAAAAGAGGCTCTTAGAGTTTCAAAGATGGCAGGGTCTCCATTCACTTCCTATTGCCGCTGTAACAAATTACCACAAACTTCGTGACTTCAAACAAAAGAAAAGGGTCTGGGATGATGAGCCCTTCTGACAATTGGTTTCCTTATCTTTCCGACTGACCATATTCCTTGGCTCTTCCTGTATCTTCAAAACCAGCATCTTGTTTACCTTCTGGTCTCTGTGTTTAAATTTATTTTGTTTCTCTCTGACTCTGATCCTGTTGCCTTCCCCAAGGGTCTTGGTAAATACCGTTTGAATAATCGAGAATAAACTCCCCCATGACAACGGCCTTATTAGTCACACCTGTAGTGTCCCTTTTGCCATGTAAAGGAACATAATAAATAGATTTTGAGGATTATGAAGTGGATGCCTTTGGAGGGTCATTATTTGTCTAACCAAAGGCCTTAAAAAAACAACTGATCCAAAGCATAAAAGTCTGAGGTCCCACAACTACCGTGTTTTCACATAGTAGTGTAAACATGATGTATTTTATTATATTTTAGTGTATTAAATTATGTGTCATTGATATATTTTTGTTAGCACAACTCCCTCACCCATTGTTTTCATAGGCATGCTATAGTAGCTTTTTTTAAAAAAAGTATTTTATTATTTTTGTGTGTGTGTACCATCAAATTGGATCTGATTTGTACAGGAGGAGATTTCCCCTCATTCTCCAGCAAAGCATCTGGTGGATTTGAACTACATACCTCTGGGATTGAAGGGCTGCTTCTTGCCAGTAGGCCACCAGAGCTCCCTAACTTTTTTGTGCATGTTACTGACTGCGACGTCATTCCCCCCCCTTTATTCAAGGATGTAAGATTAAGTCATTGTCTTAGGGCTGGCTGATTCAGTTTGGTTCTCTGCAGTGGACCCTCTCCATTCTGTCCTTAAGCTTCCCAAGCAGCCCCTCTCCCTGCAGGATTCCATCTCTGTTCTACAAACCACTTTTCAATACTCTGAACTAAGCCTTCATTACCTCAGTCAAGACAGGCCACTCGGGCAGTTGAAGCCAGAGAAATGCAGCTGTGTTTGTTAAACCCTATAGTCCGGCTGACTGGCTGCTGACATAGGTCTGTTTGAAAAGCTTTTCTTGCTAAATGTGCATTCTTAATACTAGAACGTCCGTAAATGCCATCATTTTGTTAGAATGCCATGTCTTTGAAAGATATTGATCGCTTTTACAATGATAGCTTGACACAAAAAATGATGAGAAATGGGAGTGCCAAGGAAGAAGATATACCTGTTTCTTCCCAGACTCTTGTCTTTATTGCTACCTCTACTCTTTTTCTCTCTCTGACTCTCTGGCCATTGTAGCTGTTTTGGGCATCAAGGTCACAGCCGCAAAGCCAATTGAAAAATGCTCAAAACTAGAAGGAGTAGAGCCACCAGGTGCTTATAAGCTTGATCCAATCAAACATATCCCATATTTTATAATGACTCATCTTAGCATGGAGTTAAAACAGTCCTTTAAAATTATTTTTTGCTTGCTCAATAATTGCCTATAACAATAATGTCTTAGAAGGTTGCATTTAGATAGAACTTGAGGTACCATCTGGCCAAGTTTTTTTATTGAATCTCAAATACAGTATCCACAGTCAACACTCTTGGTACAAGCAGCTAGGAAATCAAAAGATGAATTGCATTGGGAAAGGATGCTGTCAGAGACATCTCCAGAGTACTGAAGAGCAACGTTGTCAATCTGGAGACTGAAATGTGCCTAATCTAGGTCTTCACAATTATATGCTGTGCATCAGAAAGCTGGACAATGACTAGGGATGGCAGAAGAATTGATGCCTTTGAGCTGTGGTGTTGGAGAATAATACTGACTATACCATGGACTGCTATAAACATGTTCGTCCTGGATAGGGTGAAACCAGGCTGCTCCTTGGAGGCAAGGATTCTGAAGCTCCATCTGACATACTTTGGTTGGGCATGTTTCAAGGAGGGGACCAGTCCTTGGAGAGAGACGTCATGTTTGGGAGGGTGGAGGAACAGTGCAGGATAAGAAGGAAGACCCTTGATGAGATGGATTGATTTAGTGACTGAGGTAATGGGAGTAGATTTGTGAGAGAGAATAAGGTTGGCTTAGGATAGAGCAGTGTTCAGAGCTGTTGTACATAGGGTCGCTATAAGTCACAGGCATCTTGACAGCATGTAACAGCACAACATATAGTGTCTCTGACAAGCACTTGCTAGATTCTCCTGCTGCCTCAATTTCCCCCAACCATGATATGAAGAAGCAAAGACTGCTGTAAACAGACTGCTGTAAGTTTGCATCAAGCTCCTGAGGCGAGAGGCACATTGATGAAGCTGTGCTTTGTCTGCTAAGCTCATCCTCTCCACTGCTCTGCTCCCACTCTATCACGGGATGGCGAGCTCCTCCTTTATAACCATGTAAGGATAGAAGGAGAGTTGATGCCTTTGAGCTTTGGTGTTGGAGAAAAGTATTAAGGGTACCATGGACTGCTAAGAAACAAACAGATTCATCTTGGAGAGGGTTAAACTGGGCTGCTCCTTGGGGGCAAGGATTCTGAGGCCTTGTCTGACATACTTTGGTCATGTTGTAAGGAGAGACTCGTCCTTGAAGAAGGACATCATGCTTGGCAGGGTGGAGGGCAGATGCAGGAGGGGAAGGCCCTGTAGGAGATGGATTGATTCGGTGACTGGGGCAATCGGGATGAGTGTATCGGAGACAGTGCGAGGGCTGTTGTACATAGGGTCGCTATGAGTCGCAAGCAACTTGACGGCACATAACAACACCACCACCACCACAATTTAATGCCTTACTAGTGGGATGAGGTTGTTTTTTTTTCTCCAGAGCTCATCATACGATTGTCAAGCTTTTTCTCAGGCTGGGACACAAAGCAGAAGCTTGCTCTGCATGTCACAGGTGGATGAATGAGTGAATGGTTAGGTCATTTCAAAATGAGAGCATAGTTATGAAGGACTTGTGGGTCCCAGACCTCCCTGGAATACTGATCATTGTAAAGGCTGCTGATGCTGACTCATGGTGACCCTAAATGCATCGTCATGAAATACCATGTGGTCCATTCGCACAATTTTTACAATGTGTCAACCGTTCGTTGTCACACCATGCCAGTCCATTTCACTGAAGGTCCTCCTCTGGTTTTGATGACCCTCTACCAAGAAAAGTAGGAGAAGCCTATTTTTTATCTTCGTGAATTCAAAATTAGTATGCTGACTCCCTTTCCCCTTTGTTAACTTTCTTAAAAGAAGAAAATAAGACTAGAAATTGACATTGAAATTTATTCAAATAGTTGCTTTCCTTTGACACTGAACGTGACTAGAAGATTTTGCTTTAGATATTTGCACTCAGCACTGAACGCCATTTCTTTCTGTCCATCACATGAGCACGTTCTTCAGCTGCTGGTACATTAGGCTAATGATACAGAGCTGGCTTAACCAAGGGCAGAGTCAAGTTGCCAAACTCCTGTCTGGCATTGACTGGGGGCTAGGAAAATACTTCAGTCTCTGGTCTTGACAGCTCACAGGCTAGCACTATACATTTGCCAAGTGTCACGTTGTTTGAAAAGCTTCAGATCCTTTGCAGATACAGCAAGGTTGATTTTCACATCATTCCCACCTCATTAGGAAGCAGAACATTAGCTCAGGAATTGCTGAGTGTTCCAGGCAGCTCATGTAGGCTTGAAAAGTGCATGAAGCTGAGCTACATTCTTGTGGTGGTGGTGGTGGTGGTGGTGGTTTGGTGCCATCAAGTTGACTACAGTGCAGAATGACTGTATGAACAACAGCTCTGGACATTGCCCTGTCCTGCACCATCCTCACAAGCTCTCATATGCTAACACTCATCTTGACAGTCATTGGCAATCTATGTTTTGGAAGGTCTTCCTCTCTTTCTCTGATCCTTCACCTTTCCCAATATGATGTCTTTTTCCAAGGACTTGCCACTCCTGGCCACTTGTCTAAAGTAGGTGAGATGGCCTTTCACCATCCTCGCCTCCAAGAAAGACCCTGGTTGCCCTTCCTCCAAGATGATACTGCTTTCCAAGTAAAGTCTTAATGCTGACTATACAGAAAGGTCACAGGAAGGATAGACAAGGGGCAAGCAAATCTGACTTTTAAGAGATTATGGATGTAAGACTCAGAGACATCAGCCAGAACTACCAAGACTCAGACCAGGAAAATAGCACAGCAACCCCCAGGGATACTTTGCAAAACCTTGATTTCATGATTTCTATATTACTGCATTCACTGGGCCATTATGAGTCTTCATCCACTCCTGCCATCTGACAACAGCAGCATTTCACAGCTCCGCAGCCATCCTCCCAACCTAATTCTCCACTTTCTTTTCCTTTCCAGTTCCTTCTTTCTGGGGATTGGTGAACTCAGCTTGGAATCTCTGCTCTGTGGGGAAACGGCAGTCCCCAGTCAACATCGAGACCAGTCACATGATCTTCGACCCCTTTCTGATGCCCCTTCGCATCAACACCGGAGGAAGGAAGGTGAGCAGCCTGTGAAGTTGTGGAGAAGGGTGCATTTGGAAAGTTGTTCTTCCAGGCTTCGGTCTCAGCGATGAGATTGTCTTTCCACCCAGGGAAGCCACGGTCCTCGGGCTTACTGCCAACAAAAATAATTATATCTAAACTGTGCTTTTCCTCCCTGGCCAGCTGACCCTAGTGTTTCTAATTACTCTGCGGCCCCTGGGGGTTGCCCGAAGTCCTATCCCTTGGTATCCCGTGACGGTTAGAAAACTGACTTGCCTTTTCCCATGCATATCACGCTGAGGGGGGGAAAAAACCACTATTCTCAGAAGCCTCTTTACAGGGGCTTCTTTTAACCTCAACAAAGTGAAAGGGAAGGAAAAAAAATTTAACAGAAGTAAAATGAGACGTTTATCATCCTGGGAGGCAAAACAAACAAAAATCACCTTAGATGATTTATAAGAAAATCAATAATTAATTTTCCTCAGGCGTCTTGCTGGCTAAGGATGGCAGCTTCTGCACAGAAGTGCTGAGTTCTGCTTTGAGGTTCTCACCCCGAAGTGCCTCCTTGGCTCCGCTCCCCATCACAGTGTGACAGGGTAGTGTCCAGTGGGTCTTCTCTGCAACAAGGTTCATGTTTCTCTTACTGGCTCATTTCTCCTTGGGAGCCTTTTACTGTGGAGTTGACTGTGCACTGTGGGGAAGAAAAAATTTTATATGTATATATATATATATGGAAAATTGTATTTGAAGGTGATTTAGCTGTTGGGAACTCAAGAGGAATGGAAAATACTTTGTGTGTAAGAAATTGGGGTTAAAATTACTGACTGCTTTTGTGACTGCTGGTGGCTGATTCTCCAGGGCTTGGACTCATTTGGACTCTGTGCTTTCTTCCCTATTTACAGTCTATTGGCCATCATTGCCGTTGAGTTTATAATGTACTTCCCCCCCCTTCTGTTATATTGGAATGTTCTTTTACCATATGACTGTCAGGATAAAGAAATAAAAGATCGGGGAAGGGAAACGGGAAAACAGCCTGATGACTTATCCAAGAGTTGTTGGCGACGTAGATGCCGGGAATTGAGACAAGTTTTGAAAGATGCCGCATTGGCTTGGGATGATTTAGCTGTGAAGTATTTATATACTGCGTGTGAATATGGCCTGGGAATTGTTTTGTAGAACGATGCTATGCCAGTCATTTTGTTTATTGTTCTGATTCTATAGAAAACCTAGTGGAATAGTTGCTCCATCTGCAGTTATATTTCTAGAACCCATAAAAGGAACTTGATGTGGGTTATACAAGTACTTTTTCTCTAAAAAGATACATCATTTATTTAAAGCTAGGGGCATGCATGACCTCACTGGTCAGCATTTTAGAAGGGAAAGTTGTGCCTTTGACTAAATACTTAATCATGGTGGTTTTCTTCTTTAATCCCTGGGAGAGGATCATGGGCAGAAAAATGGTATTGGAAAATCTGAAGTGGAATGGAGTTCCTGAACTCCAGAAGTTACCTGAAAGGGGTTCAGCAGGACCAAAGCTCAGAGAACAAAGGGTGGTGGGAAGGTCAGAGCAGAGAAGCAGCCATGGCCAGAATGTGCCTGAGGCCGAGGATGGAGCTGATGCCAAGTGTAACAGCAAGCATCTGAAGGGTTTTAGGTAAAGGATATGATGGGAATTCCACAGGAAAAGTGCCACATTGATACGAATAACACATATTTAATTTTCATTCCCCAGCAGACGCACTTAGAGGAAAATGTTGATGTGAGAGGAAAGAGTATTCTCTCAAAGCCTTTAGCCCAAAAATGTAATGGGAAAAGCAAAACAAAACTGCGAAACAGCTTGGTGTTAAAAATCACTCATGCAATTCCCCTCCCCATTTATATTTCAAATGAGTGTTTTGTTTTCTTTTGTCCCATTCAGTAAACTGTACCTGATCCAAACCAATTTTGAAATGCACTGGAGTTTGGACTATTGGAAACATTTACTTTTGACAATGTAAACATTTATATCTGTTTATATTTGTGTTGTCAGCTGATTCAAGAGCTGAGAACTGCCTGATGGTTCCCTTTGCATTTGGGAAAGGTAGAAAATAAAGTGGGCACTGTGAGAGGATAAGCTAAGTGGTAGTGGAGTAATAGGGGCCCTGGGGGCACAAGTATTAATTGCCTAACTGCTGAGTACAAGGTCAGTGGTTCAACCCCACTAGCTTCTTTGTGCAAGGCGGACATACAGGTTTTCCTTTAAAGATCTACAGCTTTGGAAGCCTATGGGATAATCCTCCTCTGTCCTCCAAAGGTCATGTTGAGTTGCCGTCAGTTTGAAAGCAAAGCGATTGGGCTAATAGACAACAGCTGAATCATATTTGCAAGCTTTTCAAAGTGGTGTTTAATGAGTCACAGGCTTATTTTTGAAGGATTCACAAAACTCTTCTGAACTTAGTTTTGCCTTAAAGAAATGTGTATCTAACCTGAAAGACTTTAAAAAAAAAATTTGAGACTGGACAGCCTTGTAAAATCTGGGGAATGTTTTTAAGCCCAAGGTCAGCATGGTGTCATCATGTTCAACACGTCCCACTTACTAAATGTTTTAAGTCACAGTTTTATCCATGCATATTTTTCCTGCAAGTGTTTACAGGCACCTTCATCACAAATCCATGAAGCCTCTCTAGTCTAACCTGACGTGTGTTCCTGCATTTGTTGTAACATAGTTACCCGGCATAGGGCTCAAATGATAGATGAAGGGCTTCTCTGGGCTCAGACTAAAGTTAATCTAACCTGAACACAAGAACAACAAGAGTCATAATGATTAGATGATAAGCAAAATATAGTACATCTTGGAAATAATAGAGAAAATGTGTTTTCACTTGTGCGATGAGGTTTCTCTCACCTTTTAAGTTGCCTTGTCTGCGTGATGGCTTTTTGTAATGCTTTGTGCTTTTTTTATTCATGTGTGGGAGGATATCTTTTTACCTATCACTGCATATGTGACATGTAGGACTCTTAAAAACAAAATGTAAAATAATGATCTTTGTTTTTTTTCAAGTGACACTCTTTAAGGGTGAGCCACATATGGAAATAAGAATCCCAGTTTAAAACCAATCTTCTACCTTTATCCCCATTAGAGATACAGAGATAGAGAGAGATAGAGATAGAGATAGAGATAGAGATAGAGATATGTATGTATATATGTATATTATATATATGCGCGCACGCGCGCGCACACACACACACACACACACACACACACATACACACTTAAAAGCTAGGAACTCTGGTTGTCTAGTGGTAAGGAATTGCACAGCCAACCCAAAGAGCCTCGATTCAAATCCACCAGCCGCTCCGCAGGAAAGAGATCAGAATTCTCCTCCATGCCGCTTATTGCCTCTGAAAACTCACTGGAAGGACAGTAGTGAGTCTGTTATGCGTCAGTGGCACACAACTACCATTCATATATTTACAAGGAAAAACACAAAAGAACTAATCAGTGCACTCTAGGAAAACCTTCAGTCTCAGATCATTTATAGTTTGTGATTATGAGAATTTGGATTATGCTATCAACGGTATTTTGTCACCACTTCAAGACTGTTGTAAACGTCAAGACCACTGGGATCCATTGAACTTTTTCAAGTTCACACTCCTTTTTTCACTTTGTCTTTTTGCTTGAGCCATAGTGAGCGTATGTGGTGTGTTTATGTGTTAGTTTTAATGTGTTGATTGGATAATTAAGTGTTCTGATAATCTGAAAATGAAGAATCAGAGGAATAAAACTATTCCTTAAAAGATAACAATATTCTCATTTGATAGTTTTGAATATATTCATTCCTACAAATACTTGCCTGCAGCATTCTCTGCTGTGGGTAGGCCCCTAAGGACTTACAGGTGAAGAGATGAGCTTTGCTTTCATAGAGGAGATGGGGTACATAGATAGCCTCTTTACTGATTTCAAATATCTAAGAGAGGGAAAGAGATATACAAATCCAGTCTCAAACCCCAGCTGATTCCACTGTTTTAACAAATAGTTCTGGCTTCCTTCATCTTTTAGATCTTTCAAGAAAATGGCCATCTTAAGAATGAATCACATGAGAATTGTCCATGATGCATAAGATGTAAAAACTAGGATATAAAAGTAACAACTGATGGTTTCAATTTTGTTGGAAAAGTGCCATGCATAGAAAAGAAACTAGGATTAAGGATAATACTGTTTTCATTAGAGTTTTTAGATATTCTATAGTAGACTTGAATTAATTCAGTAATCTAGAAAAAAAATTCTTTTATTTTTAAATCTGTTTTTCCAAAAGAAATATTTTTTAAAAAACCACAACAAAACAACAGCCAAACTGTCACAACATGGCTTGTGAGTAATTTTACATTATGTGGAAAGAGAACCCGTGCAGGTATGATTATGTTAAGGATCGTGACTGTGAATATTATTCTGTAATATCCAGAGAGACCTGACGTAATCATTGTGCCCTAATAAGAAAGAATTGAAGACAGGAGAATCCAAAAGGTTATGTGAAAGTGGACAGGGGCTGACGTGATGTGAGCTCATGAGACAAAGCATGTGGCAACAGCTAGAAACACAACAAGTCAAGGAAACAAATGCTCTCCCAGAGCTCAAAGGGAAAATCTTTGTTAATAACTTTGATTTTAGGCTGATTTTAACTGATGTGGGGCTTCTAGCTTCTAGAATGTAAAATCATCGATTTTTGTTGACTTAGTCTTTGAGTTATGGTGCTAGAGAAGAGTTTTGAACATACCGCGGGCCACCAAGAAAACAAATAGGTCTGTCTTAGAGAAGGTGAAAGCAGGGTTCTCCTTGGAGGCTAGGATTTTGAAGCTCCATCTCATATACTTTGGGCATGTGGCCAGGAGGGTCCGGTCCTTGGATGAGACATCAGACTCGGAAGGATGGAAGGACAGCACAGGAGAGGAAGACTCAGGATGAGATGGATTGATACACAGTGACTGGGGCAGTGGAGGTTGGTATGTTGGAGTCAGTGAGAGGAGCTCGGGAAGAGTAGGATTCAGAGCCATTGTACAGAGGGTCTATGAGTCCCAGGCAACTTGATGGCACATAACAGCAACAACAATGCTCGTGTTTATCATTGTAATATTTTTCTCTTTAACTTGGGAATTCACCTTGTATCAATGTTTTGTGGTTTCATGGTTACTGTGAAGCTGAACACTGTGACACTGACGTGTCAAATGCAGTAATGGTTACCCATGGTGGACAGTGTTTGGTGTAGCTCCTGATTAAAACAAGCTTGGAAGCAGGAGTTGGTTTGCATCCACTTCCGAAATAGCTTGCCCATGAAAATCCTATGATGAAAACCCTAGGATGAGAGTTACACAAGTGTTCAAGTCTTTCATTCATTGGGTCACTATTAGGCGTCTATGACTCAATGGCACTTAACAACAACAACATCCATGTTTGCAGCCTCTGAATTTGCACTCATGCGACACAGCAGCAAAAGGAAATGAATACAATAGATATGGATGGAATGTTTTCTTTGCGAAATAATGACGACTACAGATCAAGAAGTTATTGTTACAACTCTTTGATGCCTTCATGAAATTACAGGTTGTTTTGTTCCCTTTCATAATGAGAAAAAAGGAAAGTGAGCTTAATACAGATTTGTTGCATCTTAAGTTTGTGAGAATGACTTTAGATGTCACCTAGAGTAATTTTGCACCCAGTACTTGAGTATTTAAATGTTTCCTATGTTTGAATCTGGGGGAGAAAGACGAGCCGTCTTCCCCAGTGCGATGGGAGCTTCAAGGGTACCCAGCACCTGCCTGCTTTGGGTCTCCTCTGAAGGCAGAGGAGGGTGGCCAGCCCACTTGCTCTGAATAAATAGCTTGTACTTACTCTCAAAAAAAAAAAAAAAAAAAAAAAAGGAAAAAAAATGTTTCCTACGGGAAACACCTTTTTGTTTTGTTTTCTAGGAAGTTTGAACTAATATTTTTTGTTTGTTTGTTTAGCTTGTAATGTTTGACCTCAGCTATAGGATATTTGTTAGACATAAATCTTTGGGCTACAACTGGTCTATAATAGAATAGAAGGCAAAAGTTCCAGCATTAGGTAAATTCTTGGTGAAAATAATTAATCTTAACTCAGTAGCAGGGAAATATAGGGGCAAAGAAAGAGAAGTCTTCAGTAGCCTTGGTGTCATCTCGAGCATCCCCAGTGCTTGAGAAACTCGAATGACATCGTGTTTAAGGAGAAATGCTGCTAACTCAAAGGCCTCTGGTGTTTCAAATTCACCAGAGATTCCAAGAAAGAGAAATGGATCATCTCTCCCTGTGTAATTACAGCCTTCGTAACCCAAGGATAGAAGGCTCAGCTGTGAGTCAGTTCTGACTTGATGGCAGAGGATGGAGAGAGAGTGGGTTCTTCGATTAAATGGCTGAGAAGAAGGTGGGTTTGTTTGGTTTGGTTTTTTGTTTTTTTTTTAGGTTTTCCCTAGTAGATGTTATATATACAAATTCTCAAGATAAGACTTTGCTGCGCTTATCATTAATCAGTTTCCCATTGGCTTCTGAATTTGTGGAGCTTGTATCCATGAGCTTACTATCAGAAAATAGATGGAATACATAAGTGGAATGAATTATAAAGACTTGGCAAAGGGAACAGTTATGGTCCTGAGGGTCACAAAGGGAAAGGATGTGGCTGCCAGAACCTAGAAAGAGGAGAGCTGTGGAAAGGACCACTTGCCTTTCCCTTCCGGTGAAGCAAGCTAGTTCGGTGTAAGCTGTAGCATTGGAGCTGGGGAAAGCAGACCCAACTCCACGCCTTCCTGCCCATCATTTGCTGATGTTCCCTCAGAAGAGAAGCTCTAGACCCAAGGAGCTTGTCCATTCAGTCCCTACAGACCAGCCTCCAGGCCAGAGAGCAGCACGAAGAAGAATCTGAAGTGCTTAATGGAAGGCATCCAACACGACGCTGTTGAGTTTTCAGTCACTTTTCTCATGAACCAAAAATGAGAAATAAAAAGCACCATTATCTACGGAATTAAATACATAACCTCACACTGTCATTTAGACCCTTGCAATCTGGCCCCAAAACTCCTTTCCAGAACCTTCTCTAGCTTATACTCTACATTTAAGCTTTACTCAGTGATAGTTTCATTCATGTTCTTGTTGTTGCAAATTCCCTTCTTCCCCTGTGACCAGTGCTGTGGCTGCTGCATACAGATACTCTGACCTTCAGCAACCCCAGCCTCTGCCTGTTAGTTAACATTCCTTCTTTATGGGGCCTGAGCTGCCTCCTCCTTCCCACCGCTCCTGACCCCCTGAGCTGGCTCTGGGTCTCTCCATTCAGCTTCTTACGAGCCCTCCTCATATTTCTTATAGGTCTTGTCCATTGATCTATAGCAGTTTCACTCGCCTTGCCCTCACTCAAGGATTAAGAGCTCATTAAGATAAATACGCTTTCATTCCCCCCCCCCGCCGCCTTATATTCCTAGGATTATATATGATAGTGTCAATTGATTTGAATTGAGCTAAAATTGTCCTTGATTACCAAGGAAAGTGTTTAAGTACAGTTACCCCATAGTTGCTATGAGAAAATGGGGAGAGTCCCATGACGGAAAGTAATTTTGCTATCAGCAGAATCGATCACTAGAACCAATCTTCACATATTGCGCTTTCCCTGAGATATGGTTGAAATAAGTTGAAAAGCCGTAAGGAATGTGATTTGCATCTGTGCTTAAAATTGTATCACTTTTCTCCTTTTGGAAAAATTACCTCCTAAGCTTGATAGCAAAAGTTAGTTGATCACAATTAATCATTTCCCATTCATAGTGTATCTGCTTGCATTAGATGTTCATGTTTTATATCTTCATGTGTGAGGCCTTTATAGTCTTTGTGTGTTTGTGTGGTGTATTTGGGATAAAAATGTAGAAATGCAGAAATTAAATGTGAAAAATGGAATATAAGTAACTGGCACAATGATGGGATAGATATTAAAGAAATTGTGTAATGATGAATTAGCAAATCAAGTGTTTTGGCAATAATTGTAAATGAGTAGCCAAAATTGATGAGGGAGGTAGAATGTGCTTCCTATGCACAATAAGCTTGTTGTTAGGTAACACCAAGCTGACGAGGATTCAAGACTGAAAAACAGGTTCCCAATCCTACACCATATTCATAATCTCAGATATGCTCAAACCCATCGTTATATTAATGTGTCAGTCCATCTCATCGAGGGCCTTCTTCTCTTATCTGACCCCCTCCACCTTTCCCATTGTGGGACCTTTTTCCCCCTGAGGACTGCCCCTTTGTCACAACACGTCCAAAGTCCGTGAGACAAAGTTTCACCCTCCTTGGTTCCAAGGAGCGACCTGGTTGCACTTCCTGTAGGATAGATTGGTCAGTTCTTTTGATAGCCCACGGCATGTTCAGTAGCCTTTGCCAACACTGCAACCTAAAAGCATTGAGTATTTTTTTTTGTCATATTTATTCATTGCCCAACTTCAGATGCATACAAAGCAACTGAAAGGACCATCGTTTAGATAAAGGAAAGTAAATAGGATGAAATGTCCTTTGCATGATGATATTTAATGGTCAGAGATTCTGACTCCACATAGGAGAGACTGGAAGGAAAAGTAAAGGTAGCTAGATCCATTTTATTATCCAAATAAGTTGCTGTGATACTGCTTTTTATTTGCTAACCTATGTCATACTCTTATAGGTGAGTTCTTTTCATTGATTTGAAAACAATTGACTGCTTAAACACCATGAGTCCTTTTATGCTGAAGTTCTGTGCAGTTTTAAATGTGTGAGTATGTGGGTGTTGATGTGTAGATTTCCAACCTGGAGTAGATCTTTAAAAGGTACTGAAGAAATGAATGTATGCCGTTCTTATATCTGCCCACTGGGTTAGAGAAAATTTGCAACTTGCCCTATTGATAATATCCTGTCTCAGAAGAAAGCCATACAAAATCTGTTTATTTCTATTTATTTCTAGATAACAATGAAATTGTTGATGATGTGTAATGGACGGTAACTCTGGAACAAATAGGAGATTTTATCTTAGGAACTGTGGTAGCCAAACAAAAAGAAATAATAACCTAAGTGATACCAGATATGGATAGTTAAGCCTTCAAAAGTAGATATTTTAAAAATAACATTGTTTAAAAAAAAAAAGAGATGATCTTAATGCCTCATAGGAGACAAGTCAAGAGGACCAGGAAGCCCTTAAATTGAAATGCTGTTAATGCAATTACAAAAGAAGAGGACCTCGTAGGAGCTGGAAGTACCGACGTGGCCGCACAGGAAGTTCTGTGAGAAGTTAAGTTTTTAAAGAACACTTAAAACATACGAGAAAATGAGGTTATAGCCCAGGATGACAAAAGAGGAGATAACTTGTTAAAATAGTTTTCGAAGGAATTAAAGCCAGAATGAGCTGAGTCATCCAGAAAATGGGAAAATCTTTTTAAAGTGACAATGAGAGAAGGAAGGAGCTCCATGACGATGCATACATACCTTCATTTGGGAGTAGATAGATGTGCATAGACAATTCACTGTAAGGTCTGAGTGCAAATTCTACTGTTGTGGTTGTTAATGTGCTGTTGAGTCGCCTGCGACTCATTGTGACCCTATGTATAATAGCTCTGAACTCTGTCTTATCCTGAGCCAGTCTCAGTCTCCCGTATGTCTGTTCCCATTACCCCAGTCACTGTGTCAGTCCATTTCATCCAGGGTCTTCCTTTCCTGCTTTGTCCCTCCACCCTTCAAACATGATGTCCTTCTCCAAGGACTGGTTCCTCCTGGCCACATGTCCAAAGTATGTAAGATGGTGCTTCAAAACCCTTGCCTCCAGAGAGCAAGTTAGTTTTCACCCTCTCCAGGACAGACCTGTTTGTTCTCTTGGCAGTCTAGGATTTGTTCAGTACTCTTCCCCAGCACAACTTGAAGGCATCAATTCTTCTTCTGTCATCCTTAGTCATTGTCCAGATTTCTAATGTATGGCAAGTAATTGTGAAGACCATGGCCTGGACCAGGCTGACCAGTTCCCAGTTGTATATGAGAGGCTTAACCTCTCTGAACCTGTGTTCTTATCTGTAGGAAAGGAAATCATAATATTACCAGCCTCATTGTGGTGGAGGATAGTTTGTAAAATAAGGCATATATTTAAAAAAAAAAATACTAAGTTGATTACAATTCATGGCAGCACCGAGTGTGTCAGAATGGAACGATGCTCCAAAAGGTGTTTAATAAAGTCTCTCTCAGGGAGGAGTGATAGGGAATGGCAAAGGACACACTGACAAAGGAGATTAATCAGAACTGGCTTTGACAAGCACTGTGGCAAATGGACAATTAAAACAGACTTTCAAGGGGGGGAAGAAGAACAAACTGGGGAGGAGGGTAGAGAAAATAGTGCAACAATGAATGAATGAAAACCCAAAATCTCTGTAAATGTTCATTAAAATTAATAAAATTTAATAATTTTTTTAAAAAGGTGTTTAATGTGAATTGTCAGAAATGCATTTCCAGAGCTTTTTCTCAGGGCGGGAGGGGCTTGATGGACTCAAACCTCTAACTTTAGGTTAGTAACCAAGCACATTAACTGTTTCCACCACCCAAAGACTCCACAGCGCATATTAGATAGATTATGATGCAAGTTAGTAAGCTAGTGATTGGCAGAGAGGAACATGCTAACAATTTTTAGCTATCGTCAGAGATGTTCTTCTTACTTGACAAGATCTTGCTGGTCTGTATAGCACACTGTCTTTCTAACCAGAGATGTTCTTGCTGTTTGTCAAAAGATACAATATAATTCCCACTTCAGTTTTCTGTGTCAAAGAGTTTCATGGTCAAATAGAATCACCTCTGAAGTAGGAAGTGATAGCAAGAGTGGTCTGACCAGCACTTTAAGCTAAAGAGCTCTGACTCAAGAGTGTATCACTGAAGGAGAGTTTTTAAAAACAGGGACATTCTGCATCCTGCTATGGTTGGGTGACATTTACTTGATTTTCTGCAATAGTCACCCCGTGTGACACACCGCCCTGTGAAGTGTGTGAGGCTGTGGTATTTATTGGAGCTAATCACCAGGTCTTTCTCCTGTAGAGCTGCTGAATGGATTCGAACTGGCAAACTTATGGTTAGCAGCTTAGTGCTTACGTACTGTTCTACCAGGATGTCCTAACCAAAACCAAACCCAAGCCGACTGGAATAGAGATGATTCCCACTTACATTCTGAATCCTCCTAAAGGATGAGTCAGGAAGCACGTGAGAGTATCAAAACCTCTGTGGTGGTTTTTTGGTGGATGTGATTGTCAGTCATATAACATTTCCACAATCAACACCACTGGTACCAGCAGTCAAGAGATCAGGGGATGTATTTCATTGAGAAAGTCTGTTGTCAAGGACCTCTCCAAAGTCCTGAAGAGCAGTGATGTCAGTCTCAAGATCAAGGTACACCTGATTCAAGCCATAGTCTTTATAGTCACCTGCTGTGTGTCTGAAGGCTAGATAATGAATAAAGATGATAGAAGAAATGCCTTTGGAGTGGAAACAACCTAAGTGCCCATCAATAAACGAATGGATAGAGAAGCTGTGGTATATTCACACAGTGGAATACTACGCTGCATTGAAAAACAATGAACTCAGGCAATATTATTCAAAATGGGTGACTCTGGAGGACATTATGCTGAGTGAAGTATCTCAGTCACAAAAGGACAAATACTCCATGGTGCCACTGTTGTAAAACAGGACTGACCTTGGAGTTGGGGAGAGACTGAGAAAGATGGGTTCAATAAAGTATACTGTGTTGAAACAGATGAGGAAAAAAACTGTTTAAAAGGGGTATGTGATTAGATATATTTGTCATGACAGGAGTCTAGAGTGAGGGCTACATGGTGGAGTGGACCTGGTGGAGGGTTTGTAAAACAATAAAAGAATTTGTCTTTTACTTTTCCAAGAAGGTAGTGTACTAGGGGGGGAGGGTTGGGAAGGGAGAAAAGTGCAACAATGAATGAATGGAAATCCAAAGTCTCTGTAAATTTTACTGAAATTAATAATAAATTTAATTTTTTAAAAAAAAAAGATGCAACAACAATAGGAAAGACTGTGAGAGTGGTGACAGATTGGAGAGAATTTTATTCTGTTGTACAGTGGGTCACTGTGGGTTTTTTTTTTTAAATTCTTTTTATTATTATTATTTTGTGGGTGTGTACCGTCAAATCAGATCTGACTGGTACAGGAGGAAATTGTCCCTCCTTCTCCTGCAGAGCATCTGGTGGATTCGAACCAGGCACCTCTGGGATTGCAGTGCAAGGTCACTATGGGTTTTTAACTTTTCATTTATCATTTTACTTTCTAAAATGTCCACATTAAAAAAGTTTTAACTACCAAAAAAAAAAATAAAAAGAAATTCCTTTGAGTTGTGGTGTTGGAGGAAAGTACTGAATAGCCCGTGGAGCACCAAGAAAGCAGACAGACATATCTTTGAGAAGTGCAGCCAGAGCGCTCCTTAGGAGGCAACGATGGTGAAGCTTCGTCTCACGTACTTTCAGCATGTTGTTAGGAGCGGCTGTTGGAAAAAGCATCATCCCTGAAAAGGCGGAGGTCAGCAAAAGAGAGGAGGACTCTCAGCACGATGGATTGACGCAGTAAGGGGCTGGGTGGAGTATACTGTGAGAATACTACATGTAAAAATAAATAAAAAAGGTAGAGCCAATGAATGGATCATAAAATCAGTAGGAATGCATAGCATGGGGAAACCACTAAGGCACAAACTGGTTTCAGTTCCATAGCATATAAGATGCTATGTCCATGATAAGTCAAGTCTTAGTTCTGCAATACTTTTCACAGAAAAAGATGGTCTCTCAATTATTACAGCCAGTTTCCTCAGTGCTGATTATAAGGTTGGCAAATGAAAGGTTATTGACCAAGTGAAGTACAGGAAAGAGGATCAAGGTTGTGACGGGGGAAGTGAAAATGTGTGCTTTTCAATTCTGTCTCTCTAGTTGAAAGGACAATATTTTCAAGATCTTACAGCTGCCTTCTGATTGCCTGTTCTCCATCCCATGCAGCCACAGACACAGAGAACTAGCCCTGGTTTCTCGGAGCCAGGTGCTTGGATGAAAACTTTAATTCAAAATAAGAATTAAAGCTGTGTGAAAATCGAACGGCCACCATGTGTTTCATTGAAATGTCTTGCACAAAAGAGTCCTGATAAGCAATGATAGACACTTGAGATTATAAGAATGCAGTCCATGGTCATAAGACAGCCTGGCCTTGACCTGAAAACTTCTTTCAACTTGGAAACTCTTTGATTCCAAAGTAGGAACAGTCACTGTGCCAGACACCTGGAATACATTTGCTTGAGGCTAGCCCTGGAATGAAGGTTTAATTGGCATATCTCCAGTATAAGGTGCCAGCAAGCCATTTCCAACTTGACGGCACCTTTCTGTGAGAGTAGAACTGTCCTCCATTGAGTTTTCTGTGGTTGATTTTTCTGACATACATCACCAGACCTTTGTTCTAATATGGATTCAAACCTCCAGTCTTTTAGTTAGTAACTGACAGTGTTAACTGTTCCCATCACTCAGGGACTTCTGACTGAAATGTAAGTCTTCCTCTTGGCAAGCTCACTTTAAAGCACTGGGGTTGATTTAGGCTAAACTTAGATTTTCCTCGACCTGTCGAACTTGTTGCTCAAAGTTTTGGACATAGGACTCTTTCTTGGAGAGTGTTTTACTCTTTAATAACTGTAATGGAGGGGTCAGGGCAAAATGAGTAATGAAAAAAGCACTTTTATTAAAGGTAAAGAAATGATTGGTTTTTGTTGTTGGATGTCATTGCCTGGACTATCACTTTTGACAACCTCATGAACCATGGATGTGAAGCCTGCCCTGTCTGTGTCATCTTCATCATCTGGACTATACTTGAACCCATTGTTACAGTCATGTTAATCCCACTCGTTGAGAGTCTGTCCCTCCTTCACTGAGCCTCTTCTTTCCAAGCATAATGTCCTTATCCAAGGACTGTCCTGTCCTAACAACATACCCCAAAGGATGTGAGATGAAGTTTCACTATCCTAAGGAGCACCATCTCTAAGACCTATTTCTTTGTTCTTTTGGCAGTCCAAGGGGCTTTCAGAACTCCTTCCCAACACCACAACTCAAAGGCACTGATTGTTCTTCTGCCATCCTTCCTCATTTTCCAGCTTTCAGATGCATTTCAAGTAGTTGAAAAGGCCATGGTTTTGGTCAGCCACACCTTAGCCTTTAAACTGACATCATTGTTCTTCAGCACTTCGGAGAGGTCCCTGACAGCTGAATTTCCCAATATAATATTATGTCTCTTGAATTCTTGACTGCTGGTACCAAAGAGTGTTGATTGTGGATCCAATTAAGATGAAATTTTCAATAATTTCTCTCTTCTCCATCTATCACAATGCTGCCCGTTAGCCCAGAGGTGAGAATTTTTGTTTTCTTAATGTTGAGATGTGATCTGTATTGATGACTGTAGTCTTTGATCATCTGCAGCAAGTGTTTCAAGTCCTCCTCACTTTCAGCAGGCAAGGCTGGGTTGCTTTTCACTAACACAGGGTTTTAATGAGTCTTCCTTCAATCCTGATGCCACTTTTTTTTTTTCTTAAAGTAGAGCTTCTCGAATGATTTATTCAGCATACAGATTAAAAAGGTATGGAGAAAGGATACAGTCCTAACTCACACCTTTCTTGATTTTAAACCATGCAGTGTTTCCTTTCTCATTTTGGACAGTAACATCTTGGTCAAGTCATAGGATTCTCATGAACACAATTAAGTGTTCTGGGATTCCCACCCTTCTCAATGTTAGTCATATTTTGATATGATCCACACAGTCAGATGTGTTTGTACAGCCAATAAAATATAGATATATATCCTCTGACATTTTCTGCTTTTAGCCAAGCTCCATCTGACATTAGCAAGGATATCGCTCATGGCACGACCACTTTAAAAAGTAATTGTGTTTATGCTTTGAGCAAGACTTTTTTTGCAAAGAAGGGTTTAGTGTTTCATTTATGGAAGACAGACAAGTCACAAAAGACCAAGCTGCTGTATGTTAAATTCTCACCTGGGAAATAGATTCAGAAGCAGAGCGCTCAGTTGTGTGCACCAGGTTCCTGTGCCCATTCCTGAGCTCAGATTCGGTTTGCGGATCACTGCACGTCGTCTTGGCAGCAGCCCCTTTATAATGTTACCTCTTGACATGGCCCAGAAAATCGATGCCAAGTCATTAGGCAGGTCTCTCATGGAAACACCTGGGTGCTGGCTTTAGGATTTTACAAACATATCCAATCTTCTAATTCTTTACTCTTCCGGTGAATGCTGCAGAAGGCTTTTTCTTTTTCCTTTTCTCTCGCTGCCTATTTGTCTCCCTTGCCTTCACTGATCTCTTTCTCCTCTTCTTCCATCTGTCTCCAGTCCTCTCTCCCTCCCACCTTTCCCCTATCACTCCTTCCTCTCTTCTTGCTCTCATCTTCCCTTCTAGTTCCGAATACCTGTGACCGGAAACCTCTGCCTTGTCTCTTCTGCTTCAGGAGTGAAATAGATTTTCCTATTTCATTGAACATTTTAACTAACCACAGAAAGATTGACAGTTCTGTGATTTTGGTGACAAATGCAAATTACAAAAAATTCAACTTGTCCCTTCATAGCTATAATACTTCCTTATCGTGGGGAATCCATGAGGTTGACAGGATTCAGAACCACAGAAAGACTAGCGCTGAAATGTCTTCTATCCTTTTTGTAAGTGACTATAGTGTTCTATTTTTTTGAATTGTTACTGTTGTTGGTTTTGGGTGCTGTCAAGTCATTTACAATTCCTCAGGACCTATAATAGAGTTGTTATTGTTGTTGTTATGGACCATAAGTCAGACTCAACTCATAGCTGACCGTCCAGAGGGTTCTCAGATGAGGCTGTGAATCTCATGGGAGGAGATTAGTCATCTTTCTCCCATAGAACACCTGGTAGATTTGAACTGAGTGCCTTTGGGTTGGCAGAACAACTGCTTACCACTGAGCCGTCAGAGCTGAGCTATAAGGTTCCCTAGGATGTAGTCCTTATGGGAACAGACCACTAGACCTTGACTCCTGTGGAACCACTGATGGGTTCACACTGCTAACCTTTCCTTTGTCAGCCAAGCATTTTTCTACTGTACATACTAGGGCTTCTCAAGAGAGAGTGTGGGGAGGATTAACCCCAAACGCTGAATGAATTCACAGGTGAATTTCTAGATGGAAGAAAGGCCTCCAGGGACATCATGAGTTATATACCTGTCACATAGCACCGTCTTCTTTTCCTGATTACGTGATGCTGTAGAACTAATGAGTATTTATGAATTAACTCTCTCTTTTAAAATAGACACCACTATGTCTTATTCACATGCACTGCGTGCAGCTCAGCTGTCTGGCTGTCCATATACAGAGCAAGGAGCAGAGGACGAAGGGAAAAACCATGACCCAGTTTTTACAGACTTCTCTCCAGCTGCCTTCATCTCTCAAGCAGCCCAGTACCAGTGGCTTCATCACAATGAAAATAACAAATACAGAGCATCTGGGCAACATAACTGATAGTCACATGCCCAAGAGAAGAGTTTTTTAATTTTATTTTTTGCATGAAAACCAGGATAGATACGCATTCTCTACAAGAAGACACTGAAATAGGCAGTCTACTGCTTGTAAGTCTGATCTTAGTAGATCAGAAGAACAGCGGTTCAAGTCCTCCAGCCACTCCATGGGAAAAGAATGGTAATCTCTATGATTTCGCCAGTCAGTCAGAATGTACATTCTGGCAACTTGTTTAGTGGACTACGAATTTTCTTGTGAAGATTTACTGTCATATTGATAACAATTGTCTTGATTTTTCATAAAGGTTTAAACATATTTTTTAATGGCTCTTACATTCAGCATCTTAGGATCTGAGGGTTTATTCTTTTGTTTTATTCTGTGTTGTATCTAAGATCCAAGTAATGTTTAAATTGGCTTGTTCAGTTTAACCTCTTCATCGTTCATATCACCCTCTCAGTAAACCTGGTGTTTACTCCATATGGAGACAGTTTTATTTTGTGAATGATTATCATTGCCCACTTAATGTTAAGGAAGATAATTCATTCTCTCTCTCTCTCTCTCTCTCTCTCTCTTTCATTCACATTTTCATCAGATGTGACGCTTAGCGGATTGTTAGCCAATCCTGGCCTTTAGGCTTAAAACATACACACTTTAACATGCACACAAAACATGTCCACATAGGCCATGATATAATGAAGATGCATGTGTCCTTTGCAATAGAAGTTCATAATTGTTTCATGTGACATTTGCAACAGAAGCCTGTTAGATGAACATTATCATTTGCCTACTGTCAATCCAAAGGCACACGGTTCAAATCTACCAGCTGCTCCACAAGAGAAAGATGGACTCTCTCCTGTCTCTGAAAATCCGCTGAAGGGTCATCTCTGAGTCAGTCCCAACTCAGCAGTACACAACAACAACAACAATGACAACAACAACTGCCTGAAAAATATATTTTCTTTTCCTACCTTCATCTTACACAGTCACCTCACCTACCATCTGAAGAGCAGAGAAGTTACACATTTTCATTCTCCTCTGTGATGTTCAGAAAATATTTCTTTTCTCTTAGTTGAGAGAGAGAGAGAGACCTTCACTTTTTAACTAGGTAGCTATTCTCACTATGGGCAAAATGTATTACTTGTGTTGAGATGAAGAAATTGAATACATGTTATTTATAGTAGGTTGCTATTTAATGCTTATTTGCTCGGTAGAATTGAATATAGAATCCGTTCACTGTTTGCTAACTCCCAATTTATTCTAAGCTGGCAGAAATATTACAGGCTAAGGTGCTGGCAAAATTATTAGCATCAAAATAAATTTTGTGTCATTTTTTCCAAATCTGATGTCTCCTACAGGCAACAAGTTCTAAAGAGAACTTGAGATGGGACAGCTTTTACAACAACGTGGAGAAGGCATGTTCCCAGGTGAAAGCCGTAGAGAAATGAAGGAAATGGGGCAGTGGGGACAAAGTTTCATTTCAACCCAATCTCAAAAAGGTATTGCGAACATGACACAGCCCCATGGTGCCATCTGCCTTGGAAGAAGGGATTCTGCCTTTTGTACCAACTTGTGCTGCCAACCCAAAGGTGGGCAGTTTGAATCCACCAATGGCTCCTATGGAGAAAAATGCACAGCTCCTCCTGTATGATTTACAGCCTCTGAAAAGGCACTAGTCGAATCTGTTCCAACGCAATGATACAGTAGAGGGAGCTCTGGTGGCACAGTTAAACCAACCAAAATGTTATGGCCTGCAGACCTCAGTGTTGGCCATTTGAACCCACCAGCAGGAGATAAGTGAGGCACTCGACTTCTGTCAAGATTTACAGACTTGAAACCCCTGTGGGACAATGCTGTGCTGTCCTGCAGGGTCACTATGCATCAGAAGTCATTACGTGAGAATGTGATTGCACTCCAGCTTTCAACATCCTACTGTGTGCATTTCTGTCAGTACCTGATGTTGGGGACATCAAGTCAGTGGCTTGAAATCCGTCATCAGAGGAGTGTATGTTGGGTGCTTTTGAGTCAGATTCCACCTTTAGCTAAACCTTCAGGGCCTTTTCAGAGGCGGTCCAACTCAGGGGAGGAGACTACCCGTCTTTCTCCTGTGGAGCATCTAGTGGATTCAAACTGTGTGCCTTTGCTCAGCTTCTAACCACTAGGCCACCAGAGCTCCATAGGAGTGTTTACACCACCAAAATCTGCACATTGTAAAAGTCAGAGTCTTTTTTTAATAGTTACTATTATTTGTTTGTTTTCTCCCAGAGACGTATTTGGCAGCATAAATTGCATCTACCCACATGGACTGCACACTTGAAGAGTCAATAGGATGCTTGATTAAAGATGCCCTCTTTCAACTATCATATGAGTTCCCTGTGCCACACTAGTTTTATCGCTTCTCTTGTTGGCCAAGGGCAATTTCCAGATATTGCTGTGAATTGGTAACATCTGGGGCCTTGTCTAACTGGTGCAGACAAAGGATCCAGGTGGGTCAGCAATAGCATCAATCACTACAGGTGCTTAAGGAAAAGATTTATGAGGGGGTGAGGAACTTCTGTTTACCAGAAAACCAGTCCCATTGTCTTCAAGTTGACTCTTAACACACAGGGATCCTCTAGGGCAGAATAGACCTCCCCCTGCAGGACTCACAAGACTGTAATCTTAAAAAAAAAAAGAATTGTCTGCCACCACTTCCCCCCATGGAGTAGCTTGTGGGTCAGACTGTTGACCTTTTCGTTAACAGCCAAGTGCCAAATCCACTGCACCTTGGAGAGATGAAAACATTTGAAAATTGGTGGTAGCGAGAGTTGAAAAACATAATACCTGTAAATAATACCATTGGATTGTGCCCTTAAAAATGCTTAAAATTGTAACTGTTTTGATAGATACATCTGATTAAAAGAAAATTACTTATCTGACACAAATATTCATATTGGAAATGACACCAGGGATCATGACATTTTCACTGAGCCATCTCTGTTCTCAATGAGTTCAAAATTACTTCATGAAAGACGAGGTGGGTGTAACCCTGTGGAAGTGATTGTGTGGGATGCTGTCTTTTCTAGTCTTCATCCTTAGTCCTCTTTGTTGTCTGTCTTCTGTCCAAAGCTGAGGAGGGAGGCCATCTGTACTGAAAGGGCAGGAGAAGTGGGTTTGACAGGGCTGAAAGGAGGGAGTCACCATTCAGAGGTCTGAGAGTGGAACCCCTCAGGGCTGAGGGAGAAGAGTTATCATCCCAGTGGGCTTGGAACACAAAGCTGAGGCCCAAAAGCCCTCTACTCTGACTCCAGAGAATATGGCCGCCATTCAGAGTCTACAGGGAATGGGCCTTGCCCAGATACATGGTCCCAAAGAATTGAAAACTGTTTTCAGGCCTTAAGAGGTAATGCAAGTTGTTCTGCTGTGTTTTGGTCTGACTTGGTACCTGCTATCTTCTCTTTCACTCAAATGCCTCCCATCTAGAATGGAAATGTCTACCTGGTGCCTATTCTACCACTCTTCTTGGAAAACAGATAACTAAATTGTATCTAAATTGCATATGTTAGCATATGAAGGGAAATTTTGCCTAGGGTTGTAATATGCATATACTTTTACCCACTTTTTATTTAGATGATTCAGAAAATGGGAGTTTGGATTCAGAGATGATTAAAGACTTTGGGGATGATGTTATGATACAGATATAGTTTATACATGTCAACTACTTGGATTTGAGGGAAATCAAAAAGTGGGCTGTTGTAAATGAAATCATGCTATGTGTTTTAAGTCCTAAATCTATGCCTGTGGCTGTAAACCCATTTGGAAATCGATTGTTATGTTAATGAGACAGAATTAGTTTGAGTCTCTTGTAAGGTATGAAAGAGTTCAAAGGAGCAAAGGAAACAGAAATGGAGGAAAGGGAGCCACCTGCAGAAAAACAATTCAGGAGCGAAAACTCAGATGAAACCAGGACCTTCCTCCAGAGCACAGTGAGAAAAAGCTTTCCCCTAGAGAGTCCTCTAAATTCAGACATCTAGTTCCTAAACAGTGAGGAAATCAGTTTATGTCTGCTCAAGTTATCCACTTATGGCATATCTCTTATAGCAATGTCATATAACTAAGGCGTGAGGAAACAGGAAAGAGGTTTTAGGGGTTTCCAAGAAAGCTATTCTTGGGCTGTGCACTGCCTTTTAATGATTATTTCATAGTTTCTGAATCTAAAAATGTAAGGGTGGGTTTTAAAAAAAAATCTGAATAGGAGTGTGGAAACAGCCTTGTGCCAGGCAGTTTTGAGTTCGTGCTGTTCAATCAATTCGAAGTATTACTAGCATTTTTCTCAAGAGTGTAATATACGACAACTGCCAAGCTTTCCTTTTGCGATTACAAAAAGGACAGATAGTGGAGTGAGCCATATTTCAGCACTGCAGGGATATAAAAAATGAACTGCTAAAAACAGCCCAGGAGGAATGAATAGCAATAAGACATCAATGTCATCTGTATACTGATTTGTGATGAATTTCCAAAAGGCTTAATGGCATGATGCTATGATATATAGGGGCTTCCTGAAAGTTAATAACGGTAAGTTACCCAGTTGGAGGAAAGTAATAGGAGAAAGCAAGTGATCACAGATAATGTGTAAATAACTCACTTCACTAATAAAGTCAGACTGTACTGTGTGTTCCATGTTGTTGCCCTCTGTGATTAGAAATGTAAAATTAAAAGGATGTTGAAGACACGGGAAAGTCAGATGTCACCCAAGCACCTGTAATTATGCATTTGACAAGCCCTTTCATTTGCCTTTCAACGAGGTAGAACCAATGTAACTGAAGGGACAAGTGCAAGCTCTGATCACCTTTCAGAGGTGAATTGATGATTGTCACCGCCCTCTAATGCAAGTGGTCAAGTGGAAGCCACAAAATCCGTTTGGGATACAGTTGTCCTTGCGAGATATCATGTGGCCTGGTATTTCTTACATGGTTTGCGTGCTTAAAACATCAACAGATTATGAGGCAGAGGATCTTAAATAATGATGACCTCTTTCAGTCTTTTCAGTCTTTCCTGGCCCATGAATTTTATGGTATAACTGCTGCTTAGCAGCAAGGCATGTGACATCTAGAAAACTCTTCATAAATGCTTGTTGAATAAAATAGCAAGTAAACTAGCTGCCATCAGGTTCACTCTTTTATTGTGATTTAAGTGAGAGTTTACTGAGCAAATTGGTTTTATACATTCTTGGACATTTTGTTTTATGACGCTAATTATAGTACCCACAATGCAATCACATGCTTTCTACTTCCACCTTTTGATTTTTGCTTCCATGAGTCTATTTTATTCTTTCCTGCCTTCTGACCTTTATCCCTAGGCAAATCCTGCCTTTTTAATCTTGTATGGTTTATTATCTTAAGAAGTGAGTGCCTCTCTGCTACCTTGTTCACATTATTACCAAATTCAGCACAGATCACACACACACACACACACACACACGTGCGCGCGCGCACGCGCACACGTAAACGCGCACACTTGGTGCTCCCTGGTTTTGGTGCCAAAATGTTACTAGGAGTTTACCACAGATTAGCTGAATACCCTGTTCTTTATATGATTTGATCCTCCTCACTCAATTGAATAATTAGATCTAGAGTTTCGGCACCAAAACATTACCATATAATGGTAACATAATGCCCTGGCTTCAGGCCTGGTCAAAGACATTGCCACCACAGAGGAACCAAAGAGTGTACAGTAATTTTGTTGATGTTGTTATGTGCCATCGAGTTGGAACTGACCCATAGCTAATCATCCAGTGAGCTTTCAGAGACAGTAAATCATAAGCGAGATCCATCTTTCTACCCCAAGTATTGTTGGCACTTTTCTGACCAGCAGGAAAACATTGGAATGAACTAGACTTTAGTTAGTCTAAAGTTTAAGACTTTAGTTAGTCAAGAATTACGGGGGGAGGAACTCATGGTTGAGTGTCCTTCTACCTGTAGACCTCATAGCTTTTATTTGAGAAGTTTTACAGGAAGAAAAGCATGTTGACTAGAGTTACAAGATAAGATGTTGCTTGCTGTTTTCTCATCTTATTTGCTGATCCTTCTTGTTTACAAGACCGCGTCTGCATCAAAATTTTTGAGATAGCAAGAGAATGTTTTCTTTTGAGATACACACACATTGATAAGGTAGAATATTGCCATTTACTCTGTTACCAACATCTTTGTTTTGTTGAACAATTCCGCATTTACTTAGGAATGTTTTCCTTGTACCTTCACCATGTGCACATAGTAGCATTTTGTCTTTATCAGAGTTTTCTCTGATTACCTTCTCTCAATCCAAGCAACCCTAGATCTAGTTAACCCCTACAAAATATTATAGTCATTTTATTGACGTGGTCATTTTAGTGACTATTAAAAGAGCTGCTGCTCAGTGTATTAGTGACCATGGCCCCACAGTGATCATCAAAGTCAGGAACATCTGACTTGCCAATAAGGAAGGTGAAGAGACAAGAGTGGAGGGGAAAGTAAAGGCAGTTTATTAGCTTATATTCCATAGAGAATAGTTAGTTCTTCTTGGAAAGGAAAGGGATAGAGAAGATGATGGACTATGAGAGTTTTGGTGCTTATATAACCAATCCACTTCCTTCCAGGGTAGACTTTAGGCAATGCAGGTGAGTGGTGTTTGGGCCAATGGAATGATGTTGCTAAAGGTTCCCTATCTGGTCCAATGTTTTGTGATCTCACAGATTGTGTAGTAGGTCTCTCCCCATGTGGATGCTAATTAGATTAGGTTGGGGGAATTCTTACTACACACATCAGATCTCTGAGGCTCTGAAGCCTTCCTTATAAGGCAACATGTGCATCTCCTTGCTCTTACTGGTTAAGGACTTTTGCTCTGTTGCCTACCCTTTACCTTAAGAGTAAATGCCTACTCCTTACCGCAAGTTGTGCTTTAATAACTTGTTTGTCAAGGTTCCAGCAGAAACTACAAAGCATTTTATAATTTTAACTTTACATTTAACTGTCCATCCCTGTGCTTTTGCCCCAATTTATCTATCAGCCTGTAGCAGTTGTTGTTATGTACCATCGAGTTGGAATCGGCTCATAGCTGACTCTCCACTGGGTTTTCAGAGGCAGTTAAATCACACTGCAAGAGATTACTTATCTTTCTCCCATGGAGCAGCTGGTAGATTCGAACCTGGTGCCTTCAGGTTGGCAGAGCAGCTTGTTACCTGAGCAGGCCAACAGAGCTTCTGTAGCAACCTTACAGGTCTGTCTATTTGAAAGTTGATCCACTAGGGTAAGTTTTAGTCCAATTTCAAAGTGTGACTAAGGGCTAGAGTCTTGGGGATTCCACCAGTCTCTCAGATCAGCGAACCTGGACATTTTCGTGTTTTGTTCTTAATTTTTTTTTCTTCAAGACCTTACACTGTGAATCCTTTTAGAGCAGTGCGCAGTGGTAGCTGTGTTCCATCTAGTTCTTCTGTTGCTGGTTCATGGAGGTGGAGGTTTGCCTGACCTATTAGTCCTTTGGACGAATCGTTTCTATGTGTCTTTGCTTTTCGTCCTCTTTCTTTGTGTGGGACAAAGAGAGATCAGTAGTTGCCCCTTGAATACCCATTTGCAAGCTTTAAAGACCCCAGCCATCGGGTTGAGTCTGACTCATGGTCATCTATTTATGTAAGAATAGAATTGTGCTTCGTAGGATTTTCAGAGACTGGTGGGGGGGGTGGGGTTGTTGGTTTTTTGTTTTTGTTTTGTGTTTGGGGTTTTTTTCATTAATAGATTTCCAGGTCTTCCTTGCAAGTAGCCTCTGTGGACACTTGAACCTCCAACACTTTGATTAACAGCTAAGAAAATTAATAATGTGTATCACACAAGGACTCAAAAATAAAAAGTGGATAAGTGAAAATATATCCCAGATGAAAAGTAGGAAATGAACTGTATCTATTGAGTACCTGTGTTGTGTTATGTCCTGTCAAGTCAGAACCAAACAAAGCTGACCCCCCGGTGGCTTTCAGAGACAGTTAATCACATGGGAGAAGGTTGTCCACCCTTGTTCTCTGGAGCAGCTGGTGTATTCGAACTGTGGCCTTCAGGATTACAGTGCAGCTTCTTAATTCCCCCAAACAACTTGAGATGGTCAGGTTTACACACCAAAAAACTGAAATGTACAATTGTTAAGTACTTTACCTAGATTTCTAGGAATGAGAAAGAACAGACCTGAACTATGTGAACTCAGTTATAGGAGACTCCAGAACTGAGTCTTTTTTCACAATGTTTCAGGGAAGCTGAAGATTTGTACGAAATGGTTTCTATCCAGATCAAGGAGTTAGGATGAAGAAGAATGAAGTTTGAACCCTGAGCTTTTGACCTCACTTCTCTTTGTCCTGCTTGGAGACAGTAAGGGAAGAGGGGGTGCCCTACTCACCGGTTCTCACAGTGCCCCAGCCCATTCACTGTGTGTCTGCAGCCTGTTTACATTGGCTCCAGCCCCATACATATTTCATCCTTGGATATGATGCTATAGGTTACTTTGTTATTGAACTGACAGTTTCTTCCCTGGAAATGTGGGGAAATATTTACTGACTGTCATTCCTGCCTGAGCAGTTAATTTTCCTACATCCTTAATCCAGGAGAATCTCACATAAAATGTCGAAGATAGTAATTGTTTTCACTGAACCAGATCTGGCAAGTACAGAGGAAAAATGACCTAGAGTTTTTGCATCTAGGATCTCTATCTGTATGCTTCCTCTCTAAAGAGTGGGTAAGGGTGTTTTAATGGACTCTCTTCTGTATTCTCTCTCTTGCTTTATAATGAGGACATCCCTTGATGCTTCCCCATTTGGGATACTCTCCCTGAAGAATGAGAATTGCACTTGGGAAACTGATGGTGGCACTTCCAAGTTCCACAGGGCTTGGAGCAGACCAGGAATAACTCTTATGAAGTCCTGAGCCTCAGAGGACTGGTGCTTGTCAACGGCCTGTCCCCTCTATTCGCAGGCAGAGACTTCTTTAAGTCATTTTATAGAAGACGCATAATCTAACAGAGACAAAGCAGACACATTCCTGTCATTTGCTTCTCACTCTGCACTCAGTCCTCCATGGGTAATAGAGATGATCATAGAGGGAGATCTTGGGTCTGTTCATGTTCGGCTCAGTGTTAGGACTGAAAGGAATTCAGTGGTCACCTGTAGTTGCTGTCTTACTGCCCTGGAGTTGTCATAACAAAATATCACACAAGATATGGCTTTAAAAACAGAAATTCACTGTCTTGGTTTTGGCAGTGGGAGGTGTGAGATCAGAGTATCAGCAATGTTGAAACCTGAGGATTCAGACAATAATTGCCCCATGCCCGTCCATATCCTCTTTCTCTCTTCCTCTCCCTCCTTCCCTCTCTCACTCTTCCTCTTTCCTGGTTTTAGTTTCTGGTCATTATTGTTGTTGTTAGGTGCCAATGATTGACTACAACTCAGTGATCCTATGAACAACAAGATCTGACCCTTGCCCTCTCCAGTGCCATCCTCAGCATCAATGATAAGCCCATTGTTATAGGGCAGCTTCTGGTGATGTAGGCATAAGCAGTTGTACTACCAACTCAAAGGCACATGGTTCGAATCCACCAGCTGCTCTTTGGGAGAAAGTTAGGGACATTTCCTCCCATGTAATTTACTGCCTCTGAAACTTGCTGTAGGCTCAGGCATGAATCAGTTCCAACTTGAAAGTACGCAACAGTGAAAAGAACAAATCATATGGGTGAAGACTGTCATTTTAAGACTGGAGAATCCATGGTATTCCTTAACTTGCAACTAACTGTCTTTATATATTATCTCTTCTCAGTTTACTTCTGTCTTTTCGACTCTTTTGCTAGACACGACTCAGGTAGGCCTAGGACTCACTTGATTCCTGGACAGGAACTCTGGTGACCTAGTGTGTAGAAAATTGTGCTACTTTCCCAAAGGTCTGCACTTCTCTGGTAGTTCAAATCCACCTGCAGCTCCTCAGGAGAAAGATGAACAATCCTCCTCCATGCAGTTTGCAGGCTAAGAAGCCCCGTAGGGGTTAGTCCAGCTTTCCAAGTTGTGTAGGTGCTACTGACCCTGGTGGCCTAGTGCTTAAGGAGTTACACCACCCAAACAAAAGTAGGCATTTTGAATCCACCAGCTGCTCCGAAGGAGAAAGTTGGACAGTCTTCACCCATGTGATTTGTTTTCGCTGATGGTTCAGAACCACCAGCCTCTCCATAAAAAAAGAGAGAAACAATTTCCTGCCATGTGATCTACCTCCTTGGAAATACACTGGAAGGTCAGTTATGGGTCAGTTCTGACTCTCCAGTAATAAGAGAGGGAGGGAAGAGAAGGCAGGCTTCTGGAGAAAGATGGGGCAGTCGGCTTCCATAAAGAGTCTAATCCAGCCTTGGAAATCCAGTGGAGCTGTTCTGCTTTGTCTTGCAGGGTCACTCTGAGTTGTAATCTCAGTGGCAGTGGGCGTTTCTGTTTGTTATGTCTGTGACTCTGGAGTTCTATCCCGATCAAGTGTCTACTTAACTCCCCATGCACAAGATGTAAATTCTCTTCTACCCCAGTTGGAAAGAAGCTTTTGTATGTGACTGTTCTCCATGGTGCTCCCCACCTGTCCTGTATCCTAACGTGTGGCCAAACCACGGGGCTTGAGTTACCCACGTTACGATAGATGCTCATTTCCAGCACTGATATGTAAGCTGACTGGGCACACAGATTTCTCCCTCCCAATACAATTAATGAGAATACAGCATTATTGCAATGGGCTTTGAGTGTTAGATGGATATTTTATCCTTTTGTTACCAAAGCTTTCAGAAGATAAAATATACATTATACTGCACAGAGTATATGAAAGTTCAGTAAAATATGATAATATTGCTTCTCCCACTGTTCTCTAGGGTATGTTATCAGGAAAATGTCCCCCCCCCCCCGACAGCCTCTTATAATGGATGAAAATATTCCTTCTCACTGCGCACACTGTGAAGGTTTGAGGCATATTATTGGAGTCAGGTAATCTGCCTGTGAAATATTGGAATTTGAAAAGCAAATTTAAGGCTTAGGACGTTTTCTCTTTATGAGCATTGACACTGATGTTAGTAAACTCTTTCTTTAGCGGCAGGGAAGAGAAATGGCAGCAAGTATGTGTGTTTTCTTCTCTTCCCTCCCCCCCACCCCCACTCCTGGCCCTGTTACCATTTGTTTTTTCGTGAGTTCATCTTATGGAGGGAGCTCAGTAAATAAACAAGGAAAGCAGCAGAGTCCAGAGAGCAAAGTAAAATACTTGGACTCCCATTGACCTTAAGGAAGTTACCTTATCTCCTTGAGCTTCTTTCCTGACCTATAAAAATGGACATAACACCAAAAAGTATCACAAATCACGGGGAGGCTTCTGTTACTGTGCCTAGAATATAGTGTTCCTGCGATTTAGTTGTAATTTAACAGGAAAATAGCTGCCCCTGGCAATTCACAACAGCAGCAGCTACCCGTGTAGTACTGTGCCCTTCATCCTGTGTGTACTATCAGGGTTACCACCCTGCTTAGCCCGCAGAAGAGCTACAGATAACACCCCCTCTTCTCCTTAGCAACAAATGCCTTCGTAATTCATTGTGCTTTACAAAACTCCAGTTTGGGGCAAAGGTGTCTAGCCTTTAGTTGCTGCTGGCATTTTGTAAAAAACAGTGTCACTGACATCTCAGGGGACTCCCAGGTGAGAATTATCTTTAAAATGGAAGTGGTTAGCATAAAAATATACTTTCTCTGGGCAGGTGTGTAGAAGTGTGTGTGTGTGTGTGTGTGTGTGTGTGTGTTCCCTCCCTGCAAACTAGGTTATGGTGGCCCCTATTTTCCCGATTGTCTAGACCTCCAGAGCCAATAATAAAATCAGTGGAGTCTTCTGACTTGCTAAAATGACTCTTGATCCTGCCATCCTGTTCTAATTAGTCTTATC